>NC_081410.1:37295793-37895793 GCF_030272615.1 Cryptomeria japonica | reverse complement strand
GCTTAGTCCCTGAAAGACAAATCTGAAGAATTTGCAAACTTTAGAATGAGAATGGACAACTGAAGCTTGACTTGTTGGACTCTAGACAACATGAAGAAGATCTTGAAAGGCACATCATTCTTCTTAGATATGATCTTGATGTTGTAAATGAATACAAGGAGAAGTTATAGGTCAGCTCAACCAAGCTTGATAAGATGCTTGCAAGCCAGAAGAATCCTAATGATACTCAAGGCCTTGGATTTGAGAAGGGTGAAAGCTCCAAGTCAGCTCAACAAAAGAAAAATTCAAGAAAGTCTTTGATAAGGTAGCGTAATGCTCATAAGTTCAATAGTAACTATTTTGTTTGTAATAAATTTTGTCATATGGCTAGTCAATGCAAAAATATGATTATCAATAATGGTCCATCTTTTATGGGCCAATGTTTCAAATGCAATAAGTATGGTCATAAAGCAAATGAATGTAGAAGTGTGATAAATAACTTTCAAAATAGGAGAAATGTCAGATGTTATGCATGTGGTATATTTTGACATGTTTCTAATCAATTTAGATCAAGAAGAAATCAGATGGATTTCAGGCCTATGCAAGTTAATGTTATTTGTTATGCTTGCAACAAAGCCAAACACATTGCTAAGTATTGCAGAAGAAAAAATGTGAATAGGAGAGGTCCGAAAGTTATGAACAAGAATGTGAAAGCAGATGGGAATGGTAAAGAAAAATTTGAAGAGATCAGAGATCAGATGAAGAAGACATGGGTTAATAAGAGTGATAATAATGCAGTGAATGGGTTGGTACCTGATTCTGGTGCTGGAACCTCATTTGGTAACTAAACTAAGGCATCCGGCCATCGGGGAAGTTATCATGAAAATCTTACAAAGCCCCTGTTTGAGATCTATGCGTGTTTCTGATAGGTTGCAGAGGTATATGTGATGAGCATAGATGTTTATGATGAATATCTATAAGAGTTCAAGCCGATATGAAGATTCACAGATGATTTTTGTGAAATATAGAGTATCCAGAAGTATTAGGCCAAAGTGCATTTATTACAATGAAAAGGTAGGTTTGCAAAAAATAAAAGGTGATTTTACCACTTTATTTCTCACTTTGAATTTGAAGAGAAGAAGTTTGGAGAATTATGTGAGAAGGTTGACAAGCGAAATCAAGTGCTAAATTGATTTCCAAAGAAAAAATAAAACCTGATGGTAAAGGTATTTAATAGTGAAACCTCTTTCAATTCAAGTTTGAAATTTTAAATTGGTAAGATGGGTGAATTTGGTATTGTGACTCCTTTGGTTGTTGAAATCATTGAGCGTGCACGACCAAACTTCAAGAATCATCTATTCGTTTCAATGGAAGATGATCCTAAAAGTGCATTTTCAACAGTGCCCTACAGAGTATTGCATATTGAAGACATTAGGGTATACACACATTGTCCCATTGAGGAATTGGGAAGCTCACAAATGTTGAATTTGTACAATAATCAGCTATCTAATAAGAGTTCGATATTGAAACCGGAATTTCAAGGATTGGAAGACAAGGGTTTCACATAGTTCGTTAGGTTCCTGATGTTCTGTGAACAAGAATGGATCTGGTTCATATTGAGCTAAGTACACGATGAATTCATGTGGTTGTACAAGCCCCACAAGATCACCAAGATAATTATTCAAGCTATGACAAGATTGTGTGCATCCAAAGAGCTGCCATCTTTGAAGGCTGCAAAGAATGACATTGTGACTAATGCAACTGGATCAAAATTTGATAAACAAGTGATGACAATTAATGACATCCTGGAGCATGACATCAAGTTTTAATCAATGGTCATTGGCTATAAGATCTATTATTTCAACAAAGAGAATTTCATTTCCGCTACTGCTATATATGCTACCTGTGAGATGATGAGAGAAATCAAGAAATGTGATATTTGTGAGTTGCTCTAGAGTGAGCTTATTAAGAATTTGAAGAAGATAAAATAAAATAAGAAGAATCCATTCAAATACAAAACCTTGATTTTTGCATATTCTTCTACTTCATGAGTGAGATTCCAAGAGTTGGAGAAGTGTAGTGGGAATTTGATAGATCAGTAGGTGTGCAAATCTGGGAATACCTATACAACTTCGGTGACTCAAAGGTCTGGAATAAGAATTTATGGGGTTTTTTAAAAAATTTCTAGTAGGAGATGCATGAGAGGGAAAGAATCCCTAAGACCATTATAGAGAAATATCAAAACACCATCTGTTTTATGGTGGATACCGATCAGTGTTTGATGGAAGCAGTAGAGCCTCAAACAATATGGATTATGTGTATGGTCTATGAGGTTGAAGAATAGATTTTGGAACTGTATGCACAACACCTATTGAGTAAACTGGTGGTTCCCTTTGAGGAGAGGTTCGAAACTTACAAAGAGAAGAGCTTAAAACTGAATCAGCAGTTCCAAAAACCAGTGATCCAAAAGAAGGTGAGGAAGGACGTAGAGGCTCTTGCAGAGAGCATGGGGATAACAAAGGAAGCGGTCTGAAAAGCTAGCAAGGAGAATATTCTCTCTGAGGAGCAGATTGTGAAGAAGGAGACCAGACCGAAAGCATCTAATCCTAAGCCAATGCAAACTAGAAGCACGACTCCCTCCTCTGATCTTGCAAAGATAGCAAGAAAGCCTAAATATTCAGTCAAGCCAGTTGGTGGTGGTGAGAAGAAGAGGAAGATAGTCAGATTTGTGGCTGTAGATGATGAGGAAATGAAATCAGATGAAGTTGTCAAGGAGGTGAAGGCTAAAGCTGCAAATGGCACCAAGATCTCAAAAGCGAAATCATCCAGTAAGAAATTTAAGCCATCTGAACTTGAAGAGGCATTAAAGAAAGGAAAAATTGAAGTTAGGCCTCCTATGTCTTTGAATGAGATTGTGAATGAGGTTGTGAAGAATGGTAACCTGAAGCCATTATTAGAATGGTATGAAAATTTTGATGAATCCCATAAAAGAACTTTAGAAGAAGCAACTATAGAATACAATAATGTATATAGTAAAGCTCTAATTAAACTAGTGTTAGTCATACCCAAGAGCTTGAATGAAATTTTGGATACTAGGAGACAAACGACAAGTAAAGAAGATGAGAACTTGAAAGAATATATATTAGTTAATTTATGTTCAGCAATTTCTAAGGAAGAGATAGAAAAATTACTTAAATTAGCAAAGAATGAGTTCAAAAGTAAGTACATAGTAGATAAATTCATGTTTGAAAAAATTGACAAAGTTGCGAAAGCAATAGAATTTTTTTTGAGAAAAATATTACTTGAGAATCAATATGAAGTTAATCTGAAAGTGCAGACACAAGATAATACTTCTATTCAGGAAGTACAGGTTGATGATCTAGGTGATGCAAGTGTTTCAGAAAATGTTAGGGTTGAAGATGTTGCATGAGTTAAGGATAAAATAGGTGCAGAGGATGCATACAAAGAAGAAGATAAGGGAAAGGATGATAATCCTCGAGTCACTAAAGTACCTATGAAGGAAGCCGAAGTAGAGAAGGTTACAGAAAATGTACAGGTAGAGGTCAAGTAGGAAACAATTCCGGAGGAAAGATACACTACAAAGCCAGTAAAGGGAAAGCAGATAGTGGATGATCTAGAATTCATGCAAGGACCAGTTAATCTTGACTCTCTGTCGCTAATTCAAAAGCTTCACTAAGCATCATTTGCCCAAGCTAAGGCCAGTGAAGATCTCTTGACGTCTCACACATAAGACAAAATGTTGCTAACCCTGGCATCTAGTATTTTGGAAAAGTTGATGCCCTCATTTCGAAAGGATACTTCAGACTCTCCATCTAGGAAGTTAAAGATTTTAATCAATTTTGTAGATACACATTTTGAGTCCTTTGAAAAATCTGTTGAGGAAAAGGTTCAAAATGAGTTTAATGCTAAAAGGCTTTGGACATTGCAGAAGTTGATTGCAAAAGACAGAGTCACTTTAGAAGCTTGTATAAAGAGTATGCAGGAGGCTTTGTTCAAAGGTGGAAACTTATACAAATCATGCTTATCATAGTTCGAGTTCACTGCAAGCATTGAGAAGAAGTATAAGGTGCATGAGGATGAGCTAGAACACATATTTTAGTCGGTTGATCCTTTGTCAATTAATATCATTACTTGAGAAAATGAAAATCTTGAATCATGACTAGGAAAGAATAATTGGTAGAGTGGGAGAATTTAGGAGTCTCATTGCTCCTAAGTTGGATATAATTTTGAGTGCTCTCAAATATTCTCAAGATGCTCTGGCTAATAGTGATGCAAAAGATGTACAAACAATAGAGCCCCAAGCTTACCTATTTAGTGGATTCATAATAGTGCTAGAGAATCTAGAAAAGGGTTGGGATAACCACTTGGAAACATTGATCAATTTGTATGCAGACATCTTCAAATTTTTGCGAGTATGTAAGGACTATGTATATAGTACTTTTGGCTTGAATTTTTGGTTTCTAGAACCCTACCTTTGCCATTGATGTCAAAAGGGGAGAGTAGTGAAGTGAAAAATGTTGTTCTTAGGGGGAGTTATTGATTTTTGGAGTCGGGTAGTTAGATTTTTTATTGCAGTGTATATATTTTGTTTTGGTCTGACACTTCGTCATTTTTCACTAGGTGTTGCCATCAATCCCAAAGGGGGAGATTGTTGGAAAAAGAGACTACATTGATGTTCAGATGTTGTCATTGATGGCAACTTGAGTCTGATATCCAATCCGTAGTTCATAATTCATTCATACTCGAAGAGAGATTTAGGTCTAGTAAGGTCTGGTGAGAAGAACAGGACATCCGATAGAGTGTACACTGTTATGGTTGGAGAATATTTTGTATTGTGAATCTCAGAGAAGCATTGTGGATGTGTAAATTACCTTATTCCAAGTTTAGGGCCTCCGGTGATGAGTCTTGTGTAAGTTGGAAGATTCAGTAGACAAGTTTTCAAGTAGAACAACATGGGGAAACGAAAGATTGCTACCATGCCTTTGAACCCGATATTAGTCGATGAACCATTTTCATAGTGGGGTTTATATTTAATTGGAATGATTAATCTAGTTTCAAGTGTTAGGCATAAGTGGATACTCACAGTGACTAATTATTTACCAAATAGACTAAAGTGATCCCACTAAAGAATGCAATGAAAATGGAGATAGTTAGTTTCCTAGAAGAGATAATAACAAGGTTTGATCCATCAAAAACCATCATCTCAGATAATGAAAGAGCCTTCTTAGGTTTTTACATATGCCAATTTTCACTAGAACACAAATTTTTTCTCAAGACTTATTTAATTTATTATCCAGGAGAAAATGGTCTTGCAAAATAAATAAATAAAAATCTTATTAGAATCATCAAAAGGATAGCATCAAAAAACAAAAGGGAGTGGCACATGCACTTGAAAGTAGCGATTTGGGTAGATAGAATTACACCAAAGAAAGTGTTTAAGACTTCACCATACATGTTAGTCTATGGTAAGGAATCTTTACTGACGATTTCAATAGATATTCCCACATTACAATTCCTTAAGTCTCTGGAAGTTGAAGAAAATGGAGCGATGGAAGTCAGGTTAGAAGAACTACTCGAGGTGCAAGAGTTAAGGGCAAAAAGTGTATAGTGCAATGAGAAATCATTGAAAAACCATTAAAAGATGGTTTGAAAAAAAGAGCTTTGACCCTAGTTTCAAACAAGGAGTTTTAGTTTTGAAATACAATGAGTGTTCTTCTAAACTTGGCCAACACTCTAAATTTGATACCGTTTGGGAGGGTCCCTTCCGTATTTCAAATTGTAAGGAACACAACACATTTGAACTAGAAAATTTAGAAGGTGAAGCTTTAGGGATTCTTGTTAATGGAATCCATCTTAAGAATTATAATTTATGACACATTAGCTGCTTAAGTTATGTAAATAATGTATATATATAAATTTTTTATAAACTAGGAACAATTTTGTAAAAGTCTGAGCCATAAAATGCCAAATGCAAAGAGATCATACAATGCAACATTAGAAGATCCATATAGTACAAATAGAAGGATTATATATTCATTATAAGTTTAAAATATTTGTACAATATATATACTTGTCAAAATGACTCTTAGGCCTATGAATGAGAGTAGCAAACATAGCTAAAAGGGTGCTTTATCATCATCTTCTTATTTGTCTAAAACTAGAGGAGCCGAGAGTGCAGTAGGAGTAGGAGCAGGAGCAGGTGGGATAAATAGTTCCATTGGAGTAGGAGCAGGAGTAGGTGGAACAGGTAGGAGCAGGAGCAGGTAGGAGCAGGAGCAGGATACATGGTTCCATTGGTCCACCCTTTCCTAGAGCTTGTGGATGCATGCGCCATAAATTTCGAAGTGGACACAGGAATGATTTCATAGATATTATTACAAAAGGAATAATCCAACATCTGAAGAGTTATGATAAGGAATATAAGTTTAGGTATTCTTATTTTTTGGCTTACATGTTTTTACATCAAAATGTAGACTTATTCAGTTAATATATGCTCTTGTTTGTAATTGACAAGAAGAACTGTAGAAAACCTGTGTCTACTTGGACTAATATTCTCTGTGATTCATGAATATTATGCTTTCTCCAACCAATTTTTAACCTCTATCTTAGAAGACCGGGGTAGAGGAAGTCATGAGCATCATACCAAAAATTTTGCAGACCGAATCAAATGGATGATAAATAGCCAACCCCAATGTGACTAGTATTTTGGGGAAGAGTTCACACTCATCAGAGTGCATGGCTTGTCTGAGGAGCCTTTCTTACTCCCTACCTGCCTAAAAAATAGGGTCCTTGCAATAGAAATTTTAGGAAACTTTAAATTTTAGATAAGATGTATGGAGCAGGAAGACATAAAATTAGTATCTATAAGTATCTCCTATGTTGGGATACATCATCCTTGAACAAAGGGGTGTGGAGTATTTGTTGACAGTTAAATTGACTCATCTGGGGCTAGTTAATATATATGACAATTAGAATTATGACCCAGATGGTTGCCTATCCTCCTTCAAGATTAAAATGACCCACATTCCCCGACCCTATTGGGAATTCCAACGAAATCTAATAGAGGAAGATCCAAGAATATCTGTGGATCCAACTCTCATGTCAGCATCCTCAATAGAGAGACCATCTTGGATATCTTTTTACATGGTCCTAACATGAGTGGATCCTGTTCAAAAAATAGGTGGAGCACTAAGACGCAAGTTTCTCAAAGAAGGTTGGAGTGAAGAGAAAGTCACCACTTTTTGGATCTTTTGACAGGAGGTTCGGGATTTAAATTCTAATTTTTCAGGATGATACTTTGGATGATAAATTTGATGACATATGGAATAGAGAGTATGATGATACTAAAGATGAAGAAGAAGAGGATTAGACCCAGGAGTATAAGTGAAACTTGGGCAAAAAAAATGAAATAGAACTTGGTGTAGGGCCATTAGTAGTCAAAGCATACAGCCATTCGATGGCCGCGTACCCCCAAATTCTAAATTCTAGAAAGAGGCCTCAATCTATACAATAGCCTCAAATATGGGTAGAGGTTAACAACCACTACCACATAAGAAATAAAAGACAAGAAACACTCAAAAGAAGGCTGCGGAGTAAGGGGTGGCTTTAGTTCCAACTTCAATTGCCCTAGCAGTTTAGCCATGTTTTTATCCCCCTCTTTTCACTTATAAATCTTTGGTTAGTCCGGTTGCACCTTTGCCTCTTGTTTCTTCACTTGGCACTAGTGCTCCAATTTTAGTTCCTTTTCCCATGGAGAGTTAAGTTCAACTTCCTATGCCACCCCTCACCTCTAGCTTAAATTTTACCCCCCTGCGAGTGATTCTATCATTTGTTATAGGATATGTTGCATCCACTATCACAATAACCACTCCCTCAACATTATCCACCCGTGTCACAAAATGTGGCATCTATTTTGGTCCCATCATCATTTGTGTCCAGTTTGAGTACTACGCCTCTACCTGTATTCATGGGGGCTTTGCAGAGTATCCCTCCATTCTCCGCTTTAGTGCTCAATTTCCAAAGACTATCATAGGTTGAGTCCTCCATAGTCTCGATCCCATTTGGTCTTCATACCAGAGTTCCTATTGTCGGCCAATATATTCAGTCCCTATCTAACTTCATAAACCAAGTCAGTGCAATGAAGATGGCACAAGCAAGCAGAGAACATAAAATAAAATAAAATGATGCAATTAATCCCCCTATGCCACACATAGAAATTTTGTTAAATGAAACACACCAATCCATAATGTTTGCATCTAAAATTCCCAATGTAATAAAGCCCAATGGACAAATGCAGCTAGAGGACTACACAGTTCATGTGGTACGAATCAATTTGAGCCAAGCTTGGCCACAATATAAGGTGGAACTTATGGAGGAAACACAAAAGGTAGTAACCACCAGTTTCCTTACATTAAGTCACCGATTCGAGAAAAGAAAAAATGAATTGAAAAATGTGAAAGATACTGTTGATCTTTTGAAGGCAAAGGAAAAAGAAAAAGATGCAGAGATTATTGACAATAATTTTGTTAATCTCCAGCTTGGCTCTACTCATGAGGATATCATAGTTCAAGAAGAGATCGTTAATATCTCTTTCAAAGATCTCCCTCCTAAGGATGAATCCTTGAAGCGTAATGTTGATCCTTCTCCTAGAGAGTACCTCTCCCATGTAGATCCTTTGGTGATAGAGGATGATACGATGCCTATCTTTCCTACTAACACTACACCTTCTTTTAATACTCTTCCTTCTTGGAATGAAACATTAATGACTAGTGGTAATCCCTCTCCTAGCATTGATCCTATTCATGATAAAAATTTTGTGCAAGAAGAGACTATCAACACTTCTTTTAATAATATTTATCATACCAATGATGTGATCCTTCTCCTAAAATTCATACCCCTTGTAAGGATACTTTCAAACAAGAGAATGTTAATAGGTTACAATGGTTCAGTGTTATTAACAATCCCTTCTATGAGGATGTCCCTTTTATTCAATCTAAAGAAAATCATATTCATGAAGAAATGTTTAAGGTTAATAATCCTCTTTACAAAACACTTGATTATTTCAACTCTACTAAACCTTCCTCACATGTTCCCAAATCATCTTTGATCAATAAGATAACTGTGAATGGTTATGAAACACCTAATAAACCCCTTTTCACAGTTCAAGGTGCTAGTCCTCCTCAAAATTCTCAAACTCTTAACAAGCCTCTCTTTTTTGTTCAAGGTGGCTATAGTAATGATGCCTTTTGCACTCCTAACAAATTAGTTATTATTGTGCAAGGAGGTTATCCTACTAAGAGCCCTTATGAGTATGCTAAACAAATCACCCGAGAGAGTTACAATTCGGTTGTAATGTTGGTAGGTCTTCATTAGGTATTATAAAGTTACCTATAAAGGTACGTCCAGTTATTTTACCGACACCTATTCATGTGATGTCCAATAATTTGATCTACAATATTTTGTTAGGACAACCATGGATTCATAGTATGCAAGTTGTCCCTTCTACTTTGCATAGGAAACTTAAGTTCATCTATAATAATAAGATGTATACTTTGTTCACTAATACTAATTACAAGCTCTATTACAAACCTCATCTTCTTGTTCAACTACTTCTAATTCTTCTGAAAATACTCCTACAGTTTCAAGTATGCCTATTTCCTTGAGTACTCCTCATTCTTCTTCCACTCACACTGAATCACCATCTCCTCCTAAAGATACATTTTCACTAGAAAAAGTTCTCTTGAGGATGATTGGGGGTCCTTAGATTTTACACCTACCTTTGTAGGAGAATACAAAATCCATCCAAGAGAACCTAATATTAAAAAGGAGAAAGATATGGATGAACCTAAAAAGTAACCAACTTTGTCTAAACAACTAAGTAACAATTTTGTGGTTGCTTCTAATTCAAACAATTATTCACAATCTTCTTCCTATTAATCTAATTATGGCATTGAGACCTATGAGGCCCCACTATCTCTTTCCGATTTTGCATCCCTTTATGGTCCTGGTTTTCACATTTTGGTTAAGAGTGAATATAATAGAAATGGTTGTGGTGTAAAAGATCAAGGGATTAACGTTTCTTTAGAAAATAACATACATGTAACTTCATTTGGACTTGGATATAATCCTTAAAAACCCACAAAATAATCTAGAAGACCATCTCTCAATGTGAATGTTGTATTTAGTAGTGATGATGACATCACCTCGATTAGATCATCCTCTACATCTCTCAACACGCATCCCACTCATAAGGAAATCATGGTGATCAACAAGTCTCTTTATGAATCTCCCTAAGAGATTGCCAATCCCATTTACGAGGCTTTATCTTCTATTAGTTATAATATCATCTCTTCTAGACATAAGGCCCTAATCAGTGATACTTGTCCCTCTCCTAAGTTTTTCGCTATGCATGAAAAAATTTGTGCGCAAGAGGAACGTGACTTAGTGGCATATTCTCTTACTAGAGACTACTTTCTTGATCAAGACATTTCAATACTAATCATTTTATACATTTTTTTTCTCTCATTGATTATAGAGAATTTAACATCTCATATTCAAATCCTTCATCCAATCTATCATATATTTAAATAACATTAGTGGCTATTAGGTTGCTTATCATTATGTGACATTGGTAGCTCACCTATTAGGGGCTCATTTTAATTCATGATAGTACAGTTCCATGTGCAATCATACTTTGGAAAGAAACATAATAGCCTATGTTTGTCCCATCCATTGTCTCTAGGGGGCAAGAATTATTCCAAACATCTCTCCTTCTTTAGATTAAAAATTTCCCCTTAGAGAAGTAGTGTCTTCCATAAGGATCTCTTATTGATTGTAGAGGTGCACATCCTTATTGGTAATTCCCTCTCTCATATTGGAACATGCATCAGTGATGAGGATCTTCAGTACACATCCTTAATTGGGACCTCTTCGTTGATGTCAAAGTCTATAATTTTTCATCAAATTCTTTTCTTCATTGAGTGGTATCTTTTATAATGAACCCTTCTATGTTGTAGATGTGCTTATCCCTAATGAGGTTATCTTTCCTTCTTTTAGACTTGAGTGTTTTTATAAATGATCCCTCTTTGATTTCCTTGCCTCTGTGCCTAGGGGACAAGGGTGATATTTTTATCTTCTATCTCTTTTTCCAATGATTCACCTTTCCTTTGTTGAGTTGCATTTTTTATTTAATATTATTTTTTGTGTAGAATATGTATGTTCCTTATTAGGAACTATTCTTTGTTTGAAATAATACATCTTTCATGAATAATCTCTCCATAGTGAAAGTGTGTAGTCCTTCACTAAGAATCCACTTTTTCCTAAATATTGGAGAAAGTGTGTATTCTTCTTTTCCTTCTCCTCTTACTTATCTTTATCAAAGATTCCTTCTATTATCAAAGGCGGACATCTTTGAATAATAAGGTCTTCCTCCTTCACAATTTAAAAGGTTATTCTTTTCCAAAACCTAATTCTACATTTTTTGATTAATCTTTCATCTTGTGTTAGAGAGCTCCAATTCTCACACTCTTGGCTGTGTTGGAATTGTAGCTTAGTTATCTTTCTTACCAAATGATTCTCCATTGGTTTTGATATTGTATCAAACCTTGTTGTGAGTGTCTATCATCAATTTTCCTTCATTATTCAATGTGGTAAACATGATATCCTATTTCAATGCACTACTTAGCAAGTCAAAACAGGGGGGGCAAATAGCTACCCGCAAATTTATCTAATCTATTGTTTTGAGAATTCTTGCTTAACCTATTTAACTTTTTCTTTTCCTTTCAAGCTAGAACTTTTGTTGTCTGCCGGTGATCCTTTACTTCTACAGAATTTTGCAATATGCCCAATCTTGTTACATGCATAACAAGTCACATTATTCTTCTAAATAGCTTTCCCATAACCTATGCTGGTTTGTGTTCTACATTGATTAGATAGGTGTCCAAATCTTCCACAAACATAACATCTCAAATTCATTCTACAATTTTCAGAGTTGTGATCAACTTTGTTGCATTTTGAACATTGACACGTGGGTGTGTTGATATTCTGATAATTTCTAGATCTACATTCATTTTCTCTATGACCATACTTATTACAGTTAAAGCATTTTCCATTGAATTTATAAGTATTAGGTTGCCTTACCGGTTTGCTATGATCTTGTGTATTTGCAGTACTGGAGCTTTCACCAACTTCAAAGCCAATTCCAGAAGTGACACCTTTAGGTTTCTGATTCTTCAACAAGTTACCAAGTTCCTTTGAGCTTTTCTTGAATTTTCTTTATGTTGATTTGCAGTATCTAGTTCTCTTTCTAAGACTTCTTTCTGCCTCATCAGTTCATTGGAGTCATTCTGAGTGTGCATCAGATCTATCTTCAATAAATCATTTTCATAGCTAAGTCTTGTGTTTTCATTTGCAGCATCAGTTAATCTTCTGGTCAAATCTTCTTCATTCTTCTTTCTATCTTCAATTTCTTTACAAAATTTCATAGTCATATCCTGCATCTCATTCTTTGTTGTCATGTTCTCTTGTTTCAACTTGTTTATCATATCATTAAGAGTTTCTTTTTCATCATTCTCATTTTGCATCTTTTCACAAAGTTCTCTTCTCTTGTTTCTTGAAATGGTAAGATTTTCTTGAAGTGCCTGAATGATATCCTGGGCTGCCTTTAGATCATCTTCTAGTTTGATATTTTTCAATTTCTCTGTATCATAGTTTGAAAGAGCTGCTTCTAGTCGCTTCATCAGATTTTCCATATCTACCGATGTCAGGATCTTCCTCAAACTGTTAGGCTTCTGTAAATAGAGGACCAAGCTCTGATACCAATTGTTAGGATTCCCACAGATACTGAGAGGGGGGGGGGGGGCTGAATCAGTATCTAACCGGTGAATTGAATTTCTTAACTTAAAACATGCAGAACATATTATAACAGTGTACCAGTATGCAAGAAATAATGCAATAAACAGAATTAAAAGCAACCACATGAAAAACACACCATAACACAATGATTTTACGAGGAAACTCGGTGTGGGAAAAACCTCGGTGGGATTTTTGACCCACAATATTCACTTACTGGCCAATAAGAGAATATTACTACTACAAGAGGGGCCTGCACATGTAGGAAGGCCAACTACCTAGAGCTCACTGCTCAATGGGAAGTCTCACTGACTTACAATGATGGATTATACAAATCCAGTATCTTGTAATGCTTCAGAATAGCATCTATAATGCTAGATCCAGTACCGGTTTCTGCTCTGCTTCTTACATAAACCCTTAGCCTATAATTCGCATAATAGGTCTGCCTTATTTCACCTAAATATGATCTTCTTACTTACTTCCTTACTTAGAAATGTTCTACAATGATCTCTCTTATATAAGAGTCATTTTACAATGATGCAAGTTGTCTTACAATAATAAACAAAATACAATATAACAAAAATCTTGTCGGCCTCTGTGTCGGTATGCTTCCTTTCTCTGCCGGTGTCAGTGGTCTTAGTGTCGATGTAGAATCTGATCTTGCTAGTGCCAGTGTAATGCCTTGCCGGTGCCATAGGATTTTAAGGTTTCTATCACTGACAAATCCTTCAATCACCTACAATGTCTCATTGGAGTGTGCATATGCCAACAATCTCCCCCTTTGGCATTGATGGCAACACTCATGAGAAAATTCAAAAGTGTATCCAAAACTATAATCCAAAAATGTTTCCAAAAATATGTTACCAAAAATATATGAGCTCCCTCTGAGCAGATAAGTCTTTTGCCAGTTATTTTCTCATACTACTACTCCCCCTTTGGCATCAATGACAAAGGTTGCCAAGATGTTAGTAGAGTTGTAGTCTCACTCAACCTTGTAACTAGGTAGTTACAATTTTAAAAAGATCTGCCAAAACCAAGTTTATACTTTCCATAAACTTCTTTCTATCCTTTATTGTTGTCTCTGTTCTTTTAACTGTACCGGTGAGGTGCTGCATATGCTCTACCGGTGTTCTATGTCCTTGTACTAGTGCCTCAGATATTTCCTTCCGTAATGATGCTAGATAGTCCAATCTTGGACTCAGTCTTAGTCTCAAATGCTTTGCCTTATTTACTATTCTCTCCTTTTCTCTTTCTAACTTAAGTAATTTTTCCTCAAAACTTGTTATCCTTTGCTCAAAAACTGATACTATATCAGGTGAGTTAACAAAATTGTCTGCAAGTTTATTGATTTCATCCTATACCTTGCTCATTTTCTTATCTATGTCTACTATCAAAAAGTTTGTCTTGCAAGTATCTTTATACAGAGTTTTAAATTCCTTTAATAAGTTGCATAGTTCTGATAGAAGTGTGTCAAATTCCCTAGTACACTTATTTATCTAATCTTCAAAGAATTTTTGCTTTTCAATTTCTACCTTATTCTTCAATGTCTCTTCCTTTATTTTCTCAATAGTCACTGTGTTCTTAGTGATGTATTTACACAAAGTATCAAGTTGTTTTAAAGAATCCTTATTTTCTATGTTACAGTTAGGAGCTATTACCTTGAAAATTGGGATTGTGTCACCTATAGCTTTATAAGCCTGTGAACTACAATCTGTTATCCTTTTTATAGAGTCCAAAAGTACTTCAGTTACATTTGTTAATTTGTAGCCTGCTGAGGAGGAACTGACATTCTGAATTCTGCCGGTGGAGGAAGTAACCAAGCTTGCAGTGACCTCTGGTAGGTCAGTCTGTGTTTCCATTTCTTTAAGCAATGGTTTTTGATCTTCTCTTATTGCCGGTGGCACTATTTCCATGTGAACCTGTTCTTGTTTCGGAGCCTGTTCCTCTGCTTGTCTCTCTATTTGTTGCTCCGTTTTAGTCTTAGTCTGAGTCTCTACCTGTTGCTCTGTGTTATCAAATTCAACTTTCCTTTTAGTATTGTCAATGTTGTCAGTTGTCAGTGGCTCACTAGCCATATCTGTCTTGCCGGTTGTTTCTTTGTCTATCACAATGTTGACCTTTTGTGTATCAACATCAACTGTGTATAGTACCTCAGGATTAGGATTTGTATCCTCTATGTCCATACTCTCATCTACTGATTGATCTTCAGTAGTTTTTACCGATGATGCAATTTGAGGCAGTGGGGATAAGTTATCTTTAACTTTGATGCTCAGAGGTCCACCAACCTTTCCTTTTCCTTTGTCTCTCTCCTTCTGGTATACCTTTACTGGTTTGGGTTTCCTGTATTCTTCCTGTTTTTCTTTCTCAACAAGAAATATGTCCCATGCATTTTCTGTTTCCTCTGTTACTTCATTCACTCTTCCAACCATTAATGCAATATGCCGGTGTGCAGTAGAGAATACTGACCGGTCGGCTTCAGCAATTAAGCCATCTATCTCCTTAGGTGAGTTTACTAGATAAACAACAACTAACTTTTCAATTTTGATTTTCTTATCAAGCTCTACAACACCTTGTCTTCTTGCTTCCAGTCTTTTGAACAATTCATCTGGTAGATCATCTATTACTTCCATTAAGAACTTCTTATAGATATCTATGTGTAAAATAACACTGTTTTCAACTTGTTCCTTGTCATCTGCTGACACTGTATCATAGACTTTTAGTATGTTTTTATTTTCCCTTCCTCTATGATTTCATATAGTAATTTGTCAAGAGGGGCCAAGTTTTGTTTAGATTTCTTCTTCTTTGGTGTCAACTTTTTCTTTGGTGTTGTCTTTTTGACCGGAGACCTCACTGTTTGTTGTTTTTGTCTAGTCCTTCTAGGCGAAGGTGTGGATGCCGGTGAAGGATCCCTTTTCCTTACAACTCTTTTGAAAGCTGCAAGCATGTCACTCTCCGAAGAAGTAGCTACCGGTGATAGATGAGTCTCATGTTGTAGAGTTCCTAACTCATCCTTAGAGATATCGGTTTTGTTTCAATACATCTTCTTTAATAGCCTTAGCTTGTCTAGAACCTCTTCTTACAACTGCTTCAACCTTTTTCACTCTCTTTTTAGATTGAATTTTTTTTTCTATAGTTTCAGCACTACCAAATACTTCTTCCTTTGGTTCATTTGGTGCTTCCAGAAGTGCTTTAGCATAAGTTTCAATTATATGATCACCAGTCTCATAACCTATCTCTATTATCCAGATTGTTCTTGGGATGACTGCTTCCATCCAGATCTCATCCCTTTTGATTACAAAACATATATCATCCTTGTATTTGTTGACAATTTTCTATGATAGCCTGATTCTTTTGTTCATCCTAACCTTTAGTGCTTGAAAATAGTCATGAATGTTCTTTTCTTTGTTTTCACCCATGTTGTTGAATAAGTCTGTCAACTGTTTTCCTACTGGTATATCAAATCCAAGATTCTTATGGCCAATACCGGGAACCTGTTTAGTTATATGTAGAATCAAGTATACAAGTAGATTTCCAAATCTTAATGTTCCTTTCTTATCCTTCTTGATTTTGCCTAAGTTATCTATCAACTCATCTTTTAACCATTCACATACATCAAATTTCACATTGTCTTTAACCATGTCATAAGCACTTTTAATGCATAAACTATAAACTGAGTTAAGTCTGTTTGCATGAGTTGCTTTGTACCCTAAAATCATGCTAACAAATCTCACATTTATATCAGTCACATCATTAACTCTCAGAGACCTTTTGTCTGATGTTGCACCAGTTAAGTTCATTACTAGGTCATTGGAGACCTTCTTGGTTTTGTCTAGTCTATTACCGGTGGAAGGTAATCCTGTTACTGCTTTCACAACCTCCTTTGTTATTTTGTGTATTGAATCAAGCCAAAAGAATGAACCATGTACCCTGCTTAAAACTATCCTAATCACCTCCTTGGGAAATTCAGGAATGCAAAGGATTTCAGTGAATCCTAGGGTTTCAACAATTTTATGTTCTGGTTTTACATTACCAGAATTGTCACATATAACAGTCTTATACATTATTTTAATTTCTTCATCTCCTAATTCCTCTATGTTGCAATGAATATATATTCGGGGATCTTCTGCAAAAACAACTCCCTTTGGAATTTGGGAAAAAGCACCTATATTGTCATCTTTCTTAGCTACCTTAGCAACTAGTTGAAATACGGGCCTAGGGCATTTTATAACCTTGACTACTGTAGGGTTTGCTATGAATTTAGGTGCAGAGGAGGATGCCATGATAAATACCTTTTTCTACCTTTGGATGGATTGATTTCTGAAGTGCTTTGCCTCTTTGCTCGAAATCCCTTAGCTTTGCAAATTTCGCGCTTTTCGAATGTTTGAAGTCTTGGTGAAGTGAAATGGAGCCAAAACCACAAATTTATAATGTTTATTTGCCATCTACCACATTTAATGCATGTTGGTTAAGTAGCCACTTAACATTGTCTGCCGGTATAGAAGTAATTTCTAAATTGTCACCATTAACCGAGGGAATTATAGCATATGTCTCATTGATTGCCAAACCCTCAAGAAAATTTTCTTCAATTTGATGAAGAGCTTCGTGCTGGTGGAGCATCACTCTGTCCTGTCGGTGAAGCATCACTCTATCCTGTCGGTGAAGCATTGATTGGTTCTACCAGTGGAGGAGTAATCCCAACAATATTTAGGTCTGACTTTCTAATCCATTGTTTTGAGAATTCTTGCTTAACCTCTTCAACTTTTTCTTTTCCTTTCAAGCTAAAACTTTTGTGTCTGCCGGTGATCCTTTACTTCTATAGAATTTTGCAATATTTCCAATCTTGTTACATGCATAACAAGTCACATTATTCTTCTAAATAGCTTTCCCATAACCTATGTCAGTTTGTGTTTTACATTGATTAGATAGGTGTCCAAATCTTCCACAAACATAACATCTAACATTCATTCAGAAAATTTTCAAAGTTGTGACCAATTTTGTTGCATTTTGAACATTGACCGGTGGGTGTGTTGATATTCTAATAATTTCTAGATCTACATTCATTTGTTCTATGACCATACTTATTACAGTTAAAGCATTTTCCATTGAATTTATAAGTATTAGGTTGCCTTACCGGTTTGCTATGATCTTGTGGATTTGCGATACTGAAGCTTTCACCAACTTCAAAGCCAATTCCAGAAGTGTCACCTTTAGGTTTTTGATTCTTCAGCAAGTTACCAAGTTCCTCTAAGCTTTTCTTGAATTTTTCTTTATGTTGATTTGCAATATTAGTTCTCTTTCTAAGACTTCTTTCTACCTCATCAGTTCATTGGAGTCATTTAGAGTGTGCATCAGATCTATTTTCAATAAATCATTTTCATAGCTAAGTCTTGTGTTTTCATTTGCAGCATCACTTAGTCTTCTAGTCAAATCTTCTTCATTCTTCTTTCTATCTTCAATTTCTATAAAAAATCACATAGTCATATCCTGCATCTCATTCTTTGTTGTCATGTTCTCTTGTTTCAACTTGTTTATCATATCATTAAGAGTTTCTTTTTCATCATTCTCATTTTGCATCTTTTCACAAAGTTCTCTTCTCTTGTTTCTTAAAATGGTAAGATTTTATTGAAGTGCCTAAATGATATCTTGGGCTACCTTTAGATCATCTTCTAGTTTGATATTTTTCAATTTCTCTGTATCATAGTCTGAAAGAGATGCTTCTAGTTGCTTCATCAGATTTTCCATATCTACTGGTGTTAGGCTTCTATAAATAGAGGACCAAGCTCTGATACCAATTGTTAGGGTTCCCATAGATACTGAAAGGTGGTGGGGTGACTCAGTATCTAACCGGTGAATTGAATTTCTTAACTTAAAACATGTAGAACATATTATAACAGTGTACCGATATGCAAGAAATAATGCAATAAACAGAATTAAAAGCAACCACATGAAAAACACACCATAACACAATGATTTAACGAGGAAACCCAGTGTGGGAAAAACCTCGGTGGGATTTGTGACCCACAATATTCACTTACTGGCCAATTAGAGAATATTACTACTACAAGAGGGGCCTGCACATGCAGGAAGGCCAACTGCCTAGAGCTCACTGCTCAATGGGAAGTCTCACTGACTTACAATGATGGATTATACAAATCCAGTCTCTTGTATTGCTTCAAAATAACATCTATAATGCCAGATCCAGTACCGGTTTCTGCTCTGCTTCTTACATAAACCCTTAACCTATAATTTGCTTAATAGGTCTGCCTTATTTCGCCTAAATATGATCTTCTTACTTACTTCCTTACTTACAAATGTTCTACAATGATCTCTCTTATATAAGAGTCATTTTATAATGATGCCAAGTCGGCTTACAATAGTAAACAAAATACAATATAACAAAAATCTTGTCGGCCTCTGTGCCGGTATGCTTCCTTTCTCTGCCGGTGTCGGTGGTCTGAGTGCCAGTGTAGAGTGTGATCTTGCTAGTGTGGGTGTAATGCCTTGTCGGTGCCATAGGATTGTAAGGTTGCCATCAATGAAAAATGCTTCAATCACCTACAATGTCTCATTGGAGTGTGCATATGCCAACACACGTAGTGTCATATGACTCTAAAGTGGGGGCTAAATATAGCATTGTAAATTGTACACCCTTAATTGGGTGGTACAATTCCATGCTTAGATTAGCACCTATCTTAGTGTGTTGGATCGTGCATTTTAATTTACCTTTAAGCATTTAATTATTTAATTTAATTAAATCTAAAGTCGTCTACCATCTCTCTACATATCATAAAATTAGTCCCTTAGTCCTAAGTGTGCCCCTTTTTAATTTTATTCTTTGAATTATTTAATTCATCAAAATGCCTAATTATGTCCTATTTTGACCTTCAAGGCCCGATTTCAGATTTCTAAACAACTTGAATCATCGCACCAACCTAGGAATCACCTTATAATAACGATACCTCGCATCCCTAAAAATTTGGAAAAAAGTTGATCAAACCATGGTGATTCACCATGGTCCCAACTTTTTCTCCCTGAATTTCAGGATTATGTTTTGGGAGTGTTATAATGTTTTTTATTAAGGGAAAATAGTTATTGAGGGGACCTAAAACTCTGTACATCAGGTTTTAAAGGGACCCGAAACCCTCAGATTTTATAGGATCTGGAGCCTACAAAAAAACTTTTGCCATAAAGATAGGCAAATAAGAGCAACAGACTAAAACAACAGATTTGGCTAGAACCAGCCAAAAGCTAGCACAGCCAAAAATAGAAAAAAATCAGCACCAAACCAGTTGCCAGCATAACCTAAAGCATTAGATGAAGTCGATAGACTCCCACATTCAAACATCAAGTATTTTCTGGGATCCCCTACCCATATTCAGAAAAATCAGGCAACAAAAAGGGTAGCCCTTCCCTCAGCCAAAAACAACTACAATTTGTGTTGGGCCCTTGAAAACTATTAGCATCCATACATAAATGATTACATAAAAGAAGCATTAAAACTAAATCAAAACATAGGGGTTTTGAAAGGCTCCCCTTACCTTCAAGAGATTGGGTTTTGCATGGCTCCCACAACCAGAGGGTATATCAATGGCCCTGCAAACCACAATGGGTTTTGAGAAAGCTCCCAAAACCAGCAGCAAATTGAGTTTTGAGAAAGGTCCCAAAACCCACAAATGAAAGCCAATAGAGAAAAACAAATCGAAAATAATCTCCCCTCCGTCAGAGAACTTTTCCATCTCTATAGGAAAAGGACCCACCTCCATAGGATTTAAAGAGATACAGATCACCAGCTGAGCGTTCCAAGCACCATTCAACACCATAAGGTCCAGGGGCAAATAATAGCCACATCCACACAAAGAAGATCTGAGATTAAAAATGGCTCCCGAAGCCTTCACAAAAAGAAGAAGCCCATAGTAAATAAGAACCAAACGAGCTGGCACAACCAGATAATCCACCTCCATAGGATTAGAGTGGTCAGGAATAGTCATTTTGGTAAAGAAAGTAGAATAGTTTCCAGCCTTTAAAACCAGGGCAATAGACCCCCTTAAAAAAATCCATCTTGAAAAGATTGACTAGACACTCCTTCCCCCCACTAGGATGCTATTCACCTCTATAGAATAAGCAAGGAGGGGAAAAGGAGGAACAACTGTCCCTTGCAAAGAAAAATGCCTCTCCAAAGGCAACAAACATCCCGAGGGGGGAGAAGAGCCCAAGAACCCTAACAAAGGCCAAGCCCCGATAGATCCAACTGGGTCCCAAACAACACCTGCACACCCCACCAGGACTAGGGTAGTGACACATCCAGAGGTCATGGCCAGACCAAGAGGGAGGGCAGCAATAAGGAACCCACAACTGCAAAGGGGCTGCAGAGGGCGAGCCACAAAAGGCCAAATCTCCCACCGCCAAGCCTTCTCCTTGACCAGGCCCGCACAGAGGAACAACAACCACTGCAACGAGTCACCATCGAACTAGAATCCAATCCTGCAACCGCTTCCAAAGCTGCTATCATGGCTACCCAGTAAACAACAAGAAGTGGAAGAGTGGACCAAAATGAAACAAGGCACAACCGTGTCATTGTTGTCACCATCTTCCGAGTCTTCAATGACCTCCTTTGAAACCCTAGTCCCGCTCCTGTGTCCCTTCGCACTCCCGCTCGTCATGATTTTTAAATGGTTAAATGGTCAAATGGTTACCATTTTATCAATATTAAATTGTCACAAAACTACTGACATTAAAACTCAAACCAGAGGGAGTATTATAATGTTTAAATCCAACTTGGTGCGAAATTATATCATTTCTAGGTCGGCCTATGATAAAAAAACAAAGTTAGGGTTTCATGCATATAGCCTTTCCTTTCCTCATTTAAAGTATCCAACAACTCTAGTAAGTGAAGGAGTCTCTTATGAAGTGAAAGTGCAGGTTTATGTGAAGTCTTCAATCAGCGAATCAAGCATCTATCAAGTCTATATCAACTATTTTCATCATCAATTGAAGATTTGAAGATATTGAAGAATAATAGGAGATCATTGACTGTTGATTGGTATGTACCTCTCCCTTAGGATTTGGTATGATTTCATGTTATTTTCATTTCTTTGTATGAGCTTCATAACACTTATTTTTAGATTTACATTCATGCTTTAGATCCATTATTGTATTTGTGATTTCAAGTATTCGCATTTACATTTACACTCATTTAGGGTTTACTCTCCAAGCATGCAGTAGAACTCTATATTTACTTTCTTGTTCATTTAGGATCTTGCATACACACAAGGTTCTTTCACACACATTTTTAGTACATTATCGGCTATTTGTGGAGGTAGAAATCACCAAAAAAAGGGGTTTAACTAAGGAAAAACCCTATATAGCTGCCCAAATACCATTTTTCAAGTTGTAGGTGTAGGTACATAAATCCGACAGATGCACAATCTTTGGAACCGATAGTACACATAGGTGTAGAGTCAAGGCCAGAGGCAAGTGTCAGTTTTCTTGGACCAGGGCGTGGTGCCTTGGTCCTCTAGGGTTTTCTACTTCTTTTGGCAGTTTTGTAGTGCAAGGTCTCAGATCCCATAATCCAAAAGCTTAGCTTTGTATAGTATTAGGGATCAAGGCGCCCTAGTCCTCCTCAGTCAAGCCCAAATTTTGGTGACAAGTACACATATGAATTCAATTTCTTTCTCTATACTCTATGTCTCAATTTCAAATCTATATTTTTCTATATTTCAATTTATATCTACACTTTTTCTTATCTCCCTAGCCTAATTGATCATTTCATTACATTTGCATATCCCCTCTTCATAGCAACAAAGCAATAGGAACCCTAAAAGTATTCCTTGACTCTCTTTCACAAGAAGTAGTCAAAGTGAATCACTTCCTTAGGCTCTTTTGTATTCCAATGTGTGGAGGGAAGTGGGGTTAGGTCCTAAATTGGCCAATCCCATTTTTCACCATCACACAAATATTAAATGCAATGCTCTCTAGTAAGTTCAAGTGTCCAAATAACTCAATATGGCCCTCTTTATTTAACTATAATGGAAATCATTCTAGTTAAAAAATGGTGAATCTACTTGGATTTTTGTATATCAAATATCAAGTGGCAGACATTCACAAAGATATTAGAAAACAAGAAATTTGAACATCTAATATAAAAAATTGGAATGCTAAGAAACTAGTTGTAAAAATGAAGGGAGGATTGAAATAAATTATCAATTGTTCCCACCACTGATCAAATGATTGCCATTATAGTTAAATAAATAAGGCCATATTGAGTTATTTGGATACTTGAACTTACTAGAGAGGATTGCATTTGATATTTGATATTTATATAAAGTTGCAAGAATTCCGAAATGCTATCTAGATTTTTTTGTATGAGGGAGATTGTAATATGAAGCATTCATGATTGGCCTGAACTTAACCTCAAGGAGCTATTAATATTAGCAAAATAATTTTCAACAATAAGAAACAATTACCTACTACACACACACACACATAACAACATTGATCACTAACAACAATCTAAAAATTTGCAACACTAATCACAAAGATAATTGCTGAATCTATGAAGTTTTTGATTGTACAGATTATTGCAAATGGTAAAATATATATTGAGTATTATGTTGATAAAGATTCAAGTGGTGGTGAAAACTTTGAAGAGTGGCATCATTAGATGGAAAACATTTTGTCTTTTCAAACTTCAGTTCTTTTATTGTCAATGACCTTTGGGATTTTGAGTCTCTTGATTGGACCATTTGGCAATATGCTAAGAACTCTTTTAATCTAAATAATAAGTCGAAGGGGTTTATGATTTTTGTTAAGTCGTTGGTTCCTATGGAGCTTATGATGATACTATGTACTCCTTTACGATGTAGTGTCTTCAAAGACTGGCTTTGGGTCGAAAAGTATCAATTTTCTTGCTTCCCTTGAAAAGAGATTTATCTGCATACCTGCCAACAATAAGCTTAAATTCAGGGCGTAATAATAAATGGAAGGAAGCCATGTTTGGTATTGGTTTTCGTGAAATTGTGATCACAGATTCTATGAGATAACGCATTTTACTACACATATGGAAAAGTAGATGTCAAGCAATGTTTTCTAACCATATTTTGCATCAAAAAATAGGTCTTTTAATGTTTTACTCGGAAATCATGTTCCAACTCATTTTTTTTATGTTCACAGCTAAAGATCGGTCAAAGAAATGGTAATAAGCTCAATAGACAGCTAGATGAGATCAAATATTAGTTGTTGCAGCTTCATGATGGAGACATTGCATGCACTAGGTAGCTACACAAGTTCCTTAAGTTTCAAGTTTGATTCGGTCCCTTGATGGTTCAAGTGTCTTATGTTCATCAAGTTTCTAGCTGTCATGTTTAGTGTTGATTGATTCAGCAAGGTAGATTTGTTCATGTTACTGCTTCTTTGTCGTCCATAGCTTTCATGTATTGATGTTCATGTTTGTCATGTTTGGTTCAATAGACTTGTTTATATTTTTGTATGGTGAGTTGGTGGATACGACCATTGTAATCATTCCTTTTCTCTTCTTTGTAGTTGCCTCTTGGACTACTATTTAATTTTTTATTATTGTATTCCGTCTTGCCTTGTTCAAAATAAAAAAAGACATCTAGTTATAGATAATGATGAATAGAGGAAAGGAAATATTTGCTAATATTGTACTTGTTTTGGTTATTTTGTGAAACAATGCTTCAGAAGGAAATAATGTATGAACAAAGCTAATCAAAGGTGTTCTAAACAAGGTCTAAATTCTTATGGCTAAATTGATAGGCAGAAAGAAAAGATTCATAGTTACAAGTTGTAAGCATAGTCAAAGTGTTTACCAATTACGTGTTTCATGCTTACATTAAGCCTGTTGAAGTCCATCACCTAGTTAAATTGTGTAATAAAAGAAAGGTTATGGAAGACTTAAAAATATAAACTATATGTAATGACAAATCCCAAGATATTTTTCGTATAGAATATAAAATTATGTCTATTATAAAAAACACACCTATCCACATATATTTTTATTTAAAATTATTTAGATTCATACATTTCACAATTAAAAAATCTATTCAAACTCCACAACTACCAAACTCCTATCTACGTTTAGATAGGATACAATTCAAATCCATCTTTCATGCTCTACCTTAAATGGAAAAGCTACTATCTATGTATCATTACATAGTAAACTTTACCATGGACTTTTCTTCTACTGCTTAGATCGACATTGTAATTACAACTTGAAATGTCTACTAAATTTCATCTCATATATATATTAACCTGAGCTTCATCGTACTTGCCATTGCTTCAAGACCACAAAGATGAGCGAGACACTGGAATTTCAACCTATTTACGTCTGTCAATTCATAAAATGTTGGCGGTTAACTCACAGAAAATTTGTGGTTAAGCTAATTTTATAAAAGAAACAATAGATTGATCATATTTAATTTGCAAAAGAAAACATAAGGGTGAGAAAAAGCAAACTGCGCAGAGAAAGAGAGAGGAAATCGTCAAATCTTTTGATTTATTGACACGGTGCAAAGAACATCTGATCAAATACAGATAACCATACTATAAAACTCACATTTAGAGCATCTGAACAACAAAATAAGAAACTCTGCTAGTTAATCAGTTTATGTTTAAGAATTCTGTTATGAGAAACTGTTTTCTGTTTAAGACCTTTTTTAAGGCCCGCCTCTCTGCTTATTATTTTGGTTAATAGGTTAATGGCTAGTCTTAGTTTAAGCCTTGGTTTGAGTAGTTTAAGTTAAATGTTTTTGATTATGTAAGAATGGTTTCTAGTTTTTCTGTTTTGTTGCTTCTTGATGAATTGCCGTGCTGTATTGCTGTTTGGTTAAGAGGTCACTGCTTATATAATCAAAAACAAAATAAGAAACTCTTTCCAAATTTTGTAAGGTTTAATAATAACTAATTTCAAAAAGTCACTAGAAAATCAAAATTCTAAATAAAATGCCTATAAAACTTTTCAATTCTCATGGAGGTTTGCCTACCTCTTAATCTTCGTTTTTGGCAGCATTTTTACATCCAATTCCTTTTCCTGTAGATTTCTCTTTTTGCGGTGCATGTGAACACACCCTGAGCCCAACTCCAGGTAGGATGAAACATTGAGAGGAAAGTTTAGCCTAGCATTTGCGCCTCTCATTCCGAAAGCGGCAGAGTCATATGCGAGAGCAGCCGCCTCTGCAGTGTCAAACGTACCGAGCCAAACGCGAGCCCCCTGCTTGCTGGAATCCCTGATCTCTGCAGCAAATTTTCCCCAAGGGCGGCGCCGCACTCCTATGTAATGTTTGTTATTTGCAGTTTGTATGTTGCGGCCTTTTTCCAAATTGTCAGGAATCTGTTCTCCGCCATCTGCTGAGATTAAAGTTTCTTTAAGATCTGGGTTAATGTCAGCAGAGGGTGTAGTGGGTGGGGAGGAATCTCCCAGCAAATATAATGAGATCTGTTGCAGAGCTGCATTAAATTCCTCACTGTTCATCCCTAAAACTGGTTTTGATTACTCGAGGCGGCTTTTGGTATCGTTGGGCATGAAATGAAAATGGTGGCTCTTTGAATGGGAGTAGGGACAAGGAGACTTTCAAGGGAGGGCCCAAGTTTCTTATTCGTACAATGACAGGCTTTCCAATTAGAGATAAAGAGGAAGATATTTGAGACTTCAAATCTTTTGTTTTAATAATTTAGAAATTAATCAAGATTCTTTTGGTTCTCTTCAATGATGGATCATAGTGTGATCCAAAATGTTGATGCAAAAATTTTGAACACAATTGAATCTAGAAATTGAATTGTGGAAATCTCTCATCATTTATAGAAATTAATTGATTAATCTTTAGTTATAAAAATGACTAGGGGAAAGGACCTAGTTGTTGTCCACCCTAGCTTCGCGCTTCCCAAATTCCTACATGAAAATTTCAAATCACTCCCAATTTTTTACAGCAGCTTATTTGGCAAGTCCCATGCTTGTAACTAAGGTATCAGGGCCACGTCATCAAGTATGGTACCACATTAGCATGCTTTTTGCCAAGGTATCCAAAACAGCAAAAAAAAAAAGTGAGACCAATAGGCATGCAAAAGAGGCCCCTATATAGATGCAGTTGATGTGGCATCACATGAATGGTTTCTTTTTATAACCAATGGTATATTTCATAGCAATAAGAAATTTAAAGTCACAACTATTGGCACAATGTATTGTAATTATTAATATATAATCACACAAAAATTGATATTTTATGTTTCAAACAATAATTTTTATTTATTTTATTTTTGGAGCAAAAAGTATCAACAACCCTCACAACAATTCATAAATGCTCAACTACTGGTGCTCTTCCCTACATGATTCAAATCATTTCATGAAAATCATGACATAAAATGAAGATAAATAATTAAGAGTATTTTTTAGTTGATGATGGAACTATTTGTTGAAGTAAGAGGTGGATTCATAGTTGTACTGGCAATTTTGTAATTGAACATGCAATTTTAGAATTTCCCTAAGATATTTTGTAAAGATTATTCTTAAATTTGAAATAGCTTAACAATCAACGGAAAATTATAGTCCTTAAAAAAGTTAAAATTACCTACCACATTTTTATTTTTTTTGATGTAGGTCCAGACCAGCGAGCACGACAGCCCAGCAAGGGCATGAAGCTCGTGAGCTGTCAGCCCAATGAGGGCCTTCACAAAGTAATTTTTGCCACCTGATACTTGGGCACGAGACAATAGGCTGAACCTCTTCGGGTAAGAGCAAAGGACTGAGGGGTATCCAAAAAATTCATCAACCCTAGTATACGATTTTCTTAGTTCTTTCTTAAGGCTATACAAAAAATTTCTTCGACTTGTTGAATTGATGTTCTTTACCTTTCACTTCAAACATTTGTGGTTGTTGAACACATACTTCTTCTTTCAAGTACTCATTTATGAACAAACTTTTCACATCCATGTGATGTATTTTATATTTCTTCTAAGGCACTAATGAATCCATCATGTTCTAATAATCTTTCACATTTCTACTAGTAGAAACGTCTCTTCATATTATATGACATACCTTTGTCTAAAGTCTTTTGCAACTAAATGTACCTTGTTTCTTTCAATACTGTCACCACTATTATAATTAGTCTTATAGGTCCACTCAATGATAATATTTATCTTGTTATGTGGAAGCTCTATAAGCTCCCAAGTATCCTTCCTAGGAATGTAATCTATCTCTTTGCATTAAGTTCACTTAAAACATTCGTACATGCATCTTAAAAATATGATGGTTCCAAAGTAACCTATGAAAGTGATGCATCCAAACTTAAAAAGTAAGATTAACCATTAATATTAAAGAAAGCAATCTTAAAAATGGTCACCTTTGCATCTAGCAGGCATTGGGTAATGAAAACAATTAAAAAAAAAAATTGAATGGGCACCATGGCTGGTATCCTCGTGGTGTTGCTACGAACCCCTACGGTACTACTAGGAAAGTTGCATGGTAGAGGCCATCAAGGTTAGATAGTCAGAATCCAATGCACCACAAGGTAGGGCCCACTTGCAGCTAGACAAGCACATGTACCCTAGCAACTTTTACCTATTCTATATCAATTTGGGCACCATGGAAGCTTTTCTATCCTAACAACATCCATCTTGGCAGTGTAGGGGTTATGTCTTCTCCTAATAACATTCTTCTTGGCGGAGTCCCCTTCAATAACAAACCTAATCACAGACACCACTCATTTCCTCTTCCCTCTAATGTCTCTCCTAAAAAGGGCTCATGCAACAAACACAAAAGATCCAGGCATAAGAAGGAAGGATCAAGAAAAAGGAGCCCTCAAAATTGTGATAATCAAATGATAATTATTAAGAAATTGGTTCACAAAAACACCCCAGCCTTGCTCTCAATGGAAGAAATTCTATCCCTTCAAAATGTGGGAAGAATGGATGTAGAAGTTGCTGTTAGGGTCACATTTATAAATGGTTCTCTAGCTACCCAAATTGCATAACTCAAGAACCGTGCTCTCATAGGTAAGCTATGGAATCTCACTCTTGATATTGATGCTCTTACATCTTGGATTCAGCCCATTTGATTTGGAGTTTTGCAAGTATTCTATATTGATAATGGGGGGGGTGGGTTTCATTCTTATTTTCTCGAATAAGTTAGCTTGAGATTCTTCTCATAGGATTAAGTCCACCTTCTTCAAAGGGATTGGTCTCTTTACTTGATATTAGACCCCTAATTTTGATCCATTAGAGTGCCACTTTAGATTTACACCTTTTTGGATTATATTTCCTTCATTCCCTTTTGAATATAGAGACTTGGATATTATCCATATCTTTGCAAGTCAAATTGGTATTTTCGTCAAGCATGATCTTTAGCCCTTTTAGTTCACACACCTTCCTGTTCGAGTTTGTGTGCAGATAGACCTATCCATACAGGCCTCTCCAAGACTCTCCATATTTATTCTAAGTTTGGGAAGTGTTTTCAGTAGATCATCCAGGAGGACCCCCATTTGGTGGAGGCAAATATGCAATATTCGAGGCATTTCACATCTATGTGTGTGACTTATGAGGAGGACTTTGTTAGGGTTTGTGAGGACCCAACCTCAAACCCTTTTACTTGTTCCATGACAAAGAAGCATGATTGTGTACTATTCCTAGAAATTGGCCCTTCAACATGCCCCTTGGGAGAGTGCTGATAAAATATATGCCAAAATTCCTCCTCTCTCACATTGGTTCTTGTTTCCTCACCACTATGTCCAAATTTTCAAATTTACTTTACGAGTAAAGATTCTTTCTCTTCTCTGGCCGCATAATCGTCACTTCGACACTTTCTTTGGATTTTCCTAGCCAAGATTTTTTCCTGCAATGTTAGCCTACCTCCACTATGGAACCCATCAAAATGAACCCTTTTGCAAATGATATTTTCTCTTTATCTAGGACCCTTTCTAGTTTGGTTAAGGAGAGACCATACAATCGTAGATTTGACACGAAATATGATAGATTTGACATCTTTTCCAATGGTTTGGCTTCCTCCAGCCATAGCATTTTAGCTCAGGAACTTCAAGCATTCAAAGGGCCCCTTCTTAATGCAAAATTTGATACATTAATATTTGAGATGCTCTTTAAAGTATGTATGGTAGAAGCATCTACAATTGCAGATGATGTAGCTCTTGAGGAGGATTCCATTATGGAAGAGACACATGATATTGAGGATGTAATTTCTTTAGAGGTGGAATCCCTATTTGAAACTGCACTAGTGGAGGCTTATGATCTAGAAGGACTCCAAACTAATAGGACTATATTACAAAATGGGGATTCCCTTCCACTCGTCAATCCTTCCAACATAGGATCTTTTCTATAGAAATAGATCTTACTATATATTTGTCTCAATGTGCCTATGGATAGTTCCCCTCTCAAGTTTTCCATTTTCTAAACTCCATTAGTGCTGCCAAAGCCACCTTCTATGAAAAAATCCAAAGGTAAGAAAAGTATCAGGGTTCAATTGCATAAGACTAAGGATTAAATTTGAGCTGGTATTCAATCAAGTTTGGATGATAAAATGTACCATTGGAGAACATGTTGTTATCCACACCACAAATTAGGATAACCTCTTGGAATGATAGGGGAATAAGTGCCCCTAAAAAACACTATCTTATCAAGTCTTAGCTTGAGTCTTGTGGGGCGGATTTGATTCTCTTAGAGGAAACCAAATTATTTGAAGAAGATAAATTGCAAATAAAAAATTTCATGGAAGCAATAACGATTTGTGGCTTTCCCTTCTTTAGGTTCTATAGGTGGTTTAGCCATCCTTTTGGAATCATAAACAAGTACAGGTTCATAAAGTTCAAGAAAAGGCAAATTTAATTAATGTTATTGTCACCTTCTATAAGAATTCTTTTCATTTGATCAATGCGTATGGACCAAACTCTTTAGTAGGTAAATTAAAGCTTTGGGAATCAATTTCATTTGTCCTAACTTCTTTCACAAAGGATCCTTTTATTTTGGGTTGTGACTTCAATGTAATCCTTTCTATCAATGATTAAATAGTGGGTATAGTTCCTCCTTTGGCATCCATGCAAGACTTCAATGATTTTGTCCTCAATAATGCTCTAAAAGATTGGATTCCTATTAATAGAAATGTAACCTAGACTAATAGAAGGAAAACAAATTCCATATAGAAGAGAGGTTGGATAGGTTCTTCTCCAATCTAGTATGGCTATCTAAATTCGGCTGATACACATCTCATATTTTGCTTCTATCCAATTCAGACCACTTTCCCATCCACTTGGATTTATCTTTTGACTCCAACCATCCCAAGCACAAATACTCCTTTAAATTATAGCATATGTGGTTTCAAGACCTCTCCTTTCTCCCTTTACTTCAATGGTGGTGGGAAAGTGCCCCTTTTGTTCTTGGATCTAGAATGTTTCAACTAAGAAAAAAGATTCAACAAGTAGCTATTAGGTTGTGGAATAACTCAGTGTTTAAAAAAAATTCCAAATCTAAAGTAGACATTGAAGAGCAACTCAAGTTAGCAAATGATGAAATTATCAATAATGGCGTCAATGACTCCTACTACTCTCTTCAAAAGAACCTTTAATCCCAACAAGAGGAAATTCTTAAGAGGGAAGAAATTTTTTGGAGACAGAAATCTAGAGAGCTCTAGCTCTCAAAGAAGGGGATAGGAACATGAGGTTTTTTCACTCCTTAGTTCAAATGAGGAGGGCCATCTACTCCATCTTCCAAATAAAAAATATTTAGGTGATATTTTTACTGATATGGACAAGATTCAATCAAAAGTGTGGTCCTTTTTTTCTCCAACCTATTTTTAGGTCCACCTACTTACTAGCTTGATCATTTATAGGAATTATTGAGATTCATTCCTAAGATAATTTCACTCGCAAGGATAATATAATCCTTCTCAAACCATTCAATATAGAGGAAATCAAAAGAGTTTCATTTTCTATGTCCCCAGATAAGGCTCTAGGGATAGATAGTTTTTCTGCCATGTTTTTCAGAAAATATTGGCACTTTGTGGGTCGGGATGTTTGGCTTGCAATAGATGAATCTAGAGGGAATTTCAATATCCAAAAGAAATTCAATACTACTCATATTTCTCCCATTCCCAAGGTTCAATCCCTTGTCTCATTTTCGGACTTCGGGCCCATCTCCATATGTAATACTATCTATACTGATCTTTACAAAATCTATTTCTTTGAGATTGGTTAAAATGATAGCTAAACTCATCTCAAAGGAGAAAGGGGGATTTATTCCTTGTAAAGAAACTTCTGAGGGGGCCCTTATTGTACACAAAATCCTTCATTTAGTTCAACAAGTTAAATCAAAGGCAATGATTCTTAAACTATGTATATGATGAAAGCTTATGACAAAGTTTGCTGGATGTTTTTGGAACATGTGATGCTTGGATTTGGGTCCTCCAAACTCTGGAACAAATGGAGTATATCTTGTAGCTTAGGGTCTATATTTCTAGTAAGTATCAATGGGATTTCATGTGCCTTTTTCTACTCCGCCTAGGGAATAAGATAGGGGGGTCCCCTATGTCCCTTCCTATACATTATCTTGGTAGAAGCTTTAAGAAGATCAATATTCACTCATCACTTGGACTATGGAAGGGAATCACCCTTCCCAATATGTAGAATGCATCCACTCATATATTATTTGTTAATGACACATTACGTTTTGGGGAGGCTTCATTGAAAGAAGCTAAGATAATCAAGGAATTTGTTGACACATGTTGTGCCATATCAGTATAGAAGGTCAATGCCTCCAAATCTAAGGTATTCTTTTTAAACTTATCCTCTTTCCTCTTGGACAAGATTACCAGCTTACTGGGCTTCAAAATGGATACCTTTCCTTGTAAATATTTAGGCATCCCACTTTTTGTGGGGAGAAATAAGAGCAATTTGTGAGCTGACATCTTGCCAACCATTAAAATAGAATCTCCTCATGGAAAAACTTCTAGCTTTCATTAGTTGTTCATATTCTCATGATCGTAAACTAGATAATGTCAATATTGCCTATGCCAAATGGTGTTTTAAACTCAATTGAGTCTTCCATGAAGTACTTTCTCTTCAAAGGTCCTAGGGAAAAGAAAGATAAGATGCATATGATCACATGGGATAAATGTTGCATTCCTAAAAAGGCTAGTGGGGTTCATATCCACACTAGTACATTTGGGCCTAATTTCTGACGGTTAATTGTCTGATTTGCGACGACCAAACGTCAGTCTTCTGACAAACTTTACCATCGAAAACTCATCATCAAGATTTTCGACGATGCCATTTCCATCGGATTTTCGACGGATGTTATGATTTCTCCTCGACGACTATCTGACATGGCAGTGACGTCGGATATAAACCATCCTCGTTGGACGTTCCATTAGTTGTCATTGGAATTTCGATGGCGACAGATGATGTGGGTCAAACGGCTTTGCCGTCGGTGAATGAAAGCATTGAACAAGTTCTATTTTTAAAAATTGCATTAAACATTTTAATTTATTTGATTCAGTGTTATTTGCAAAAAATGATTATCAATGATGTTTCCTTTCTCCAAGAATTGTCTAGGATCTTTCCGTCAAATAATATGTAACATCGAATGACTAAATTTTTTCTTTACAAATGCTTATTTAATTTAATTATTATCTGAGCATGAATTAAAATTTATATCTGTACGGAAGCAGAACATACAAGCTTTAGAGTCATGTGCATGAAAATTTCCTAAAAGAAAGCAAGTAGGCATTATCTTGAATGACATAGAAACAAGCTCATCAGCTGCCTAGAAGAGAGAAATTGGAGAAAAGAAGAGGAAAGTGTTAAAGGGTGATAAATAGATAGAGAGAATGCAATACAAAAAAAGAATGTCTGGAGTGTCTGATGTGACGTCTCTAATTTATATCCAGAGGAACTAACTGGTTTTGGAGATCCTATGAAACCTATTGGGCCATGCTTTGGAGGAAATCAATGTGTTCATGCAAGGAGCACCTTTTTTCTATTATGAGAATGATGGTTTTGCACCGAAGGATATTTGGAAGTCAATATCCAAAAATTTCTATAGTGTGGAACAAGAGTTGGTGGACTCGAAGTATAATTGTCAGCATTCAGAAGACCAAGAGGTTAAGTACACAATCTCCCAATAGAAGAGAAATTTCAAGAATTACTTCTCCCCCCCATGACTATTTAGGAAGCACTTCCTCAAACAAAGGACTATTGGCCTCCATTGGATCAAAGAAAAAATTTAAAGCATAGACTCTAGACGATGTGGTGGTGTCCTTCGTGAAGAACTCTACACTATAATTGAAAATTCACGAGGGAAACTGCAAGATAGTGAAGAGAAATACATGTTAGGCCCAATATGGAAAGCTAATGTACTGAGAGGGGAGGGGTGAATCAGTACCTCAAAACCTTTCTTAAATAATAACCTTCCTGTTATGCATAAACAGAATAGTGCAGTAACATAAAATAAAGTTAAAACAAACAGATAACAATCATACATGATTCACTCCATAACACATATATTTTGGTTATGCAGAAACTATTGGTTAGAGAGAAAAATTGCGGTGGGGATGGCACCCACAACTTCACTACTGCAATAATAAAGAATGCTCGGTTAGAGCTACATTTAGCTATTTCTGATAGCTTACCCTGTTAGGAGTAACAAGATTTGTTAGATCTACCTTGCTAAAGGATTTTACAACATTTATTCTGAATGCTGCACTTGGTTAGAGGCTTTACAATTTATAGATTTGGTTAGAGTCTTTTACCCTGTTAAAGGTTTCTCTTTCAACTTCATAATATTACAATAAAATCATTACAAACATTTGCAACTTTACATCTGAAATGTTATAGCAGATTCTATGTGCTCAGGATAAGATTACCTTGCTTATAGCATACCTCGGTAACTCATATAGTAACTCGGTAAACCCTTCTATTTACTCTGTTCTTCGACTATTCTCTGAAAACCTTCTTGGTGACCTCTGTGTCTCTGTAACAATCTTACTTCATACATATATGCACTACAATAATGCTGTATATATATATCTCTTAAAACGGTGGTCTAATTCATTGCTTCGATCTTACAAACAAGATTCCTTGAATGAATAACTAAACAAAATATTTCATTGGTTGGATTGACCTCACAATCATACACAATCTTCTAGTGCAATTTCCAATGTAGTAACGGTTAGACGTGCCTCGATCTTGTAACATGTTTTCATATGCATGTCCAGGTTCAATGTATCTGGTAACACGTTTTACTCGGTGAATATCAACTCGGTGTGTTAACTTTACTGCTCGGTAGCCATAAAAAGATACTCGGTAGACAACTCGGTGTATACTGTGTTCTGTGACTTCTTTCTTTTGTAACCGACTAGACTGTGCACACCGACTTCTCTGTTTATACCAACTGCATGATTCGGTAGTGCTAACCAATGAGAATATATAGTATGACTTTGAATATAAAAACTAATGGCAACTTGATAAGTAGTAACAATCTCCCCTTTTGACATTAGTTGAGATGTTTGACAAAAACTACTTTCAAAGTCATAACTCAAAAATCTATATACTTTGCAAAATGACTACACTTGACAATATATACAATAGTCAATGAAATAGTATATGCAGATATACTCCCCTTATCATTATTCTGTACATAACTCGGATTTTGCATGCTCGGTTCTATTATGTGCTTGTGTGCTCTGCTTGGTATACTCCCCTATATACAATACTCAAAACAGTATTACCAAAATTGTATCACTCTCCAAATATAGTATATTATTCCCCTTATGTAGTATTACTCCCCTTTTTTGACAAACATCAAAAACTTAATTTCCATCCGGGGGCGGTAACTGATCAAAAATAGATTTATACTTGTTCCGGGCATCGGTGAGTGCAACTGAGAGTGCATCCTTTACACTTTCCATTAAAGAATTTTGTGCTTGAATATCAGCCAATAGTGATATTAAGCCATCAAGAGTGCTTCCCTCTTGTGTAGTAGATAGGCATGTAGCTCGGTTAATCTTCTCTTGAACTGATGAGAGATGAGGAAGGAATAATGTCTGGAAGGTCATTATATCCATCCTGATCTTATGCTCTTCATTTCTGAGTTCTAACTATTGAGCCATGAGCTGTTGCAGCTTGGTATAAAAATTCTGAATTGAATTAGGCTTGGTGGTCAACTTAGTTGAGAGATCGGTGATCTCTTTCTCAATTGCATCAGTTTTATTCTTGATATCTTTAATGAATAAGGAAAATGTAAAAAGTTTCTGAAATAAATAAAGAATATGCTTGAGTTGAGGGGACAACTCAGCAATGAATTTGACAAGCTTTACTTTTCCTATAGCGAGAGATTTTTGTACCTCTTCTATCATCTTTGCAGTAAGCTCTTTATCTTTTAGCTTGCTCAAGTACTCAGATGCATCAACTCCAGATGTTTCTATTCGAGTAAGGAGTTCATCCAGTTGAATGTGGATGGTTGCATCGGTTGACACTGTTGCTGAAGGTAGCATATCTGTTAGTAGTGTCTTTACCTTCTATAGTACTTTATTCTTCTTTTGAATGGCCAATTGTTTTTCTTGTTCGGCCTTTGCTTTGCATAGTTCACCGAAATCAATAAGTGCTTGCCCTTTTAATTTTGAGATATCCACATTGGGAAACACTATCGGTTTAGTTAAATCAACTTTGAAACTATGCTTTCTCACCTTCTTCTCTTTACCTTTGATCGGTTGTACTAAGACAAGTGCTTGTGAGGCTTGTTGTCCCTCGGTAGGTTGCTCAGTAGATGCAACACTTCAGTCGGTTCCTGTAGCCGTTGTGGTGTCCTTGGGTGTCTCGGTACTAGGGGTCTCAATTGTAATATTTTCAGTGCTCGACGGTGCTTGAGACGTCTGATCTTTAGTTGTATCTTCTGCTGCTTCAGACTTGTGACCTTCAGTGCCTTATTCTATATCCTTAGGAGCTTCGGTTGAGACAGGTGGCTTGACCGGCGGATAAGGCTGAACTTGTTCTAAGATAGATTCACTAGATACAAGTTTTGCATAGGTAGTGCCTTCAATCATTTCCTGCTCCGATGCTTCTACATCCATGACATCTTCATCAATTTGAATAGTGTTAGCCGGGTCTTGCTTGGTAGCATTAGGACCTTGCTTGGTGACATCAGGATCTTGCTCGGTGACATCAGGATCTTGCTCGGTGACATCAACAATTTCAACTTGAGATTGTTCACCGACATCCTTGATTTTGAAGATTTCCTGTCACTTGGCTTTCGTCTCATTTTCTACATCAATGCATAGCCCATTCATCAATTTTAAGGCTCTTTGTTTGACAAGAAATTTAGAATTGTATGTTGTCAAATGTTCTTTAATTTTTGCTACAGACATATCAGGGAATAGATGGACTAGACTTCTTTCTCTTATTTTTTTCTCTGAGTCCATTGCATATTTCCATCTGTTATCAATATGTAAGTATAATTCACTCGGAAGTGACTTTACTAGTTCTAATGGAGCTAGCCGAAACTTTAGAAGTGTGCAGATGACAACTTCTTCAATTTGTCACTTCTCATCATTATTCCTAGTCTCATACTTGACATATCTAAATCCTGCAAATCCACCATATTCTTTAAGATTGGCACAAAAGTTTTCAACACTATGAATATTTACCTTCTTGCTTTTTACAATCTGAAATTTGTTTGCATCATCGGATTCTATATCACTAGACTCTTTTGCCAAAATGAGTCTCTGAGTAGATTTATTGTAGGTCTTGGTTACCTTGGGTGCAATAACACTCTTTTGTTTCTTACTCAGTGATGCAGTTGATGCTCTAGTGTTAGGTCTCTTTGTTGGTGGAGTCGGTAGGGCCTTTGAAATGTCCTGTTTCTTTCTTTTCAAAACTTTATCCTTAGGCAACTCGGTACTTAATGTTATTGCTGCCTCTTGAGCTTTTGATTCCTCTTTGGTAATGGCAAGAGTGCCTTTGACAGGTGTAGAGGAGGATTCTTCTCCGAATTTCTCAGATAAAACCTTTATCATCTTTGTAGCTTTTCTTGTAGCCTTGGGTACTACAATGCTCATTTTTACTTTTTCTTTCACCTCTTCATAACTTCCATATCTTAGTTCGGTAGCATGCCTTGGCAATGAAAGATAGGCATCAATTTGTTGTTGTGTGATATCATAGTCAATCTCATAACCCATTGGTGGCAAAGATTGAGTCCTTGGTTCAACAGAATTCATATAACAGTAATTGGTGTCTACCTCAAAACATATATCATCCTTATATTTCTCTACTAGCTCTGGCGGAATCCGGTACCTGTTGTGCATCTTCTCTTGAAATTTGCTGAAATAGTCATCCATGATATCATTAAAATTATCTCCCAGTTTCTTGATAAAATCATTGATTTGATGGGTGATAGGTCGGTGTAGCTCCCAAACTACTTTACCGACTGAGGGAAAGAACTTCTCAAAGTAGAAAAACATGCATACAAGAAGTGAACCAAACTTCAGTGTGTTTGCCGAGTTGTTCTTCTTCGGCTTCCTTATTGTGTTCAGGTTCTCAAACAAGTTCTTCAGTAGCACTTCACATAAATCTACTTTCATTCCCTTTTTCACTATTTTATAAGCTAAGTCAACTGCGGCACATGGTACACTGTTTTCCCTTGCTGGTTGGAAGAAATAGTAACCAATTACTCTAATTGCAAACTTAAGTTCTACATCAGTGACATTGTTCAATTTCAGTCCTTGGTAATCAAATTCTACTCCAGTTAGACTGATTAGCTTCTGTGATATCATTTTCTGTGCTCGTGCATGATCATAGATAGGATACCCGGTGATCACATGAATGATTTCCTTGGTGATTTTGAATGGTTGCTCCTCTAGCCACATAAAATCATCATGAACTCTTCTTAAAACAAACTTAACCCACTGGGGTTTGAACACATGGGGATAGGCTAGGGCTTTAGTTAATCCCTTGATTTTGATATGCTCGTACTTGCTATCCATTTTGCCATCAGTACAAATTTCATCATATGTGTCACTAATCTCAACATGACCGAGTTCTTCAACATGGCATTTGGTGAAGAATCTAACATCTTCGACTAACAAGACTCGATCAGGGATGAGTGAAAATGCAGTTTTGTCATTCGATTCAGAGGCGACTTTAGGAGTTAAAGAGTACTTCAGCGAGGGCTTCTCCACATTCTTGACAACTACGGGATCTAGGATCTTGGGCGCCATTGTAGATTTCAGGTAAAACTTAGCAAACTATCCTTAGGGTTTGATAGTTTACAAACGAATGATGCTTCACACTCGGTAGATAATAGCAATTTGACAAGATTGGAAACCAGCTTAACAGTGTGATGAGATTTGATGTAAATACATTGAAATTCCCTCTGAATGAAGTTTGATCACCTTGATTCGCTCTGTTTTTCTCTCTTGAAAACTTGGTGAATGAAAATGACCACGAAAATACCTTTAAGTACACAAAATACCTTATCGGGCTCTGTGCGAGTTAGGTCAAAACATTAAATGCGCTCGGTTCACCTTTAACCAATTTACTCCTTTTTTTTCGTTTTAACCGAGTAACCAAATTTCCTTCATTTACCGACTTGACAGGCTTCCTGTATACACCGACTTGACAGGTTTCCTGTAAAGTACTTTTGATAGAATTTCAAACTTATTAATTGCATCTTAACTATGCAGATTTTGAATTTTGTACATAATAGAATGGGAACTGTTATGATTTAACCTTTAGAGAATGCAGTCCCTTCATACCTTTTCTGATTAATTTGGAATAGGTGCACCTAACTCGGTAGGTAAGGTGCTTTCTTCATCTGACATGATTTCCTTCTTTTTCCAAATCATCCTAAATTTTTCTTTTATCTCTTCAGTGTCTCTTCTAGGTTGATCTCTGCAATCTCCAGCTAAATGTCCAATTTTGTGACAATGAAAACATGCCATACCGAGATTTCTCCATGATCTTCGGTTGTTCATTCCAAACCTTATAAAACAGTTGGCACTAATATGTCCATATCTCCCACAACATTTGCACCATATCCTTGTATTGTAATCCCATGGTACTGCTGCATATTGTCGGTAAGGATCTGTGTGTGTTCGGTAACCTCTAGTGTCTGCTCGGTGTGGACACTGCATGTAGGTCTTTTGCTTAGACCAGCACTTCTAGGTACTATGTCCATATCTATTGCAGTTTCTACAAAACCCTTTGAATTTTTCCTTCTGATAGTTGTTAAAAGACTTTGTCCTATAATGTTTAGATGTGTGACCATATTTATTACAATTGTAACAATATCCATTGGACTTAGTGATATTCGGTTGCTTACCTTTTCTAAGCTAGCATATGTTGGCAGTATGAGCTTGATTTCCATAGTAGTAGCAAATAGGCTTCTTCCTTTTGATGTTATGCCCGTTTCCAGCTTGCTTTGATGATTCTCCTCTCTCGGTAGTATGAATTCCTTTCTCGGTTGATTCTTTTCCTTTGTAATCGAGTCCTGCATCTTTGTTGGGTCTTCTTGTATTCAGTTGCTCATCCAACATATTTGATGCATCATAACTCTTCTTCAATGTTTCTTTGGATTTCTTCTCTGTTTTAAGTTCATCAGTCAACCTTGATACTTCAAGTTTTAATGCTTGATTTTCATCATTCTTTAGAATTGCTTCATGATATGCATAACCTAGTTGATCTGTCATATTTTGTTGAATCCCAGTTAACCTTATGATTTCATCATTCTTATCATATACTAAGACTTCAAGTTGTTGTTTCTCTCTTTGTAGATCTATTGCTTTATCCTTTGCTGTCCTTAATGCATCTAGATTTTCAGTCATCTGTGTACTGAAATGTTCATGTTCTCTTTTCATTTCTTTTAGTTGATCAGCCAATGCTTTGTTCTTTTCTTTCAATACTCCAATCATTTCTTCAGTCTCTTCAGATATACTATTCTCAGATGATGTCTCAATTTGTTCCACTAACTCTTGAGAATCCTGCAAGTCATAAGATAATCTTCTTCTTACTTTCGGAGATTTTTGCATTTGCCTTTGCATGTCTGCAATCACTTGATTTGCATGATCCAGCTCTTCTTGCAGCTACACAATCCTCTGAGATTGTTTATAGCCTTCCATTGATAAGATCTTTCTCTTTAGGTAGTTAAACTCTTTTCCAAGATATAAGCTCTGATACCAATTGTTAGGCCCAATATGGAAAGCTAATGTACTGAGAGGGGAGGGGTGAATCAGTACTTCAAAACCTTTCTTAAATAATAAACTTACTATTATGCATAAACAGAATAGTGCAGTAACATAAAATAAAGTTAAAACAAACAGATAACAATCATACATGATTCACTCCATAACACATATATTTTGGTTACGCGGAAACTCTTGGTTTGAGAGAAAAACTGCGGTGGGGATGGCACCCACAACTTCACTACTGCAATAATAAAGAATGCTCGGTTAGAGCTACATTTAGCTATTTCTGATAGCTTACCCTGTTAGGAGTAACAAGATATGTTAGATCTACCTTGCTAAAGGATTTTGCAACATTTATTCTGAATGCTGCACCTGGTTAGAGGCTTTACAATTTATAGACTTGGTTAGAGTCTTTTACCCTATCAAAGGTTTCTCTTTCAACTTCACAATATTACAATAAAATCATTACAAACATCTGCAACTTTACATCTGAAATGTTATAGCAGATTCTATGTGCTCAGGATAAGATTACCTTGCTTATAGCATACCTCGGTAACTCATATAGTAACTGGATAAACCCTTCTGTTTACTCTGTTGTTTGACTGTTCTCTGAAAACCTTCTCAGTGACCTTTGTGTCTCTATAACAGTCTTCCTTCATACATATATGCACTACAATAATGTTGTATATATATATCTCTTAAAACGGTGATCTAATTCATTGCTTCGATCTTACAAACAAGATTCCTCGAATGAATAACTAAACAAAATATTTCATTGGTTGGATTAACCTTGCAATCATACACAATCTTCTAGTGCAATTTCCAATGTAATAACGGTTAGACGTGCCTCAATCTTGTACCACATTTTCATATGCATGTCCAGGTTCAATGTATCTGGTAACACGTTTCACTCGGTGAATATCAACTCGGTGTGTTAACTGTATTGCTTGGTAGCCATAAAAAGATACTCGGTAGACAACTCGGTGTATACTATGTTCAATGACTGCATTCTTCTGTAACCGACTAGACTGTGCATATCAACTTCTTTGTTTATACCGACTGCATGATTCAGTAGTGCTAACCGACTAGAATATATAGTATGCCTTTGAATATAAAAATTAATGGCAACTTGATAAGTAGTAACAATACAATCTTGAAAAGTGGGAAGAATGGATCTTGGTTTGCGTGGGGCCAAGTTAGGTGGCTCCTCTAGAGGTTGACGAGATAGAAATCATATTAGGATTTGAAAAAGATCACACTCGTGGAACTTCATGTACGAGTGATCGATTGCGGTGTTTGGGTAATGCATTCCAAATAGATAGAGTTGCATGCCATCAGGATAAAAGTCTTTAATCAATACATTACCCATTTGGAATGCAACTATATCTATTTGGAATGCATTACCCAAACACCACAATCGATCACTCGCACACGAAGTTCCACGAGTGTGATCTTTTTCAAATTCTAATATGATTTCTATCTCGTCAACCTCTAGAGGAGCCCCCTGACTTGGCCCCACCCAAACCAATATCCATTCTTCCCACTTTTCAAGATTGTATTTCTCTTCACTATCTTGTAGTTTCCCTCGTGAATTTTCAATTATAGTGCAGAGTTCTTCACGAAGGACACCACCACATCGTCTAGAGTCTATGCTTCAATTTTTTTCTTTGATCCCATGGAGGCCAATAGTCCTTTTTCTGAGGAAGTGCTTCCTGAATAGTCATGGGGGGGAGAGGTAATGCTTGAAATTGCCCTTCTATTGGGAGATTGTGTACATAACCTCTTGGTCTTCTGAAAGCTGAAAATTACTTCAAGTCTGCCAACTCTGGTTCCACACTATAGAAATTTTTGGATATTGACTTCCAAATATCCCTCAGTGCAAAAGTATCATTCGCATAATAGAAAAAGGTGCTCCTTGCATGAACACATTGATTTCCTCCAAGCGTGGCCCAATAGGTTTCGCAAGAACTCCAAAAGCAGTTAGTCCCTCCGGACATAAATTAGAGACGTCACATCAGACACTCTAGACATTGTTTGTTCGTATTGCATACTATCTATCTATTTATCACCCTTAAACACTTTCCTCTTCCATTCTCCAATTGCTCTCTTCTAGGCAGCTGATGAGCTTGTTTCCATGTCATTCAAGATAATGCCTGCTTGCTTTCTTTTAGGAAATTTGCTTGCACATGACTCTTCAACTTGTATGTTCTGCTTCCATATAGATATAAATTTTAATTCGTGCTCAGATAATAATTAAATAAAATAAGCATTTGTAATGAAAAGATTTAGTCATTCGATGTTACGTATTATCTGATGGAAAGATCCTAGACAATTCTTGGAGAAAGGAAACATCATTGATAATATTTTTTGGCAAATAACACTGAATCAAATAAATTAAAAATGTTTCATGTAATTTTTAAAAGTAGAACTTGTTCAATGCTTTCATGCACCGAGGGCATAGTCGTCTGACCCACACCATTATGCATAATAGAACAAATCAATATAATAGGCTATTATAAAGAATATTTACAAAAATATGAAAGAGCATTAAATTACCATTACAAACCCATAAACCATTAAATAGTGAAAATAGATATAAATTTGTAAATGTCTCCCTATAAACACCACAACCATAACCAAAACAAAAAAAATTCTTACCCGCAAAAACTTAGCTAGTGAGTTGCAAGTCTACAACATCTCTCAGATGATCAAACCGTTTCTTAATTTTGTTCTTCTGGTTAGTCAATGGATTTAGTTGCATGTTCAATTTTTCTATTTGAAGCCTTCTGTTTCCCTATATTTGAGACATAATAAAATTCTTGTGAGTAGGAAATTGATTCAGGAGTTACGTGTGAAGAATTTGGCAAAGTAAATGATGACAATCAAACTCAAATTTTATCTGTCTTGATTAAAGAATTTTATCCTGATGGCATTAAATTAAAGTTCTTTCTCTATTTTTTGGTGATCTCTGGAGCAGAGGTTGCTTTGCATCGACCTAGGATACATTTAACTTGTGTTGTATCTACAGAAATATGTATCCTAGGATGATGCAATGCAACCTCTGCTCCACCAATACCAGATAGAAGAGAAAGTACTTTAATTTAAAGCCATCACGATAAAATGCTTTCAAGACATATATTAGGTATAAAAGGAAGCCTACCCTGTCATTTGAAGGGGTTTACCTACAATTCAAGTGATCTCTTAATTATAAATTCAATTCAATTCCAAGTGAACATGCAATTAAGCATTCATCAAGAATTGAAGGAGAAATCAAGTTAATAAAGATATTTAATAAAGATATCATCTTTTAAATTAAGAAATGGGTAGGAGATTAAGAATACAAACCTTCCATATTGCACACTTCAAGGTATATTAAAATCAGTTTAAAGTGTATTCATTTAGGGACCTTTCATAAAATATTCTCAACTTACATATCGTAAAAGGATCTTAAAATATTCATTGTTTATAATGATCAAAATTTGGTTGTTCCATACACCTTCCTTTACTATTTTAAAAATATCATCGACCAAAATATTGTGCAGTAGTAGTATGGAGTGCATTTCATCTATTTTATGTCTAAATATTTCATCATACCACTTTCTTTTCAAAGGTGACTGATCGATTGCGATGTCTGGGTAATGCATTCCAAATAGATCTAGTTGCATACCATTTATCTGTCTTGATTAAAGACTTTTATCCTGATGGCATTAAATTAAAGTTCTTTCTCTATTATTTGGTGATCTCTGGAGCAGAGGTTGCTTTGCATCGACCTGGGATACATTTAATTTGTGTTGTATCTGCAGAAATATGTATCCTAGGACGATGCAATGCAACCTCTGCTCCACCAATACCAGATAGAAGAGAAAGTACTTTAATTTAAAGCCATCAGGATAAAATGCTTTCAAGACATATATAAGGTATAAAAGGAAGCCTACCCTGTCATTTGAAGGGGTCTACCTACAATTCAGGTGATCTCTTAGTTATAAAATCAAGTGAATAGGCAATCAAGCATTGAAGGAGAATTCAAGTTGGTGCAGGTGCATTTGGAAGACAAAAGGATTCAATGAAGCCATTAAAGACTTTTGAAGGTCTTAGGAGTGAAGAGCCAATCAATTATGATGTCTTAAGGGGGCAGCCTTAAACAACACACACTAAGCTTTGACTGCTTAGGTGTGTTGTGGGCCCATTCCTTTCCTTGACGTCCCTTCTCATCTATTTCCGTTAAAAAGACAATCACCGTTAGCATTTGAATTCAAATAGTGTTCTCGCATTTGACTGCATAGAATAAAGCAAAGGGCATAAGAAACTCTCATCTACCTCACAGCTGTCATAGAATACCTCCCCGAGGACATATTCTCATGTCCTTTCCTGCTTTATGTTGTCGATGAAATACATAAGCATCCTCACAATGTAGTCAATGCAACAAATAGATTTCCATTTCGATCAGTTTTATTTGCCAACGTACTCTCTACTTGTGCCAAAATGGGAGCTTTGGAACAGAGTATGGGCTTCCATCAAAGCAGAAGGTAAGGGCAATTAATATCCGATGCTTATGGTTGGAAATGCTCTATTTGACATGTTTGGAAAATGTGGAAGTATAGACATGAAAGTGCATGAACTGTTTAGTGAGATGCATCAAAGAAACGCGATCTAAGGGAATGCTATGATTGCAGGATATGCACAAGATGTGTTTGAAATGGATTTAGAATTTTCCAACCAAATGTGATTAGTGAGTATAGATGTTGTAGTGCAACTGCCCAGGTACACATGCATGCAAAATATGTAAGCTTAGATAAGGCACATGAACTATTTGACATAATGCCTCAAAGATCACCCAATATCCAATGACGGTTGGGAGAAAGAAAACATCAATTTTTTGATAATCTTAAATATTTCTTTATTCATCACTATAAATCTATTATGAGTTTAGTCTCAATATTGCAGAAATTTATTCTATTATGAATGCAATATTTAGGGATGTAATCTTTATATATATTTTTTTAATTAGGAAAAGGTCCTAATAGAATCCCGAACTAATTAATCTAGAGAAAGATACCACTAAAGAAAGAAATTCAATCCTCACCACTATGGTCTTGAAGGCTTTTAAGACACTTGGATTCCTATTTTGGCCCGCTTTTCCTTGACCCTATGTTAAGATAGTAAACTAGTTTGAGAGAATCTATTGGGTGGGAAATTGTGTATGGTTGCAATTATTTTCATGCATGGAAAGTGATTTAAAGTTTGGACCAATAGAGGATAAGTATTTCTTGAACCTTCAAGGACATGTGTAGAGCACCGCATGGATGTTTCTCCATTATTGAACTCTTTGAATATGTAAGTAAATTATTTTTGGTTGATGACACAATAAGTGTGGTATTTGTCTTTTCGATATGTTGTGGATAATATTAATCAAATATGGAATTTTTTTGATGCTATATACACTATGTTTTGGATTGAATTTAGGTAAGTGAAGAGGTAATGGAAGAATAAAAGAGGTACACAAAGGAAGAAGAGTGAAATAGGTGGTTTGGGATGGAGGTTACAAGTATATATGATAATTCGTATGGATAATTTGTTGTCCATAAAAAGGCAAATAAGCTATCACAACTTCAACATGAATGAATGCCTCATCTATAGAAGCAAAAGGTACCTCTAATGGTTTCAAAATTTGTCAAAATAGTTATGATATACCAAATAATCAAGTGGAATATCCTTTAGGTAACTAATATTATCTTCAAACTATTTATTTTGATTTTTCATCATATCCTTCCCATGTGCATTTCCCTTGGTTTTAGTCCCATTTTTTCTTTATTTTATTCAAAACAAAATTTATAGATGCCTCTACTTGTCTCACCACTCATTAATTGTTTGGGATTTTCATTCCATTCACCAAGGTTGGCATCTATTCTAAGACTTTGTGTCATGGCCAAGCTAAATGATTTGCCTCTAGTTTCTCTCCAATCTAGTCACCTAGTAGCATGTGAAATCTATCTCTTCCTAATTATTATTATCTCCATCTTGTTAATGACCATTTCATTAATGAATCCTTCCTCATAATTTTGGATAAGTGAGACAATGTTAGCTCAAGGAATCTTTTCAATCCTCTTTCAAGATTCTTTTCCAAGTAATAATCTTGCATATTGGAAAATAAATTATGCTTCTATTTTTCCAAGCTACTCTTCCTTATAATGTTTAGATTTATTCTAAAGTGCTCATTGTGACTCATGTTTACTACTCTTCCTATTAGTCTCATTCCAATATCTCCTACAAAAATATGGAATGATTACATTTATATTTTATTTGTGTCTCCTAAATATCCACAAAATTTGGAACAATAATACAATTTTTTAATAATATTTAATTGTAAAAGAAAGGATTAAAATGGAACTAAACACTCTAAATAAATTAATCAGGGTTAAAGTGATAAACTAGGATCAATTCATGAAGGCAAGATCTATTATCTCAAAATTAATAGATTCATACAAGAAAAGAAATATTAAATCTAGAGATAAAATTCTTGAAAAATTTAGCTAGCTAAAAGCGAAAGAATGTTGTCAAGCTCTCATTTTCACACAGACTGGCAAAGGTTGTAGAGGAGAAATCACTATTGAACTTACCCCTGTCTCATATAACCCTATGTTGGCTAGGCCCCACAATAATTAGAAGATCCTAATTACTACTGTCCTAAACCTTGCATTGACCTTCACAATTTCACAGTGAATTGAGTTAATTAGTCCATTAGCGAGATTGGGAAAGAGTTTGGTATTGAGTTAGGTGTTGGTGGAAGGTTTAAGTAGGTACACTATCATCATAATTAATGTTAGAGAGTGTTGTGTGAAGAAGAATGGCCACGAAAGGAGTGACTGTCCTAAGTGCTTGAGACTGTCAAAAAAAGTGAGTGTTCCAGTAGTGAATCTTCCTTTGACCTTTGTGTGTTTGGGAGGGTAAAGACCCATGGTGGTATATGTTGAGTGTTTGGGAGGGTAAAGACCCACATATCAACTATCTACTTTGACATCCTAGCATGGTGTCCACCTACTCTAAAACCTTGTGGGCACTCTCTGTCTAATACTAACATATACATAACATGTGCCTCTCATATAACCCTATGTTGGCTAGGCCCCACCATAATTAGAAGATCCTAATTACTAAAAACACTAGATTCTCCCCTAAAAGGTTGTTGAGTCATAGAAGGCCTAGCTTGATAGCCCTATAGTCTCTCATACCTAAAATATCCTTGTGTCTATGATGGTCAAATGTGACTTCCCTATGGCCCCTACTATGCTCTAGTAGACCTATGTCCCTAATATTGATACTATTGGGTTTTTCTTTGTAAATCATATAGTAAGTCTAAATTATCCTTTGAAGGCTAGGGAGGCCTATGGACACTTTAGTCACTTAATCAAGGTTACAAACTTCTCTCACGCATCTTGTGTCCTCCCATGTACCTCCTTTTCCATAAGAGACTTTACCATAGCAACCCTAAAGTCATTTGGATTGGCCATGTGTAGGAAAATTAAAATTTTGGGCTTTCCACCCCTAATGAAATAATTGACAAGTAACTTGTCTTGAATGTAATCTACAAACTACAAGAACTCCAAAAACTAACTCTCATGTTGAGCCACTATGAAACCTTATCATGAAAATTATGAAACTCATCTATGCATCTCTGTCAAAAATATTTTGAAATAGAACACACTTTGAAGCACTCCAAAATGGTATCTGGAGAGGGTTTCCAATGTGAGTTGGTGCATTTTATCCTCCCAATACCACAACGTGGAAGCAAGTCCTCTCAAAAATTGCATTGAAAATTATGCCTTTAGGTTGCTCACATATAGATGCAACCCAAAGCATAAGTCTAAGCTAATTAGTAAACAAGACTTATCCTCAACCCCATTTGTGGATCTTAAAAATGTAGAGGATAGGAGATGAAGCAACTCTCGAATATGATCCTTTGGCTCATGATATGTTTTTTCTATAGTCTATACCTCTTGTATTTATGCATGATGAGGCTAGGTAATGTGTATTGATCAATATTCTATCTCCTCTATATGTATTTCCCAAATTCAAGGCAAACTCCTAATAAGCTCCCAAGATGCAAGTATATGCTCCTCTACTACAAGTGGATCCTCATGGCTTGTAAGATTTGAGGTCCATACTTGGGCTACTCATCTTGGTGAAAACTCTCAAAGTGATATGACCCTTCCTTCCATTTCATACACCCTATTTTCTAATCCACACCACTCTCAAAGTGATATGACCCTTCCTTCCATTTCCTAAACCCTATTTTCTAACCCACACCTCATAACCTTTATCTCACTTCCTATCATTATTACCTTCCATCTACCTTTCATATCCCTTATCTTAATCTCCTCCACTTTCCTACATCATATCCTACACCTTAACCTCATACACACTTACTTTTACTTCACCTACCTAACCCCATTCCATCATTCACATCCTTTTATCTCCCCCCATTCACTTTCCTACCTTCCAAACCCCTAACATATCCTAACTTACTCTTTTACCATTACATCCTTCATCACTTACCTCCCTATTTTATCCTAACCCACACCTCATAACCTTATACCTCTCAGCTTCCATTTTATGCCACCTTCCTAATGGTACACTTATGCTCCCCTCCAAAACACCAAGAAAAAATAGCACTCGATCACTACACATTGCTCTCACGGTTCTGTAGTAGGGATTTTCTATCACTACCATATATACCAGCATCCATAATTAGGATATATTTTACATAATGGCACTCGATCACGTAGATTTAGGTCATCCATCCCCTTAATTAGGATATATTTTAAATATGGAAAGTAGTGTTAATATGTTTCAGGCTAACTATATTGTTCATTATTTAAAATGCAATGTTTAAATAATACATGATTGTAGGATTGCTCAAAGGTTTAGGTCTTGTAAGAAATTCTTCTTTTAAATCGATCATATCATATTACAGAAACCTCTCACCATCTCTGCTATTGCCAATTAATCTGATAAATATATAATAAAATTTGAATCTAAATATTTGAATATGTATAACAATGAATTTGTTGATTATACCCTACCTTTTTCCTACAGCGATTAAACCATTCCTACATCCTACAGCGATTAAACCCATAGGGAACTATGTCCACCTCCCTCCTTCATGTTCATCGAGGGACGGCCCCTACCTGCATGTTCCCTATTGTGATCCCCATTGTTATCCCCTAATATGCCCCGAGACAACGCGAACTAAGATACCTTGGGAGGGCCTTTAGGTAGGCACTCGTTCGCTCAACCGGGAAGGGACGCTTACGTGAATAGTTGTGGTTGAAGCCAGCAAAGATGGATAGAGATTCGATAGTGTGGTATATATGTTTGCAAAATGTGGAAGCATCCACAAAGCGGGTGAGCTGTTTCACAGAATGCCTCAAAGAGATGTCATTTCGTGGAACACAATGATGGGAATGGTGAATACTCAATGCTAAAGGAAAAGAACCATAAAATTCATTTATCTACTTGATATTGGAGCACAAGTCTTAGGATAAAAACCTATCAAGAGCCTAGAATTGAGGGTTAATCATTTTGCCAAATCACTTGGAGTTGTGATCCAAGCTTCCTCTATTTTGAACTGTTTTGATATTAGGGCCTTGCTCTTAGCCTCATCAAAATACTTGATCCCAAATAGACTCATTCACCTCTAAACCAAAAACCCAATAACACTTCCAACATCATTAAATATTTAATAAACTTTTCAAAAGATCTTTTTGTTATTTATGGGAATTTTTTAACAATTACATAATTCTCATATAGACTGGAATAGAACAATAAACATATGTAAAAGATTTGTCCACAACAACATCTACTACTGAAAGTTTGCACCATTACATGCACCTGCAAATTCATATTTTAACATAAACACGATATAGGACAATAATAATTTGAAATAAATGTCCACCACGCATCCGATCTCCTTCAAGATAAGAATTAAAATATGAAGTACACAACCTATCTTCCCTACAATGAGGAAAATACAAATTATCTAACACCAAAAGATGCAATCAACTTCACTCCAATGGCTTCCTAAAAACAAAAGTAGGATCTATCTAGCCATAGTTGGAAATTTTTCATACCATTTAAAATAATGTCTCCCATTACCAGCGACTAATTGATCAATGTCAGCTAGTGTCCACCTCCACTTCCACCGAATCATACTCCATCGCCACTTCTAGCTTGAGCTACAGAATCGGTTGGTTTCACACCAATGATCTTCCCCACCATGATTAAACCCATAGGTTAGCTACAGAGGCGGGACGAATGAGAGGCGGGATTTTGTAAAGAGGCAGGATGTATGAAATGACTTGGTCTTTTTTTTTTTTTTGTTTAAGTAATGCACGCGGTCATCAGAATTTCAACGAGCACGGGCACTTTTTCTAAAAAAACCCAAATGTCATTGCCAATTCCTTCTCCGTCGAAACCAAATGTTGCATTATCGTCAGAATTCCGACGAAATCGGGCATTTTTTCAAAAAAAATCAAGTTTGATCACAATATACCTTCTCCATCGGAAACCTCCATCGGAATTTTAGGCTAAATGTATTAGTGCCATAATCTCCTCCTAAGAAACTTTGCCCTTAGTGCAAAGCTGGTCTGGAAATTATTTTCTAATAACAAGTCCAAATGGGCTTCTATCATTACTTTAAATTGTTTAGATTCCTCATATCTAGAAAGGATTTTTATAGCTTCAGACTATGTTTAGACCTTCCTCAAGGTTCCTAGATGTTGAATTTCTTGGCAACTTATAGAAAAATCCTCCTCCCTCACCTTTCATGAGAAATTCATGATGGAAAGAAGGCTTTATTTTGGGAGGATTCTTGGAATAGATATCCCCCTCTTGATAATCAAGGTAGTCTATCAGATATTAAGAGCCTTCTAAAGGCCACTTGGAGGGTAAAAGTAGATGATTACTTAATGGTTTCAAATCATAAGGACATTTTGATTTTAGAATGGAAAGACTTCCCAACTTGATGCCCCTCAAAACCCAAAAACTATAGTGGCTAATATTCTTAGCCAAAGGTCTATTCATATTAGCTCGAAACAGGATAAACTCATATGGACTCAATCCAAGTAAGATCACTATTTAGTGAAGGAAGGATATGAAGCTCTTTGTAAGAAGGTTCACTCTCATTCTAGTAAGTAGTGTTTTTCAATTTGTTGGATTGATGCAATTTTTTTGAAAGAAGGAGCTTTCGCTGGGGTTGCTCTTAAAGGGAGAATCTTAACCAGCGAGAGACTCCATCACATTGGTCTTTCTTTGATTTTTAATTGTGTTTTATGTGACAAGAAAATAGAATCTATGAATAATTTGCTTCTCAATTGTGAATTTGGAAATGAATGTTGGATTTGAACTCTTAATAAGATTAATTGGTTTTGCCTCCTCCAATCTATTCTTTATTTGGTATTTGAAGCATGGCCAAAATTGTATAAAGATGCCTTTTTTGCTGTTATTTGGGGAATAGCTCCAGCTATAACCATTTGGAACATCTAGTGGGAAAGGAACAAGAGGATATTTCAAAATGTGATAATCTCATATAAGCATTTTATAAATAATATTGAAAGCTCCATTTCGCAAGTAATGAATTCTTATACTATGAAAAATAAGTGGTTGAATTTGTGCTTTACCTCTTGGGATGACACAATCCTTAAACGATGACAAGGAATCACCCTTCCTTTCAAGGGTAGTCTCCTTAATAATATTATTTATAAGAGATTGAGAAAGGATGTCAAATGGGAACCTCTAGATCATTATCATTGGAATCTCAATTTTGATGGGGTGGCTAAGGGGAACCTAGGTTGTTTTGGGGTTGGCATTGTTATTCGATACTTTAGAGGATCAGTATTGGAGGTTAGAGTGACAAGAATTAATGATGGTTCAAATAATGTTTCGGAGGCCTTTGCTATAGTATATTGTCTTAACTTAGCACTCCAGATGGGCATTTGAAAATTAATTATAGAAAGGGATTCAATGAATATCATATCCATGATTGTAAAATATGAAACCCTAAGACGAAAAGTTAATTATGTCCTTCAAGAATCTTGGTTCATTGTCTAGTATTTTGATAATTTTTCCATCAAACACCATTATAGAGAAGCGAATGGGATAGCAGATGCCTTAGAAAACAAAGGATGTCTAATTGAAAAGGAGGAGATTCACTTCAATCAAGCCCAGGTCCAAGTGGATGTGGTACTAGACCTTATTGCTTCAACGGATGCCACCTATTTATTTTCTACAATGTGTTGATTTCTTGTAGGTTACTTATCCATGATGGGGCTCTTTAGTTGCATCCCACCTAACTTGGATTACATATATCTTGGAGATTTCGAAGTACACACCAAGGCTTAGAACTTCATCAGTGGTTGTCAGTTCTTTTATACATGGCCTTCCTTGCCTACTTTATTTCTTTCTTGCGATGGTGGCCATGCACAATAGATGCCACTTCTTCTCTAGGTGTCATGCTTGAGAGGGTAGCTATCATTGTTGTTGGTTGCCATCTAGTCATTCTGCACATGGGAAACTAATGATTATATGTGTTCGATTTAGCGAAATGGGACAATAGTAATATTTTCAATCCCTCCCAACAATATTTGATTTTAAACTTCACACTCCTCCTTTGTGTGCAATTAATTTGATTCTACCATAGACACATGTCGAGAATCACGTGTATTGAATGCAGAGCATTTTCTAAGGAAAACTTAGGGTCATTTTTGGGGCACTGGCAATGCAAAATGCACTGCTTAGCCTAGCATATGCATATGTCCCTTCCTCTGCAAACAGGTACCACTGTGTCGTAGACCATGCAAAAATTGTTTTGGGAAAAATGTCGTCCGCTCCGCCGTCCTTGCTCCAGCGATTTTACGGCTACTATGAATACGCCTCCCCGCCCTTGCCACCGTCCATCCTCCCCACAGCCCCACGGTAATTTAAGGTGGGCCCACTGTGAAACTAGCGGGGCTACCGGGAGAATTTTTCTAATAATTTTTTAAAATTATTTTTTTCACTCCATTTCATATTTTTATATAATTTATTTAATATTTTATTTAATAATCTTGGATTATATTTTTAGTATAATTTTTAATATATTTTATTTTGAAATTTTTTTGAAATTTTTAAAATATATTTTATTTATATTATTATTATTATTATTATTTTTAAATTTAAAACTTGATTTTATTACATTAATCTAAAAGAATATTTAAGGTCTTAAATCATTCAGACATTGCCATACAAGAAGAAGTGGCTACTATTTGAGAACAACATAGTGAGTACATCTATTCTAATTTATTTTACTATTTTTCATTGTAATATAATTTTTCCTCTTATTTCATATGTAAGAAATATGTGATTGTAGTTTTGGACAATCAAGAGAATAGTCAACGACGTCGATTACCTTTCTCTATTGATCTGAACCAGTCAACAATAGATGAAATGCAAATTATAGATGGTGATCCTCTAACTTTTAACTCTATTGATTTATTAATCTAATATTGCTAAGTATTTATTTCTAACCTCTTTTTTACGCTTAATGAAAGAATTAGTAGGTACAATATGTGGAACTAAACCATCATCAACTATCAATGTTATCCCCAACCAAACATTTCAACAAACCATTCTAGGTAATTGAATTTTAATATTATTTACATTAACTACATATTGTACTCTTAAAATTAACGATTTATTTATGCCTAGCTTCAAATTGAAATTGAAGGATTTTTCCAATTAAGAGCTTCTCTAGAAAGAGATTTGTGTTTACTCCCAATTTTGGAAGTAATCCTCTTTTTCACTCGTTAGCCTAGTTGTTTAGCTTTGTTTTGCTTAGCTTGGTAATGATTTCGCAAATCTCTGGCCTTAGAATTATAAGGGTTTCGTTTTCCCAGGTCTAAGAGTAAGTCGAGGAATGAAATTGTAAAAGGAAGTCCTATGTAAATATGGGAGACAAGGATGAAAGTTGTTTAAAAACTTGCAGTGAATTTTAAAATTCATTTGGTGTGGAAAACTCCACCACAAATTGCAAAGCTACATCCAAATTCCAATAAAAAATGTTGAATAACCTAGAATCCCTGCAATGATCATCTTCATGTTCAAACAGTTTCAACTCAATTCACACTCCTACACTTCCCATCATATGAAGGTCATTTTCGAACATCAAAGACTTTGCAGCACTTAAAAAGATATTTCCATGGGCCTCCAATAATAAAACATGTGCAAGATTTTATCTAAGGATGTTTCCTGTGCAGTCAATTGAAAACTTATAATACAAAGCTTGGTTGTACTAGCTACTTTTAGTTCCCTCGGAGCCTCAAGAATAAATATCCATGGAGTTTATTAGTGAATAATTAACTATGCTTAGAAAGCAAATATTGTTATCAACCAGTTTTCTAAAATGCCCACATTCACTCCATGCAACATAACTATAGCTGCTTCCAAAGTTGCGAAGTTGTTTTTCTAGCATCTATGGTGTCACTTTTCCTACCACAAACTATTTTTTTTCATCTATCGGCTAATTAAGAAGAGAAAAAATGTAAGCCTGATATCATCACCTACAATAACACTTCTCAGAGGGCTGTAACATAAGAAAATGTAAGCCAGCTAGTCACCTGCAATACAATACTTGATTAACTCTGTTAATATGGAAGAGTTAAAGATGCAAAATATCTGTGTAAGAAAATGGAGAAGATAAAGCCTCATCTTCGCTCCAATTGAGACAGGTGTGAATTTAGAAAATGCTATGAGGGGACTTCCGCTAAAATGACAGTGCTTGAACTCGTTGTCAATTATACATCTTCTAGCATTCTGATAAGGCGTCTCAACTCTTCCATGACAAAATAAAACAATGTTTTCTTCATGAAATATTTTTCCCATTCTTATATAAGGCAAACTGCAGGCTATGGAGAGTAGCTAATGTGACCGCATTGTTAGGATCTAGAACTGATCCTTAGGACAGACATACTAGAGCAAACGAGTGACTAAAATAAAAAAAAGAATAATTTATATTTTACCAAGAGCCAAAAAAATTGCAACGGTCATATGGTATGACTAAATCTTCACTTCCATTAAAAACAAAAACTCGGATTCTAAAGCCATACCTTAAGGCGGGTCTCCTTCAGCTCACAGTAATGGGGGGGGGAGTTCAACATGTCACGGGTTCCAAACTCTGGCAGAATCTGTAAATACGTAGAACTTAAAAAATTAAAACTTAAACAAGTGTAAAATACTTATAAATCCTAAACCGAAACCCTATCACCAAGTGAAAATCTCGTAACCTCGAGCGATAAGCACCCTCTAATTTCAATGGCATCCAAAACCTCATCAAATGGCTTCCCCCCATAAAACGTTTATTCTCAAGTAATGATTACATATTGGGTAGAGCCATCAACAAATTCTTAAATATTTACAGTAAAACAAAGCTTTAAATCCTCTCATTATTAAAATTATAGATGTAAATAGATCACTAGGACATCTGTGAAACACAACCCTAACATGTTTTTCATCCTGAAATTTTTTATTTTTTATTTTAAAACCAAAATTTAGGAAAAAGATATACATGGCCTTGGACACCAGGCCAACAATAACGAGTAAATATCACGAAAACAAACCAAAGCTGAAAATATATTTTTCTTGGCAATTATCGTTGTCATCTACTTTCTAGTTAATTTTAAGAAAATCTGACAAATGGAGTAAGCAAACATTCGCCAAATAGGCAAAACGTACAGTAAAACCTGCAACTTTGGAAAAACTACCACCTACATTTTATTAGTCTCCACGCAACAGATGATGTTTAACTTCGTCGAAAAAGCTCAGTTCTTTGAAGCAGATTTTTGAAAAGCTAAATTCCGATTTCAGGACGCATTTATGCCTTCGACTCTCCACAGTATGGAATAGATGTTATTCTTTATTTTTCATTTTTTTTTAAATTATAAGAATTTAAACTTTCAAAATAGTAAACAAGGTATATCATTTGTTATTTGTTCGACTTTGTATTTTTGGGGTGTAGGATAAGTAGTAATCAGACATACTTTATGTCTGCGTCAGTAAAAATTTGAATAAAAAAGTTGTAATGTAATAGTAAATGTATAAGTAGCATGAATATTGTGAAGAGTTGGTATATAATTTGATTTATATTATCTCAAAATTACTATAAATTAGGATAAAGATAGAGTCCAATTCTACATGTCAATGTCAACAACAATGAAAATTGGAGTAGGAGGAAAATCCGTTGGTTTTATAGATCATGAGGGTTCGAGTCCCTCTATCCCCATCAAAGAAGTCTGTTTTTTTTTTCTATTTTTAATTTATTAGGTGTGTTACTAAGAACATAAGAAGTTTTAATTGTATGATCAATTTGTGTCTGCTTCTGTGTATATATATATATATACATATATATATATATATATATATATATACATATATATATATACATATATATACATGGTAAGTTTTTATTTGCATCGTTGATTCTACTCTTTCAAATGTTGTCTTTTACCTTTTTTGTTTTTAGTTGACAGGAGTTTGGTTACTGTGCTAGTATGATGCACAGGGGAACAGTCGGGATAGCTTAGTTGTTAGAGTAGAGGACTAAAAATCCTTGTGTCGCCAGTTCAAATCTAGTTCCTGCCATGTATACTTTTATAAGTATGAAAAAGGATTAGTAGACCTTATTATAATAATATATATATATATATATATATATATATATATATATATATATATATATATATATATATATATATATATATATATATATATATATAGATTTAGAATAATCAACAATGATTCTATGTTATTGAATCAATAGGGAGTTTGTCCAAGTTATTTCAAAGGGAATAAAAACTACTTGAAATAACTCGAACTAAAGAGCAGTTTTCTCTATTTCATTCTTATTTATATCCCGTAAAGAAAAGGGCATAACTAGGCCTATTAGATAGTTTCCAATCCATTTGGAAGGTAAAAAAAATGATTATTTCTTCATAGAAAGATTGAGAGAAAATAGCTTCTACCTTAGCATTATATAAAAATAGAACTAGATCGGGGTAAAGACCAATAACTATGATTGGTAGAAAGAGACAGATCAAAATAAAAAGTTCGCGTGGTCGGGACATTCAAAACCTTATATCCATAGAACATTCGACGTAACATAGATAACAAATAAATGGGAGTTAATATCATTCCAATTGTCACTATTGCAGTAATAATGATCTGAAAGGTCGAAGAATATTTATGATTAGTAATTACGCCCAAAAATATCATAAATTCTGCTACAAAACCAGACACCAAGGACAATGGATGCAATGCAAATTGAAGATGGTAAAAAATTATGAAATTATTTTCTAACAGTTTTTAAAATTACATTTATAAATTAATTTTATAACTAATACATATGTAATGCATTACAAACAAAAAATATAGTTTCCTATACTTTCAGAATTTTGATAGTTTGAAAAATATTTTATGCTACGCTAATGTTTGGGGAAGGAAACGATTCTGTCAATGTGTATGTTTAATTACCTTCCATTTTGACAATGAGAGCTTGGAGGGAGTAGCTTGAAGATTCAAGGTAGAGACATCATTGATGTATTATACTTTTGACTTATTATATATGTACAAATTGGCCCATTAACCTGATTCTTTCAATGTGTTTATTAATTATTTATTGACTCATTGTTTATACTATTTTATTTATTATTGAGATAACTTCATTAATAGAATTTTCTTCATTTTTGCTTTTATATTATTACAACGGAGCAAAAATTGGTAGTCTTTCAGGTGTTCTAGGCAAAGATAACTTAACTTTTCTAATTAGTTTTTATGTTTTTGACTTTTTCCTTTTATGACAAAAAATGTAAGGTGATACATTTTAATCAATCTCTGTAGTTATGACAAATTCAACAAATATAGATGTTCTTGATTTCAACTTGTTTGAAGAGAGCCTATAGCTCAATCATTATGGTACTTTAGGAATTGAAAGTGTAATGTTATTGTCATCCTCTTTGATATTTTACTATAGGTTTTGTTTGGCACTTTATTTAAATAATTTATTTATAACTTCGTCTATTGAACCACATACTTGAGAATCCCTATTTTCTTGAAGCGAAAGAAAAACTAAAAAATAAAACTAGTCCATGTTTTGTTTGTGTAATCTTTTGTGTATATAGTAAAAATAAAAATAAAAATAAAAACAACATCAATAAAAATTAAATATAATATTATAAAAAAATATAATATAATATTAAAAATTATATTTAAAATATAATTAAAGTATACTAAATAAATTATATAAAAAATATGAAATAAAGTTTAATAAATATTAAAAAAACTGTTTTATAAATTCATAAAACATATCATAAATTTATAAAAAAAATTATTTAAAATATAAAAAATATCATATAAAAATATAAAGTTTAAAAAATATAAAAAAGTTTAAGTTTTATAAATTTTTAAAACATATCATAAATTTATGGAAAACTTAAATTTATTTAAAATTTAAAAAATATCTTGTTGTTTTATGTTTAAATATTCTTTTAAATTAATGTAAAAAATCAAGTTTTAATTTTTATTTTTATTTTAAATTATAATATAAATAAAATATATTTAAAAAAATATATATATATAATATAAATAAAATATATTAAAAATTATACTAAAAATATAATCCAGGATTATTAAATAAAATGTTAAATAAATTATATAAAAATATGAAATGGAGTGAAAAAAATAATTTAAAAAAATAATTAGAAAAATTCTCCCGGCAGCCCCGCGGGTTTCACAGTTGGTGCACCTTAAATTACCGAGAGGCTGTGGGGAGGATGGACGGCGGCAACGGCGGGGAGGCGTATTCACGGTAGCCGTAAAATCGCTGGAGCAAGGTACGACGGAGCGGACGGCGGAGTGTCCCAAAACAATTTTTGCACTTTCTACGGCACAGTGGTACCTCTTTTGCAGAGGAAGGGACATAGGCATAGGCTAGGCTAAGCAGTGTGTTTTTCATTGCTGCTTAGCCGGTGCCCATTTTTGGCTCCACAATTTCAGTCATTCTTGCTATTTCCCTCTTGCCACTATTCATGGAATACGTACCCATCAATCGCAGGATTTGTATGGATAGATTAGCTTGGATTCTAATAACTGTGATTTTTTTGAGGGTGAGTTGGGAACCATCTTGGAGCTCATCTCTCCATTTGAGGCGACATCGTTTTTTGAACTGTTTTCTGCACTTCACTGCCTCATGTTTCATCAACCTCACCATCAGAGATTGGAAAATCCGCTTTTGAATGTCTTCCGTAGGAAGTCTCCCAAGGAGGACTTCTGGAGGAAAATGTAGTAGCGGAAGGTGTACACGGGGATATCCAATCTCCAAGGATAGTTTGCCAACTTCTATGCTCTGTTTAGTTCATAGTTCTCATTTATTATATAGCTCTATTCATTTTTTGTAGTTGGCCTCCATCTTCTACCATATTTTGATCTCTCTTTCCCATCTCTATTTTGAAATTTGTTATCTAACTCAAATGGGTTAGTTGCAACGTGGACTGCATCCTCTGCATTTTGGTTTTTTGGTGGTAGGGTTTTCTAGTTTCTGGTTATCTAATTAAATTCAGCTCTATGGTTAGTTTTGGTTTAGTTTTGTTGTCAAATTTATAGTTTGTAAATATTTTAAGTTGTCTTTATTAATATATATTATGTGTTTTTGTGTTTCACCCTCTTAAGAAAAAGAAAGAAATATCAATACAGGATATCAAAAATTGGATGAATATTTCTTTGATATTATTTTACTTCCATCTCTCTTCTACAACTAAAAATAAACTCCCTATATCTACAATTTGAAAATCTTTTGTTTGGTATATTTTTGCAAGATTATTAATTTTCTATTTTTAGTAAATTTCATGCTTATTTGCATGGTTAGAAAGTTACTAATAATTGAAACCAAACTCCAGTGACACTATTTGTCAACTTATACTAATTACATGCAAGAATTAAAAGATATTCAAAATTGCAAATTGCGAAAATTTATAAAAAAACACAAAAAGTCCAATTTGCCACATGTCCTCATATATTTTATTTATATTCTTGATTTGTAATCTAATAAATTTTACATGGAATTCTTATCTTTCTTGGACAACTTGGACTTGAATTTATACTTGTAATAGAATTAGAAGTTAGGCTACTTAGTGGACTTTTAATACTTGGAATTAAATATTAGTGGGATTTTCAATAAAAATATTATCAATATATCACTATTAAAAGTGAATTTAAATTCTCAACATGACCTTTTATTATGACATTAAACTCACCTTCATAAAAAACCACATCTCATGACACACTAATATTATTAGTAAGAGGATTGCACATCCTAAAGCTTTATTTTGTTCATTGTCCCAAACAAAAACACATGATTCACTTTTTGGATATAACTTTTATCTTTTTTAATTAGCTACATGTGTGTATTCTAAACAACAAGAAAAATATAAATGATTAACACTAGGAAATTTTTTTCCTACTAGGCTTGATAACGTGTCATCTTATGAAGTATAGTAATGGGATTTCAATTGGGAATATACACTTTGTAGAAATCGCATCAACTAAAATAAATTTTCTCAATCATTTTGATTGTGGCATAAACTATACTATTTTAACCATTGTACAATTCTTCCTTGCAAATACTCTTTTTTTATGAGGTGTGTAACTAATGACAAGTTTTTAAGATCATAAAAATTGATAAAATATCTTGAACAAAATTCACATTAGTGTTTAGTCCTTAGGCACTTTATTTTGCAACCACTTTCATTTTCCATGAGATATTTAGATCTCTTAAATGTATCAAAGGCTTCATCTTTTATGTTTAAAAATAAACCCAACACTTTTGTGAATAATATTGAAAAATAATAATAAAATATAATCACCTATCCAAACTTTTTATTAGCATAGAATCACAAATGTTGTAATGAAGTAGCTAAAATGGATAATGGTCTCTTGGTGTAGTACCTTTTAGAAATTTGTCTCTCATATGTTTGTTTTTAGCACATCCTCCCCAAACCTCCTTTGGTTCTTCAACCTTAGAAAAAACGTAAACTAATTCATTTGATGTTAGTATCTTCAAAAAGTATAAATATTGAAGTAACCATAACTACAAACAAATTTTTTCTTCCTATGCCATATTAACAATATTACTACTATGTTTAAAATTTTCACCAGGAAATTTCTACTTTTTGACATAGGTACAACCATAATAAATCTATTCTTTTAATCTTATCCTATATTTTATATTGGCTATTTTTAAACACTACTTTATAATTATTTCACACAATTGTTCACACTTGATAAAATATAAATAAACTATAGAGTGTAATTACTATCTCTAACACTTTTTGTACATTCTATATTATGAATTTACATAGCTCCTTTTACCACAACCTCTAAGGATTTATCATCACCAATCTTGATTTTGGATTTGAAAATTTTATCTATTGTTGAAAAAAAACATTATTACTTAACATGTGATTAGAACAAATTGAATCTAAATACTAAACCTCTTTTGTTCCTTTTTGAGCTTTGTCACAAGATAATAATAAATGGTTTGGAGAAGCCTCACGATTCTCATGAACATAATGAACACTTTTTTAGCTATTACCTAATTTTAGTTTGTAGTCCCTTTCAAAGTGATCATGTGTTTTATAATGATAACATTGAATACTTTTCTTATCAAATCAACTTTTACCACTTCTTACATTCCAATCTCTTCTATGTCTGTCTAGTCTTGAGTAATTCTAGTTCCTATATTTTCCTTGTAAATTGTATTTTGTATTTTGTTGTTTCTACTATTTTTACGTTTGTTCTTTGTGATCTAAAATTTTGCAAAAAATATATCTCATCACTTCCTCCAAATATGTCTCTAAGTTTATCTTCATGAGACATGAGAGAATCACCCATGAGACCAAACTTGAGAGTATCAAAATGTTTATTTTTCTCAGAGCTTATTGCAACATAATTCCATCTTGGTGTTAGAGAACTGAACACATTTCTGGATAAAACTTTTTGTTCACAAGTTCTTCCAAAGTAGCCTTTTTTCTAACCACATCCTTTACTCACACACGATAATCACTCACACTCTTGACTTCTTACATCTTCAATGTTTATAACTTAACAACTTTGACTTGATCATTTCCTTCATAAACTTTTTATAGAGTCTTCTATACATCTTTGTCTATATTTATGCCTACAATCCATAAAAATTAAGTTCTTATTTAAAATTGTTTGAACATGAAGTAATGGTATATAAATATTCTTCTTAGCCTCCTTCCTATCTATTCTATCTTTAACTGTAATTATAGTCCAATTAACTGACTCTTCCCAATCTATTTCTATAATATCTTTAACTGTAATTATAGTCCAATTGACTGACTCTTCCCAATCTATAAACCAAACCAGTTACTTACTCTAATATGAAGTGAAGGTTTTGAAACTCAGAAAACTAATTGCAATAATACAATAAAATAGAAACGAAACATATATTAGCTCAATAAAATAAATTTCCCATAGCTATGTAAAAAAATTCATACAGCTGCACTAAAATTTGTCAGTGAATGCAGTAAAAAGCTATAAACAGAACTACACAGACCTTTGAGGTTTTTGAAGTTTCTTCTCATTCTATAAACAACGCAGTTGGTGTCGTAACGAGGTTGTCTGCAAAATAACATTCCATGAATCTGAAAAACAGAAGTTAAAAGAAAGCTTGCAACACAAGCATAGAAGTAAAGTAGTGGATTACGAATGTGCCCAACTCTTGCATTTAAAGAATAATTTGGCGAAATCGACGGCCCAGCGAAAAAGGATGCCATGATCTGACGGTGTAGAAAGCACGCCGCCTTTGAAGACGACGTGAATGATAAGTTATCAATTCCTACTTGTCTTCCTCCTCCATCACATGCTTGCCAATTAATACCACACCCTCCGCGCTTCCTCCTCCATCACATGCTTGCCAATTATCAATTCCTACTTGTCTTCCTCCTCCATCACATGCTTGCCAATTAATACCACACTCTCCGCGCAGCCATTATCAATTCCTACTTGTCTTCCTCCTCCATCACATGCTTGCCAATTAATACCACACTCTCCGCGCAGCCAGACCAAATCAGTAAAAATATTATATAAAAAAATAAATTTAAATTAGTTCTTTTACTAACGAGGGGCAATGGTTTAGCAAGGGGTTAGTTCTTTTATTAACTGGCAATGGTTTGCCAATTAATACCACACTCTCCGCGCAGTTAGTTCTTTTATTTCTATCCAACCTATTTTCCTTTGAAAGAGGAACTTAAAGTTGTTTGAGAATTTTGAGAAACAAGAGGTTTGGAAGCATTTAAGAATTAGGTTTGAAATAATATCTTTGGTTATTTCTATTATTTTAGCATTCTTGCATTTGTGTTCATGAATACCCATTTTTGCTATGTTCCTGCCACACTGCCTTTCAATTTAACTTCTTCTGATTTTTGAAGCCCTATTTTGTTAGACTAAAGGTTTTATTTACTTAATTAATTTAATCATATTGATTAATTAATTAAGTCACCTTTTTCTTTTTTCACTTGAGTTAAATTTAGGAAGGTTTTTTAGGCATTTAATAATCATTTAATATGCATGCATCCCTTAGGTATTTAATAATTAATTCATTATTAATTCTTAATTATTTTTTAGGGTTTCTATCTTTAGAATTAGATTTCTCTATAAGGATGACATATCCTTCATTGTAAATTAAGCAATATTCAATCAAGCATTCAGTTCTTGTTATTGTCTTCAATATTCTCGTTTGTTGTGCAATTTCTCCTTTGTATATAACAGGTATTCTTGCAAATGATTATTTGGGCTTGTGGGAATTCAACAATCATGAATTCTAACATATTTTTCTTCCTTTTTGGCCATATTGGTCAAATGAAACCTAAAGTGTTACACCCTATAAAGAGTTGCTTGGACAATATAAGAGACCCAAATGCTGGAGATTTTTCCTTTCATGATATCATTAGGAGGTTACAAAATCAAAATAGGTCTCCCATTGCATAGAAAATTATAGATAGCGGGATCTTGTGAGCTGGAGGATACTCACCAATTGTTGCATGTCCTGAATTAGTCTTTACATGTGCCCAAAATTATCATCCTGACTCTCATGAGATTTGAAGCTTGAATTAGTCTACAGTAGCAAGAATTGATACTAATTCCTTAGCTCGCACATTACAAATACCTAAAAGAGAGCAATATGTGGGTGTTTTCTTATAGACAGGTTGAGAGTTTTTCCCAAATCGGGTAGATTGGTGTCTCTCCCATATTGCTCAGTGTTGGTTGAAAGTGGCGTGAAAGTCATATCTAAGCTACCTTCTTATATAAAGATTGAGTTGTTCAAGGATGATATCACCGACATGATTGTATTTGTATCACAACATTGGGAAACCAAATGTAGAGTATTTTGAAGAATAGATGTGCCAATTTATTTTAACTATTTGTGATGATAAGCATTATGTTGACTGGGTGACTTTGATAAGTGAAAGCTTGCATGAATAGTTGGTGAATTTCGGTAAGAAGCCAAAATTTTATCTATGCTCTATGTTAGCCATTAGACATAATAAGTCTAGATAGGCTTAAGGAAAGAAAGATCTATCATAAAAGATATCCCTATCCTATATATAATTGTTATCCTTAGCTACAAAAGAAAGAAGGCATTAAAGAATCCTATCATGTCCATGACACCTTCTTCATGTCTCCTATGAGAAGAATTAAGGGAGTCTTGGAGAGAAGATTTTCAACATAATCCACCTCCTTGACAATGTGGTTTGGTAGCTATTATATTTAGTTGAACACTTTCTTCTATTTGAGAATTGGGGGTTATGAAAAAGCCACGCTGAAATTGCCAAGGTATGCTTATGATTATCTTTTGTTCTTAGAAATTTTTCGGCAAATGACTTTTGTTGATATTAAGTATGTCGCCATGAGAAAACAAGGGATTTACCTTTCCCTTAAGTCTATCCCATTTTTATTATTAAAGTAATCAACTGCCAAGTTTTCTGACAAATTACTAGCTGGGTTTAGTTTGTTTGAATCCAAGAACACTGAGAGGGGGGTGTGAATCAATGTTCTGCCAGAATGTTCAATTTTAACTTTTTTATAACATGCATTCACCAACTGGTAAACCGATACATATATAATTAAAAGAAGTAAAGAAATAAATGAACGAATCACACAAATTAACACCATAACACAGAGAATTTGTACATGGAAAACCTCAAAGAGGAAAAACCACAGTGGGATTTGTGACCCACAATATCAATCCACTGGCCATATCAAAAAATATTACATAATATGGGGGCCTACACATGCAGGAAGGCTTACAGCCTAGAGAACATTGCTCAACACAAAGGAGTCTCATTGACTATAGTCACTTTGAATAATAAAACATAAAAAAGAACTCATTTAATGCATTTTCTATGCCTGATTCAGTTTCAGTCCAAGCTCTAACTGTTTCGGTTCTTAAAACCCTAAACCCTTACCAGAATAACCTCTTACATAAATGTCCTTGTATAAATGATCTTCGCATTACTAACAACATCAACATTCCTCATTACAATAATTTCCATCATATCCTCACATATCCTAACATATTCTGTCATATCACAAAATGATCTAATCAACTGACCTATATACCCTTACAATCTTTCATGACTCATGTCAGCTTACATAGATATTTACAAAATGATTATACATGTTGGCTCATTACATATATACATAAATATCAAAATGAATTGTCAGTTGTCAGATCTCCCAATGATGTCAGCCTCCTATACCGGTACCCATAGAATCCCTCCTACTCGTGAAGATATCTGCCAGTGTCGATGAAGTGTCTGTCGATGAAGAACCAAACCAAATAATGAAGCCAAAACATGTTTCCATCAATGATAACATATGAAACCAGTTGAATGAGTGTCAATTGCCAAAAATCTCCCCCTTTGGAATTGATGGCAACACTCATGTAAAAATTTGTAATGGTTTCCATTTGTTGGTTTCACCCTAAGACTGCTCCCCCTGAGCTGAATATCCATCTGTGATCATGATATGTTCAGATACTACATATCTCCTGATGTCAAGAATATATTTTTCACCTACACCTCTCCCTTTGACATCAATGCCAAGAAAATATTACCAAAAACCGGGATGAAGAATGAAATTTTGTACAAAGAATGTGTCGCAAAACACCTTACCAGAGCTGAATATACTTGAAAATTTCTAGATAGGATTTCTCCAAAAGTTCTAGATAAGTGTCCCAACCAAATTTGAATATTCTAGAAATAGATACAAGTCCATTAAGCATGTGAGCATAGGACTCTTTCTCTTTAAGATCTACCGGTGTGGACTTACCAACCATATCAATGCATTCCTTCTTATGTACACTCAAGGAGTCCAACCAGGGACTCGCCAATCCTCTAAGCCATTTAGCTCTCCTTATGAATTTGTCTTTTTCCCTTTCAAGAGATGAAACTTGAGCTTCTAATACCAAAATCTATCCACCAATAGATGAAGTCAAAGAATTGGAGCCATCAAAAGAATTGACTGTACCTACAATTTTGTTCTGAGAATCCTTAATCCCTTCATCTATATCTGCAGTAAGTAATCCAGTATTACAGCATACTCTTTATATATTAGTACATTGCCTTAAATAATTATCAATTAACTTCAGTTTGTTAGAAATCTCTTTCTTATCCGATTCAATCATCTGATCAAAAGTAGCTCTCTTAGCTTGTGTGAATCTCTCCAATGGCTGTCAGTTTGATATCTGCTACAGTGATTGAAAATCCTTAGAAATGTGCTCAGTAATTATTTTGAGCTTGTCGGATGGGCTTTCTCCTTTGTCAAAATGGCACTCTGGGACAAGTCTGTGCAAAATTGGAATTGATTGATCAATTATTCCTTTGTCCACTGAGCCTTCCTTCATCATCTTTTAAGAAGCCATGATCATGAGCTCAGTAGAACTCATCTTTGTTATGCTTTTCTTCTCTTCCAGTAAGGTGTCAATTGACAATAATGATGTGCTCGCTACCGGTTCCCTTCTAGATTCCTCTCCCTTCTCCTCTGATGGCTGATTAACTTTAATAATTTCCTCTTTTTCACTAGTGGCGTTGCCACTTGGTGCAGTATCTGTTACTGTCAATTCCAGATGAACTGTATCCTCAACTTGTACATCCTGATCTAGAGGACTATTGTCCTCAACATTTGTAACCTGTACACTATGTAAATCTGTCGGTATATCTAATTTTGCTAGTATCTCCTTTGTGTCTTGTACATTATATTCTATCAGGGGCTCTACATCCAATGCTTTAGAATCTTTCAAAATTGTAGGTGGGCTACCTACTATAGATTTTCCTTTCCCTTCAACTGGGATGTCAGTAGTGTCAGTTTTAGCTTTCAGTGAAGTGTAGAAACCAGGGTTTTCAATAAAGAATTGAACCCATGCCTTGTGTGTCTCACTGATTATTTCATTAACCCTTCCTAACATAAGACTAATTATCATGGGCTTGCTTCAAAAGATTGTTCTATCTGCAACTTCAAGTGTCATATCCAACTCATTTGGAGTAATTGATCCACAAGTAGTTAATAATTCTTGAATTTTTATGTGTTTATCCTCCTCCATAGCAAATAATCTCCTAGCATCTAGATTGTCATATAGTTGTGCCGATATTTGCTTCTCAATTTCTAACAAAGCTTTCTTAAATATATCCAGATATAACAAAACTCCTTCTTCAATTTCTCTCTGCTCATCATCATCTAAGTGCTCATAATAGAATTGTACATTTTTCAAAATTCCATCCTTAGTGATTTCATCTACCAATTCTGCACAAGTCTTGGGAGGCATAATAGTTACATTACCAAATACAATAGCAAGTTCTCTGTGATTCATCTTCTTTCTTCTACTAGTATCGGATGGTGCAGAAGGTGTATGAGATGTTTCCTTTGGAGCTCTCTTCTTTCCAGGTTTGTTGGTCGGTACCTTGATTGTGACCTTCCTTATAAGTTGCTTCCTTGCTTCCTCCTTAGAATACTCACCTTTCTTCCTCAATACCCTCTTGAATGCTAAAGGTGTGTCATCTTTAGTTCGAAAGTCTGATGGAATAGGTTCAACGAAGATTTCATGCTCTTTCCTTTTCCTTCCTTTTGCTAGAACCACATCCATTAAGGCCTTGATGTCCTGGGATACTTGTTCAACAAATTTGCTAGCCTTGCCCCATTGTTTCTCCCCCTTCTTCTGATTGAATTCAACTTGAACCTCTTACTTCTTTTGTTTTGCAGTACCAAAAGACTTTTAAACCTCATCAATAGGAGCATCAAGTAACATTTTAGCATAAGCATCCAAAATTTCAGCATCAACCTCATATCCCATCTCTTCTATCCATATCTTTCAGTTTTTAACTGCTTCTGTAGACACCTAAAAATGTCTCGTTAATTCTACACTAATTATTCATCTATTTAATTAAGTAATTCTTTAATTATTTGATTAAATTAACTATTTCTTCTAATCATCGCCCTTCAACATTTCTAATTATTCTATTTCTATTCTCAAATCATTTTAATCAATTAGCCCTATCTCAATTATTAATTAAATATTAATTATTTAATTAATTATGATTTATTCCTTAGTTAAATAATTTTTATTATTGAATAATCTTTATTATTTAATTAACTCAATATCCTAAGATTAAATAATTTCATTTAAATTATTTAAATTAATTAATTAAATTCCTCCCATTCCCCAAATTCAAATTCAAATTAATTCCATCTAATTTCATTTCATATTTCTCCCAAATTCGAATTTCATATCATTCATCTAATTTCATATTTTCAAATTCATATTTCCCCAAATATGAATTTCAGTTAATTTTATGTGCATTTCAGCATTCGAATGACCAAATTTAAATCCAAATGGAAAAATAAAATCAAATTCAATTTTAAATTCCTACAACACATGCTAAAATCAGAACTGATTGATCAAATTAGTTGTCTAATCAGTTAACTCAGTTAACTCATCAATCATCCATTTTAACTCAAAATCAATCCACTTATCTCTTCAATCAATTCAGTCTTCTAATCAATCAACTGAGTTCACTTTCCAATCAATCTAGTTGACTACTCAATCAAATGAGTTAACAAATTAATCAATTGAGTTCACCGATCAATCTAAATTAGTTATCTATCAATCAACACTTGAGTTCAAATTCTCACCTCCTTTGTGTTGAAAATCTATAAATTCAACCTCTTTTCTCAATTCAGCCTAGAATCACAGTCTTCAAACAATTGTCTAATGTCTAATCACTGCGTGAAAATATTTGGTGAACCTGACGTGAAACATTCTAACCTTCATTTTCTATTTTGACAAATTTGGTAGATCCGTACATGCATAGGATACTTGATCTCGCAATTGCAGATGCAGAAATTCACTTTTGCTTATAAGATGTCGCAATTGCTATCTTATCATAGCACAATTGCTCAGACATCATACTGCAAATTGCTTCAATAGATGTCAACTGCTTTAAAGGATTGCAAATTAAAAAACTAGATAATTAACAACTACAGAAAAATCCCCACACACCTGCCCTCCCTAAATAGAATGCCAGCAATACACCTCTGGATGGATACGTGCGATGGATGCTAGCTAGTGATGAGGTAAAGAAGATGGAGGTATATAGTTTCCCACCTGAGAAGAATAGATTACATACATTTTCTTGCATTATTTTATCTTGCACATCTAACCCTGAAATTTCATTAAATTCTGGAAAAAATTATTTCTGTATATAAGATGTATTTAATCCAATGGCAAGAAAGGTGACTTTCAAAATTTCAGGTGCAAGGAAGGCAAAACATCACAAGAGACAACAAAAGACTTATCAAAGGATTTTAAAGGCAGAAAGGGAGCTCTGTGAGATTGAAGAAAGAGAGGAGATTGCTCAATATCACAGGACCATCCACCATTTTTTAACCAAGTACAAATTCTTCGATGAAATTGATGTGATGGCTCACGTGGTGTTGGAGAATAATATTGTAGATTAACCCTTCTATCTGCTATCTTTTTCTTCTATTTTTCTTTTAAAAATTCAAAAACTCAAAAAAAAAAAATTTAAAAAGGTGAACAATTGATCTCATATCATTTCACAATTGATCAATCATCATATCACAGTTTCTTACACAATAATTCACAATTGATGATACACCATTTCACAATTGATTTTATATCAGTTCGCATTTTCTTTGTACGTAAGTCGCATTTGATAGATTCAATTTTTTATTTTTTGTTCTGTTGCAGTTCTGGTTTTTACTAGAATATCTTTCTATCTATAAAATGACAAAACTCTGTAATTGGAAAATTAGGCTGGATAACCCACCATGTGTTGACTAACATTATTTTCTCTAGAAGGTTAGAGTAGAAATCTTTCTTTTTGGTGCATTTGATAAAGAACAATACAACTTTCATCATTTCTATGATGGTTAAAATGAACACCATGTCTATGTGGACCAACATCTCAGCTTAGAATAGAAAATCATTGTAATGGAAGGGTAAAAAAATTTTTTTTTTTTGTGTCTTCGAAGGGATAGGTATTATGCTCTCCCCTTCAATGGGTGATCAAAAAACCAGACTCTCTTCTTTCATGCTTTCCTTTATTTTTTGCAATTAAATCCTTTAGAAGGCTTGCCCTCCCATGTTGCCCTTAGGGCACCATTAAGGCCGGTAAGAGGGGAACAACTTAAGTGGACAATGACTAAAGCCAAGTAATCCAAGCCACTATAATCAAATGTGTATGTGATGAAAATCATGTGTGACGAGTGTTACATATTGTCACAATGATGTTATTCCTCCCTCAATGCCTACATGGTGAATTAAAATCTATAGAGCGTGACCTCTACAGACTGGGAGACCTCCCTCAATGGAGTATAAAATGTTGCTGATTGTGACCACTCAAATGGAACCCTGTCTAAACACCATAGATATTAGAAGCCAAGTTGAGTCAGTAACCAAACACTTATTTTATCACAATACAAGGGTGGGAAAGAATCTTCCCCAAAGATACTCACCATATATCTACCAGGATAACAGACCAATAGAGGAGCAACCTTCTTTGATCTAATTTCTGAAAAAAGGCAAAACAACGGGGGCACCCTAGGGTGTGATACGACTGTTTGAGATGACGAAGTATCAAGATGTGGGTTGTGGGAGAGAGAGGGGGGGGAGAGAGTTGGCTAATGAGATAGGGAGGGACACGTAGAGAGGAGAATATGGAGGGATTGAGAAACCTAGGGATTGAGAGAGGGAGAGATTTGAAGGGAGACAAAGTGATTGAGAGAATGGAGAGAGAAGGGATGGATATAGAGGTGAGATACCTAGAGCCTAGGGAGAGAGGGGTGAGAGACCTAGGGAGAGACGAGTGAGAGACCTAGAGAGGGATAGAGGGAGAGAGAGGTGGGTAATTAGATAGGGAGGGAGAGGTAGAGAGGTAAAGATGGAAGGAGGAGGAGACCTAGTTATGGAGAGGGAGAGTTTGAGGGAGAGGTAGTGATCGAGATAATAAAAAGAGGGGAAAAAAACAATAAGAGAGAGATAAGAAAAAGAAGAAGATAGAGGGAGGGAGATAGGATAGAGATGTGTTTAAGGAGAGAAGGAAAGGAATAGAGGGAGATAGGGTGGGATAGACCTAGATAAATAAAGGTAGGTAGGGAGTAAGGGGGAGGCATGTAAAGAGAGACAGGAGACATATAGTAGAGAGTGAAGGGTGAGAGAGAGAGAGGGAGAGAGAGAGGGCTAGATCTTGGGGAAGAGAGGAGAGAGAGTGAGATACAAAGAGGTAGAAAGAGGAAGACTGATAGAGAGAGAAATATAGATCTAGAGTTCTAGGGAGATAAAGAGAGTGAGAGAATGTTGATAGAAGCCTATTGATTAATAAAATTCAACTAAGTCTAAAAATTTATAAGATCTTCTAAAACCTAGAATCTACATTATAACTCTAAGAGATATAAAACCACTCTCAAATATCCTGCCAATATATACATGAAATATAACTTAAAGTATAAGAAAGTCAAAAGGAATATACTTAAATATTATATTTTGTGCACCTGATTTGTTGGATGGCCTAGATGCTTGAGGGTGAACAATTAGACCTCCTTGATAACCTGCCCAACAAAATAACTATAATATGGATGCAAAAGATGATGGATCCTTAGATTTATATGTGTCTATTGCTAGTGTGGTGGCACTTAAATATGAACCTATGTAGGCCTCGAAGCCTGTGGATCCTGTGGTACTCTGGATGGTGCACCACTAGTCTATCCTGAGGAAGGCGGGGGCATCTCTATCCTGCATCATCATGTCGAAGGTTGGACATCCTCCTCCTCCTCCTCCACATCAAAGCCCATGCTACTGAATCCTACTATCCCACCACCCAACTCCTCTGACTCCATCTCCTCATCAAATCTATCATCAGTTCCCTTTCCCTCAAAGCTCTCCTCATCATCCCCGCCTCCAACTGCTACTACAGCCTCTAGCTATATATGCCCTCCTCAACCTAGCATATATCACCAACCACCAACCACAACCCCTACCCCTCACCCCCTGGCTACAGGATCCTCCTCCTCCTCCCCTCCTATCTCCACCATCATCCCCACCATCATCTCCACCTTGATCTAATTGTACTTTGCCTCATCCTACTCCCCGATTTCCCCCTTGGCCTCTCCTCCCTCTCTCTACACCTTGGCCCCTTCGGCACCTCATCATCCTCCATTGCCACCATCATCATCATCATCATCATCATCATCATCATCATCATCATCATCATCATCATCATCATCATCATCATCATCATCATCATCATCTACCTCCTCTAGTGGTGGTACCGACTCTCTTGGCCTTATCAATCGAGAGAAACGATGGCTCATCAAATATAGGGAATAATCTTGGTGCATGCCCGCATCAGTCATTGTCGGCCTCGTATCCCAAACAAAAAAAGGAAGAGAGAAGAACTCTACACAGGATGTGGCGTAATATAATGTCCACCTCCACTCAGCTCTCTCCGTGTAGACTCTCACGTACAAGGTTGTCCCCTATGGCATTGGCTATGACCGACGAAACTATTGATATACTCAAGACATGAGGAATCTCTCTACTACATAGGCCATCTGCCCAGTCAGATATCTACTCTATGGAAAAACTAGAACCTCTGTGGCATCCTCCAGCCATGACTCACTATCCAAGTACGAGCACCAAACCACTACATCCATGTCATCTAGAACACGCCTCCAATACTCTAGCTTCTCGAGCATAGGATGAGAAGCTTCCTGTCTATACATGTAGAGATATGGTTACCCAACTGGTTGAGATCTCTGAAAAATGGGGCACGCAATAGCTATATGATCCCATGCCCAAATCTGAAGCAATGAGCAACCTGCTGCTAGACTAGACCCCCGATCCCTGCCATATACTATCTAGTGTAACTCATGATACAGGTGGGGCAAAATGCATATCCCCCACACATAATGGGTCGTCTTTCACAACATCTACTGAAGCACATGGCCCCATCAAACTGATAACCCATGTTATCTCCTATCTGGCAAAAAGAAACCACTTAGACCAATCCAGCTACAACTGAGGGGAGTGGGGCATATCTTTCCACCATATCCTGCCAAGCCACTAAATATCTAGCAATGCGGGAATCATAAAAAATCTCTCGCAGTGCATCGATCCCGCCAACCTCCTCAACATCATATACTACTAGCTCGTCGGTGATCGAAATTCGAAGAATCTAATAAACATCCTCAGGAGTGACTTTGACCTCTCCTGTCAGCAAGTGAAAGGTGTTATGATCACTCTACCATTGCTCAAACAAGGCCATCAAAAGTGCTCTATTCTTCCAGTAGGAAGGCATGTGTAGCAGGTGTATCAATCTGCAAGCCTCAAGCATCGCTCAATCATAATCAGTCAATCATCCTTGCATGGAGAGTGTCTTTGAGTATCACTCCCGAAGCTGGATAACACCTAAGGGTGCCTATATCAACACATGAGTACCATATCAGTTCCACCTATTCTAAGCAATCAAGTATCAACTCTCAATCAAATAGGGGCACCTATCAAAGTGACGAAAGTCATGATATTACACAAAGAGTTGCAAAATAGACACTCTTAACAACTAAGTGGGTTCAACTTAACCTATCTATCGAAATCAAAGTCTCATATCAAAATCAAAGTCTCATATTGAACTCAAAATATCATATCAAAATCAAAGTCTCATATCGAAATCAAAGAATTATATCAAAATCAGAGTATCATATTGAAATCAAAGCATCATATCAAATCAAGTATCATATCGCAATCATTTGAATCAATCAATCCAGGATGCATATCAAGCATCCTATCAACAACAAGTTTGACCCATATCGAATCAGTTTGACTCATATTGACAAAGTTTGACCCATATCGACAAAGTTTGACCTATATTGACAAACTTTGACCCATATTGACAAGTTTGACCCATATCGACAAGTTTGACCCATATCGACAAGTTTGACCCATATCGAATCAGTTTGACTCATATCGATAAAGGTTGACCCATATCAACAAAGGCTGACCCATATCGACAAGTTTGACCTATATCGAATCAGTTTGACCCATCTCGACAAGTTTGACCCACATTGAATCAGTTTGACCCATATCGACAAGTTTGACCCCTATTGACAAAGTTTGACCCATATTGAATCAGTTTGACCCATATCGACAAGTTTGACCCATATCGACTAGTTTGACCCATGTCGACAATCAATTTGACTCATATCGACCTTTGCACCATGTCGACGCTTGACTCATATCGACAATCAGGATCCATACCAACGTGACCCATAATGAATTTGAACCATATCAACATTTGACTCATATCAAACAATGACTCATATCGACTCTAGACCAACATTCAACAATATCGTATCTCAACCGATGCAATCGACACATATCAACACATTGACAAGGTGCACAACATCCTAACAAACCCAAAAATCTAATTTACACATGTCAAAAATTTCAACATTTTCAAAAAATTAAGCACTGTAACAAATGTGCTAGAACAATCAACAAATGCGCTAATACAAATGCGTTGTACGACTTTGCAAATGCGCTACAAAATCAAACAAATGCACTTATTAAATAAATATGTGTGCTACAAAAAAATTCAAATGCGTTATTTCGTACAACAAATGCGCTTCGCAACTTAGCATATGCGCTAAAACATTCAAAAAATGGAAAAATGGAAAAAACCCTATTGTACGAGCGAAAAAACTTGAAAAATCTAACCTAAAAACATGAAAATTTAGCTAAAAATTCTCAAAAGAGGGTTAGAAGATCAAACTCACTAGTGGGTTGTACTCCGTTGGTTGCTGGTAGCATCAAAATCACTATCAATGCTTGTGATAGGGGGGTCCATTTATTCTCTCCTCTCCAAGCTCCACTCTCTAAATGGCAAGTGTACAAATGAAGTGGAAATGGGCCCTTGAGGGTTTATATAGCCCATGCTTATGCAGGGAACTGTGGTGCGTCGGTGGACGTGTGGGGAATGTACGTGCTATGCCTACCTAGTCTCTTCATCATTTTAATATATTATTTTTAATAACATTTATCAGTAGATAAATATCAAAAAAATTAAAATTCCAAAAAAATTTACAATCGTCCAAAAATTTCAAAAATCGTCGTGCATCGCGACACTGCACTGAAAATCATAATTTTTCTCAATTTATCTCCTCATTAGGCATATCGACATCAATTCCATAGCAATTCCATATCTACATCAATTCTATCATCAAATCTCATATCGAATCAATTCTTCATATCTAGGGCTTCATATCGATAGTTTTGACGACAACACCATATCAAGAATTTTGGTGACATATCAAGCATTTTTATTTGAATCAACATGTGGTCACACGTAACTTCAAAGAGGGGCAAAATGTAGACACCTAAAACTTACACAGCTAATTAAATGAATTCTATTCATTTAATCATCATGTATTCGCCTATTAATTAGACTAAGGTTTAATTAATATCGCTATTCTTCCAATTGACCTATTAATAAAATTAAAGATTTGATTAAAATCCATTTCTTCTAGCCTAACCTATTATTTAAAATAAGGTTTGATTAAGTACCCTTTAGCCATCTAATTGAATAAATCTTATTTATTTAATTAAAACCCCCTTTTTCCCTTTTAATTGAATTTACATTTGATTAAAAAAATCCCTTTGCATTTAAATAGATCATTATTTATTTGTGAATAGTCGCCCCCACTTGCATTCTCCTACATTTTTCATTAGCATGCTTATATTCTTATAGAACCCATCTAATTCCTCATTAATTAGCCTACTTCTTCTAATCATGTCACATCCCTAAATTTGGGGGAGTCACTTCTCCAAATTTGGGGAAAGTCTTCAAAATGTGTTGAAGACTATATCTTCTTCAACAAGTTAATTTTTTGAGTCTTCCAAACTTGTAAGGCTCTTACAAAAGCCTTGAAGGTTATCTAACTTCTAACAAGTTAACCTCCAAAGTCTTCAAAGAGCATTTAATGCCTGTTACACGACATCACCCTAGCCCATGATGGTTGTCCCTTTGGCCATCCTTCACCTTTCCACAAGAGTTTACCTCTTGGACAATAGCATGCTCCCTTGGATAATAACATTATTCAATGATGTCATCCCTTGAGGTTATCCCTAATGCTTACTTAGCATCTAATGTTTGCTTACCATCCTCTCAAGCCATCTCAAGGTGACATTCATCAACTTGGGATTGGATTGAATTCCCTTCATGGACTAATAACTTTCAATCCCAACCCTTGTTAAGATTGCTCAATCTTGTCCATGTATTTCTCTATTTTCTCTATAAATAGAGCCCATTGCTTCAATCTTAGGATCCATCATCTTGTGCATCAAACTTATAGTCATTTTGTAGGTTATCAAGGAGCTCATTTTGTCATCTTCAAGCACTTAGATCATCTTAGTTGCATGCTAGTTTAGCTTTCATCATCTGGATAGTATCATGCTAATTCGATTTTCATGATAGCTTAATTCATAGCCATTGTATGTCAATTTCATAGCAATCTCCATGTTAGTTTAATTACCACACCCAAGCTTTCAATCTGGAATAAATCTTAATCTCATATCTTGCATTTTGTCTTTTCTTACCATTTGATCATCTAGCTAGGATCTTAGTTGCCTTCATTATAATCTTGGAATATCCTTCAATCTCGTTCTTTAGGTTGACATCTAAGAGATCAAGTGCTCTTCCAAGTGAGAGTCATCTTGAATCTTGAAAATCCTTAGAGATAGAGGAACATGAGATGTGCTTGGGCTTCTTGATTTTGAAACTAACTTAGTTTAGTTTCTATTTTGATTTCTAACTCTAACATAATGTTTCATGTGTGTGTTTGATGTTGTTTTATTCTCTTTTGTAGATTACACACTTTCCAGCACGCACTACCATTTGACATAAGTGCATAACATTATGGCCAACCTTGATTGTAACCACCTGATTATTAGCAAAAAACTTAACAGAACCATGAAGGGTAGATGAGACTGCTCCTAAAGCATGTATCTATGGTCTACCTAAAAAAAGGAGGTAAGGAAGAGGCCCCGCCATTACATATACCAAGGTTGCAATAGTAACTAGTCAAATCTTTAAAGGCAAAATAATAGTGCCCAAAGCAATCTTACCGGTATTATTAAAGCCATAGATATATAGAGAAGATGCAACAAGAGCTTTCAAATGCACTTTGATTTCCAATAATAAATCTAGACTACAAACATTGAGTGTCAAACCAACGTCAATGAGAGTCCACCTAATACCAACACCACTGACATAAATAATTATCATCAATGGATTTTCTATATTCCTCACTTCTGAAGGTGGGAATTCATGTGGATAGAATGTAATGTTTGGTGTATCAATGTGAATATGGTCCATCAACACATTTACACCTATCAGTCTAGTAGAAGAGGGTAACAAAATATTTTGAAGAGCTTCGTGAAGCATACCTGATACACGGAAGCAGTTTGAAGCAAGACCCAGAGTGATATCTTAGTAGGAATAAAATGAAGTTGCTCAATAAGATCATAGTCATTCGGCTACTTGGCTACGAGCTTAGGTGCTTGAGAAAGGCTGGGTTGAGAAGGTGGTAAAGAAGTTCTAGGCTGATCAAGATTTTGGTTATTCCTTATTGCATTATATGTATGAGCAACAATGTTATAAGAAGCATCCTTTGATTGAGTAAATCTTGTAAATAAATTGGGAGAGTTATTCTCAAAAGACTTACCACAATTAGACTTAACTTTCTTTGGGGAAGGACTAGTTGTAGTTATGTAAATAACTAGTCTTTTGGGCTTTAAAGTAACAGAGACTACGATAAAGTTCATGGACTTTTTATTCTTCAAATAAGATGAGTCTATACATGGATCGATCTTAATGACCTTACAATTAGAAGGAGATGCCTCTAAGAAATCATCCAGGGTATCATCCAACATATCAAAATCATCCCATGAGAACACCTTAATGAATGCATTAAATTCTTGGAGGAAGATATTTGACATAAGGCATTCACGTTGGGTTCACCAAAATGTGGAGGAGGGGATTTTCTATCCTCAATATGACGAGATCTCATGGAACAAACTAGCCTTCGCTCCCTCACTTAACTTGCACTTTGGTGAACTAGGGAGATCAACAATATAGAAAGAAAGAAACCTACAACAAACTTGCAATTGGAAACTACAAAATAACAAAAACATATAGTGGTAAAAATATTTTGAGAGCAACAAATGAAAACTAATAGAACATAGATTTTACCATTAATCTAATAGATCCCCAACCTCGCATGCCAACATGCCATGAAGACGTCTACATGTCATGATGTTGTCTATATGGTCAGAAAAAAGGAAATGCCAAAAATTACTCCAAAACAAGCTCCACGCTACTCGAACCTATTCGTCACCTACACACACACAAATAGGAAAAAAAGGTTGGGGTTGTCTAGAGGCTTGCCTCAGTCAAACCCCCATTTCGATGTTTCCACCTCCATAAAGAACCAATTATATAGATATGATAAAATGATAAATAGATAACATAATAGAAATAAACCCCTCTATGAAGGAAAACCCTTATTATAAGAGATGCAATGATTAAAATTATTAAATGAAACTACATAATAGATGCACTTATAGATCTAATAAATAAGATAGTATTGCAATGCAATAGATATGCAAGATAATAGAGAAGAAGAGTGTTGCACAGTGGAGAGCCCTCTCTTGAGATGACAACGTGAGTGTTCTTTGAGAGAAGATCAAGTTGTTGGAAGATTGAGTGTGCATTTTGACAAAGCTTTGTTATGATTGTAAGAGAAAGAGAGCCAAGAGTGAGAGTTCTTGCAAAATGAGGGAAAATGAAGAGTTTTATTGCTCAACATGGGAAGTAATGACCATTTCAAATGTTTGCAAGACAAGAGACATGTGTTAACAAAGGCTTGAGATATAATATGCTCATTTGTATTTGGGATATTCTCAAGACTTGTGTGTGCCACGCTCCCATATCACCAAATCAACCCCAAATCTGGCTCAGGGGTGGCTAATGCTACTTTGTCTTTAAGTTTCATGATGTTAGAATGATTAAATATTGATCATAAATTTTCATCATAATGCATCGAGCTTGATGCAAAAGTGTCATAAATGCACTAGGTACAATTTGCAACACTACATGGAGTAACATTTTAATATTAAATTTATTTATGACTACAATAATAATAATTAGCTAGGAGGGAAATAAAGTAAATTTATGAACATTTTAAGACCGATTTTGATGTAAATTATATTTATCATAAGGTGACGTGACTTGAAAATAATTTAGGTTTATACAAGATATATTACTAATTGAGAAATATTTCAAAATATAATTTAATACATGTTCCCTCATTAGATTTAAAGGAAGAGTTGTATGGCCACAAGGAGATAAGAACTTTTTAGCTCTAATGGAGACCATAACTTGTTGACACTTTACTCCTTCCATATCTATGCAATGGTTTAAAAAAAAAATGGCTGGCTTGTGTAATGTGAAATCTATGCTATTAAAATTACCTTTATACCTTTCAATTGCATTTGCTTGAAAGTTTGCAAAGCCTTTTCAACAAAATCTTCCTATATGCAAATCTTGTAATTATGGCATTCATGAGACAAATTTTCTTTCAAGCATTCTGTCAAGAAATATACATGTGTTGTCTATGCATGATACATTTTACATCATATGTATTGAGGCAATTTTAACTATAATATTTGACATATTTCTTCTATCCTTTATGTTTTAATGGATGATAGCAAACAAGTAGGTAACGACATACTTAAATTTTGAATGACCATTGATTCAAGTAAGATATTGCCTTGCAAATATTCATCTACATGACAATCTATTTTTTCAACCAAAAAAATATGAAAAGGTTGGTCTTGGTCTTATTGAGCTATAGTAAGGATGTAATTTTGAACTCTAAGCATAACAAAAGTATAAGTAATTTTTAATAATTTGTAGATAAGGTTGTGATTTCAAATCGTGAATAGGACCCATTTATAAAATAAATGGATGCAAGTACATAATAGAGTTTGATTTTAGACTTTGTTGATACAAATGTGTCATGGTTGACAAGTTCTTTCATTCCCAGTAAAATCTTTCACAATCAATAAGTTTTCATAATTAATATTACATGCCATCATCCAGAATTTGAGCTGATTTTGTTTGGTATCTTAGCTTGGTATCAATGATTTTTAAAAAATGAAGTTGAAAGTTCTAGATTACATGCACAAGACTTAACAAAAATGAAGTTGAATATTGTAGATGACATGCACAAGACTTTACAAAAATGGTGTTAAATGTTCTAGCTGACATGCACAAGACTTTACAAAAATGAAGTTGAACGTTTTGGATGACATGCACAATTCTTAACAAAAATGAAGTTGAACATTCTAGTTCACATGCACAAGACTTAACAAAAATGATGTTAAACATTTTAACTGACATGCACAAGATTTTACAAAAATGAAGTTGAACGTTTTGAATGACATGCACAATTTTTAACAAAAATGAAGTGAAACATTCTAGTTGGCATGTACAAGACTTAACAAAAATGATGTTAAACGTTCTAGCTGACATGTACAAAACTTTACAAAAATGAAGTTGAACGTTTTGGATGACATGCACAATTCTTAACAAAAATGAAGTTGAACATTCTAATTCACATATACAAGACTTAACAAAAATGAAGTTGAACATTCTAGATCACATGCGCAAGACTTAACAAAAATGAAGTTTAACATTCTAGATCACATGTGCAAGACTTAACAAAAATGAAATTGAAATTGGTCCGTCTAGTATACCGTCCCCTAGTTGACATCAAGCATAGATGGTCCCAATGTCTGAAGACAGGTCAATAATGTCTGAAGACAGGTCAAAAATTTACCTTCTTAGGGTCCATCTTCAATCCATCCATAGATATCACAAATCCCAAATAGACTAACTCTTCCTTCATGAAACTTCACTTTTTAAGATTTGCCAACAACTTCTCTTCTCTCAATCTCTGCAAAACTTGTCTTAAATGCAACAAACGCTCCACTTTTTTCTTACGGAAAATTAAAATGTCGTCCAAATACACAATAATAAACTTACCCAAGAATTTCTTCAATACCTCATTCATCAATCTCATGAAAGTACTTGGTGCATTAGTCAACTCAAAAGGCATCACAAACCATTCATATAATCCTTCATTTGTCTTGAATGTTGTCTTCCACTCATCTCCTTCTCCAAGTCTGATATGATGATATCCACTCTTCAAGTCTATCTTTGTGTAGTATTTGGCTCCACTCAAGTAATCCATTATGTCATCATCCTAGGCAAAGGAAATCGATACTTCACTATGATTTTGTTTATTGCTCTGGAATTGGTATACATCCTCCATTGTCCATTCTTCTTAGGTGCTAACACAACTGATACTGCACAAGGACTCAAACTTTCTCTGATCAAACCTTTCTTCAACAATTTGCACACTTGTCTATTCAACTCCTCATTCTCTGCTAGTTTCATACAGTGTGCTTCTTTGTTAGGCAAACTAGCTCCAGGAATCAGGTCCATGCAATGACTGATACTTATCATAGGTGTTAATCCATCAAGCACATTATCTGAAATGATGTCTTCATACTTTGTCAGCAACTCCTTTATCTCCTCTAGTTGTTCTTCATGCTCTGTGTTTTTAGTCTTCTTCGAAACTAAGGAAAAACACACATTCTCATATCTCATTCCATCTAGGAATTTCCTTCCATCAACCAAACAAATTCTAACATTCATACAAACTTAACACTTCAGGGCTCCTCCAAGGGTAACAAGGTTTGTTTCATCCCATTTGCTACAATAGTGTATATGTTCTCTCTCCCATCATGTATTTCCTATCTATTATACTAACAAGGTCTACCCAACAAAATGTGTCTATCAATTTCGCCAAGGATTGCTCACTTACTAATATCTTATGATCATCTTGAATCCATGCTATCTGTTAAGGCTTAGGGTGTCTTAATCTTTCCAACTTCAATTTATTCACCATCTTTTTTGAAACAAGATTAGTCAAACTACCACTATCAATAACTACTTTGCAACAATTACCGAATACCTTACATATGGTTTTGAACAAATTTCTCCTCTACAAGGGTTCTTCATCCTTTCCAGTATGACAAAAGGCTCTCCTCAACATCAACAGTTCTCCATCTTTCAATTTGTTAGCTGATCCGGTAGGGTTTTCTTCTACTAGTGTTGTTCTCCCAGTACTCTCTACCTTCTTACATTAGAAAGCACGATGTCCTTTTCCTACACACTTAAAGAAAGTTCCTTTAAATACTCCCTTTTCTTGTCTTCTGTCCTCTTTTCCAAAACATTCATTTCGGTAACCATAAGATTCTCTTCTCCGGTAGAAATTTTTATCATCCTTCCGGTATGAACTACCATAATTACTTACTTCCTTGTCTTTGTTCTGATATGTACAGGTTCCACTTCCAACAGAATATCCTCTTCCTCCTTGAAATATTCCTCTAGAAAACCTTCCACCTCTACCTCTCTATATTTTATCATGTCTTTTGTTCAACTTCTGTTATGCTTTCAAGGCATATTGGTAAGCTTCCTCAACACTCTGCAACTTGATCAAATTGAGTTCATATTGTATAAACATTTTCAATCCATTCAAATATCTTGCAACTTGTTTAACCTCATCGTCGACCTGTTCGGATCTGATATTTAACTTGTAGAATGCTTTGATGTACTCCTTCATACTTGATTCTTTCTACTTCACGTTCTGTAACTTCTGGAACAGGTTCACTTGATAATCAGCTGGCATAAATTTTGATTTTAACTTGGCAACCATCCGCTCCCACGATTTGATCTTATCCTTGCCTCTTCTCTGCCTATCAACCTGCAAATGTTCTCACCAAAGAGATGCATGACCTTTCAACCGAGTACAGGCATATTTCACCTTCCTTTCTTCTGCGGTGCTCTCAAAATCAAAATACTTGTCCATCTCCAAGATCCAATCAATTAATTCATCTGAATCCAACTTACCATCATACTCTAGTGGGGTAAAATGTGGTTTGGTGTTCTCCCTACTCAAAACCCTCAAGAACCTTTCCTCATCCAGATCGATCGCTTGTGGATTTGTTGCTTGTTCTATCGATGCTTCCTCTTCCTCATCTTCACTCACATCTTCGATATGTCGACCTCTTTTCTAGTTTGTTTCAACAACTTCCAACTGGGCTGCAATTCCTCTCAAGATTTCCATCATAGAAGGGTCTGCATTCCCGTGCACTCCACCATTCCTATTTCCTCTTCATGCCATCTTCATGCCAGCCCTCTATAGCTGTAGGTTGGATCCACAACCTGCTACCCCACAACAAAATCTTCAGGACAACACAATATCCAAAATAAAATATCACTCTGATACCACTTGGTGCAGGCACGGTTAGGAGGGACCACAATGAGATCTATCTAGAACATGTAATAAGAGTAAAATACAATGAAAGAAAGACAAGATGATGCAGCCAATGCAGAACTGATTGATTATATCATGAAAAACTATTTACAGTATGCTGACAACATGCAAGCTACAAGATTCGGTTCACTGGCCTGGTACAACATGCTCCATTAAAGTCACAGTCAATACCAAACCTCTTAACCTCAAGATAGATCTCCTCAGTTCTAAAAAATTGCTTCTACAAGATAAATTACATTGATTTATATGGTCTAGAGAGATCCGGTTGGCCCAAGAAGAACCAAACAACGATGAACATGATAAAATGTGTAAAACTACCAGGTTGACCTTCGTCAATGAAAATCCTCCAAAAAATCCAAAGGAAGAAGTGTGGATTGGAGGGAAGGTTGGCCACATGCCAAGGAATGTTGGAAACAACAAACTAGGGCCCCGCAAGGTAAGGAAAGGATCCACAAGATTCACCAATAGCGAATAGGTCCAAGCGGTTCCAGTGTTTTAAGCCAAAAAAATGTCTCGAAATCCGGAAGCAATAACTTGCTGAAAAATGATCCAAACATCCCGAAGTTTAGTAATATGGAAGATAATCATGATTACAAGCAAAATCCAGCTCCACAAGATCCGGTGAGAAAATGCAAAAAGAAATGATAAATCTACAAAACAAAAAACAAACTGAAAATAAATGTTTTTGGTTAATGCAAGATTGCCAAGAACTAAGGATTCTCTTACATCAGAGAGAGAGAGAGAGAGAGAGAGAGAGAGAGAGAGAGAGAGAGAGAGAGAGAGAGAGAGAGAGAGAGAGAGAGAGAGAGAGAGAGAGAGAGATGAATATGGATATGGATAATAAGACAAGTTATTATAAAATAAATTATTTTTATAAATTTTAATTGTTATTTTTTATAAAAATTAAATAATTAAAATAAATTTCCAACTTAAATCTAAGTTAAAAATTCAAAATAAAAAGCTAAATGTAAAATTTAAACATATCAAAATATAAATATAAATATAAATAACAAATTAAAAAATTAGTAATAATTATTAATAAATTTATTAAATTGATAAATAATTAAAAAATATATATTAAAACCTTATTATTTACATATTTATTAAAAATAAATTTTAATAATTAGTAAATTTTTAAAATCAAAATAATATTTACAAAGTTTTAAATATAAAATTAATCTATTTATATGATATTTATATATATTATAAGTAAAATAAATAAATAAAACTAAATTTTAAAAGTTTAAAATTAAAAAAATCATGTTTTATTAATTAGATAAAGAATCGATTCAAGTTAGCATAGATAGTAAAAATGCAGTACCTACATATCATGTAATATTAAAACAATGACACAATCATTTTTGTTATATGTGTTGGATATTGTTGTTGCTAGGATATGTTGTTGTCAATGATGTCAACATATTCCTATGTTTTGGTGATCCAGTGATTGCAGAGAGTTGATCTGGTTGGTTTATCTATTTGGGATGTTGAATCAACTAGAGATACTTCATTCTTTATTGATTCCATGATGCTATGTTGTGATTTGATCGAGTTGTGGATTCCAATTTGAAGATTAGTTTTCAATATTCAATATTGCAGTGTTATGGTGATTGATCTGTTGTGCTCCGGTATGATCATATCTTGAGTTGCGGATTTGGGAGAATGTTTTCAATGTTCATGTGTATCTTCATTTCATATGGTTCATGATTTGGTTCTCCGCAAGTGATTTTTCTTGTCCGAGTTGCTGTTGTTGAGTGTTCTTGAGTGTTAGTGTGTTGATTGATGAAGATTTGAATAAGTGGTATTGGTGCAACTATTACAGATGGTTCTAATATGCTTGTTAGTGTATCCTGATCATGCCTTATTTGTTTTGGTGTTCTTCATAGATCTTTGTGCATGATATTGAATTTCTTTTTGGGTCTGGTAACATTTTTCATGTTATGTGGTATTTTCGGTGGTGTAACGTGTTGAGGTTGACCTTGGAGGGATTCCTAGTAGTGTTGCTTGTTTGAGGATTTTATTTAGGTGCATGCCATGTTGTCTATGACATTGTATTGGTCTGGTGGTTTATTTATGTATCGTGTGATGTAATTTTTTAATTAGGTATTGAGGGTTTTAGTCGACCTTGTAGTCAAGGTTGATGAATTGTATAAATAGGTATTAGATTCATTTAATTCAGGTGCGGTGGTGGTGTCTGTATTATCAGAGAGTTGTGTATGTGCAAATAAGTGAATTTATCTTTCAATATGATGTATTGAGAAGAGATTGTTGCAGAGATTAGGAGATGCTATTCTTTTAGTTCATCTTAACTGGATTGTATTTCATTTTATGGAAATAACTACATTGTATGAAAGGACCGGATGAAAGTTCATTTGAAATGTCTTGGAGAATAGTATTGGAAGATTACAAAGAATACCTATAATGTTCCTCTGAATGGACCAGAACTGTTGCCGAGATCAAGGATCTTGAACATAACATAAGAGCTAAGGAAGCATTGTTGAGTGCCTTGACTGATTCAGAGATGACTAATGTGGTGGGTTTGCAGACTGCACATGAGATCTGGGAGAAGTTAGAGACCTTGTATGACAGATGTAAACATTTTTAAGTTGCTAAGATATAGAGTTTGAAAGGAAAGTATGAGATGATGAAGATAGGAGAAGATGAGAACATATCTACCTTTATGGCTAAGGTGAATGAACTTGTCCTAGGTATCGAATGTGTCAGTGGAACCCTTGAAGAAGATGAAATTGTTGCTAAGGTGCTGAGATCTTTTTGTCCTTCTTACAAGCCTAAAGTAGCTAGTATTGATGAAATCTGAAGTGTGACTACTATGACTAGAGACATGTTGGTTGGCAAGCTTGCTGCTTTTGAGCTGATTGAGTTTGGAGAATCACATGGTAAATCTAAGAGTGTATTTAGAGCCTCTATATCTAAGAAGCAAAAGTATGATCCCGAAGAGAGTTCATGTTGGGTATCCAGATATGAGAGAAAAAAGAGAGAAATGGAAAAGCAAGAAAGAGAATTGGATGAGCTTGAAGCCCTTATTGCTAGAAGGTTGCCTAAGGGAGCCGGTTAGTATGATGGAAAGTTACCTTTGAAATATTTCTCTTGTAATAAGATAGGAAATTTTGCTTCTAGGTGTCCTAAAAGAATGTCTAGGTATGATAAGCATGACAAACTTGAAAGGCATGATAGATATGATAAGTATGATAGATATGAGAAGCATGCTAAGCATGATAAGCCCTATAAGCCTAACCAAAAGTTCAGATATCAAAAGAGATGTTATTATGCTCCTGATGAAGGTGTGAAAGATGAAGATTCGGAGAATGGGAATTCAAAAGATGAGTTTGTATTTATTGCTATCAAGAAAGATGATTCGGTACCAGTGAATTTTGCAAGCTGCATTGTTGAGGAGAAAGCTTTGGCTGCTAAGATTGAAGAGAAAGATTAATGGGTAGTTGACAATAGTTGTTCACATCATACGACATGTGATAAAAGCAAATTTATGAATATGGAAAGGTATGATGGTGGCATTGTGAGATTTGGAGATTACAAAGCTTGTGTGATCCGTGGTAGAGTTTCAATTTATTTTGATGGTAAGCATAATACTGATGACATCTTGTATATTTAAGGTTTGAAGCATAATCTTTTGATTGTTGGATAGATGGTTAACAAGGGATATGATTTGCAATTCAAGAATGATAAATACAAGATTCTTAATGGCTCCGGTATAGAGATTGCATTAGGAACTAAGACTAAAGGTAATATCTTTCACTTGATGCTGGTGAGAAAAGTTGTTTGATTGCTCATATAGATGAAAGTTGGTTGTGGCATAGAAGGATGTGTCATGTTAGTTTTGACTACATGATAAGGATATAATTTTGACTGCAGGATAAGGATAAGATCTAATCATTCTGTTAGAAATTTTCCTAAAATTATGATGCCATCTCATCCGGTATGTAAAGAATGTCAGTTGGGAAATCTAACAAGAAATACATTCAAGAGTAAGTTGTATTCATCTAATGGATTGTTATATCTTGTGCATACTGACTTGTGTGGTCCTACAAGAGTAAGAAGCATGCAGGGTGACAAATATTTCACGTTGCTGATTGATGATTATTCTAGGACGATGTGGGTTACCTTTATAAAGGAGAAATCAGAAGCGTTGGATAAATTCAAGATATTCAAAGCTAAGGTGGAAACTGAGACGGAGTTGAAGCAAAAGTATCTAAGATCTGATAGAGGAGGCGAATTTACATCTGGTGAGTTTGATTCATTTTATGAGAGGAATGGAATTAGAAGACAATTATCTGCTCCTAGAACCCCTCAGCAAAATGGAGTTGTTGAAAGGAAGAACACAACCATTTTTTATGCTGCTAGGACTATGTTGATTGAAGGAAATATTGCACAAACCTTTTGGAGAGAATTTGTCAGCATTGTTGTTTACACATTCAACCAGGTGCATATAAAAGGTGATTCTGGTAAGACTCCTTATGATTTATGGTCTGGTCATATTCCTACATTTAGATATTTCAGAATTTTTGGAAGAAAATGTTATATCAAGAGAGGTGAGGATATAGGAAAGTTTGATGCAAGATGTGATGAAGGACTATTTTTGGGATATTCTACTAAGAGCAAGGCCTACCGGTGTTATAACAAGAGACTGAAAAAGATAGTGAAGAGTGCAAATGTGAAGGTGGATGAATGTCATGGAAACAAGATCAAAGCATGTGGATATGAATCTAATGATCATGATGTTATTTCAAAGCCTGTGCAGATTGAGCTATTAAAGAAGAATGCTTCAGTAGAGACAGTTAATCTAGATATTGCTGCTGCTGGTAAAAAAGTGCAAAAAACTAAAAATTAGAACAATCGGAAGATTTTGAGGTATGTAAGACTGAATCATTCAGAGAATCAGATTATTATGATAAAAATAAAGGTCTGATGACTAGAAGAAGAATTGCTGCTGAAGAGATATGTTTGATTTCCAAGATTGAACCTAAAGATGTTGCAGAAGCATGTAAAGATGAGAATTGGATATGTGATAATTTTCCAAGATATAGAGTCCAATTGATATCACAATAAGAGAGAAGAAAACATGACAAGAATAAACTGTATTCCTATCAAGATACAAATACTAATCAACTGGATCATCAAAAATTGTTACATATAATGTAGATGAGCATTCTTATAAAGGCAAGGCCATATGGATATGTGAGCACACAATAATGACATGTGGCTCAATGAGAAACAAGGGTAAGTAGGGTAGGTTGGAGAAATAATAAAATATTCTACAAGAGGTGGATCACCCATCGAAGGTGGAATGTAACAACAAAATAAGACCATAAAAGGTGGAATTTATCCTACATACATCATCCCTATGTGCACACTTCCCTAAGTGTCTCATATCCAAACTACTATGAAATACATTACCCTAAGTCAATTTAAGTAAAGTATAATTATGAAACATAATTTACACCAACAGGATAAAAGCTATGGAAGAAGAGTTGAATCAGATCGAGAAGAATAGCACTTGGGAACTTTTTCCGAGACCTAAAGACAAAAATGTGATCGGAACTAAATGGGTGTTTTGAAATAAATTGAATGAGGCCAGTGAAGTGGTTAGAAACAAAGCAAGATTGGTATGTAAGGGATGTTCATAGATGGAAGGAATTGATTATGAGGAGACTTTTTCTCCCGTGGCTAGAATTGAAGCTATTAAATTGCTGCTTGCATATGCTCCTCACAAGAATTTCAAGGTATATCAGATGGATGTTATTCAACCTTTTTTAATGCTGATTTGGAAGAGGAAGTCTACATTGAGTAACCAGATGGATTTTCATTATCAGATGAAGGGGACATGGTATGAAAATTGAAGAAAGCACTCTATGAACTCAAGCAATCCCCTAGAGCCTGGTATGCTAGATTGGATAGGTATTTGATGAAGTTAGGATTCTGTAAAGGTACTGGTGATACCAATTTGTAATTTAAGGTTGATAATGATAACATTATCTTTGTTGATGACATTATTTTTGGGGGAGATGATGACTTGAGTATGAAGTTTGTTGATGATATGCAAAATGAATTTGAGATGTCTATGATAGGTGAGATGAATTTCTTCTTAGGATTGTAGATTACACAGATTGACGAAGGCATTTTCATTTCTCAATCTAAGTATGTAAAGGAATTGTTGAATAAGTTTGGGTTAGATGATTCCAAACCTATTGGAACTCCTATGGTGACTGAATGCAATTTGTCTAAGCATGATGAATCTCATAAAGTTAATCAAACTCTATATAGATCTATGGTTGGTGAATTGTTGTACTTGACTTAGACTAGGCCAGATACTATGCATGTTATTTGTCTTTGTGCTAGATTTCATGTTGATCCTAAAGAGAGTCATGTTACTATAGTGAAGAGGATTTTCAGATACTTGAACGGGACAATTGACTATGGTTTATGGTATCCAAAGAATGATGATTTCATGTTCTGTACTTATAGTGATGCTGATTGGGTAGGTGATGTTGATGAACAAAAGAGCACTACCAGTGGAGCTTTCTATTTAGGAAAGAAATTGGTTTCATGGTCCAGTAAGAAACAACATGCGATATCTCTATCTAATACTGAAGCTGAATACATTGTTGCTGCTAGCAACTATACTCAGGTAGTTTGTTGAAGGATATTAGAGTTGTTTATGATGAGCCTACTATTATATACTATGATAATTCAAGTGCTATCAATATTTTCAAGAATTTAGTATTGCATTCGAAAACAAAGCATATATCAATTAAGTATCATTTCATGAGGGAGAAAGTCAGTGATGAAGAGGTCAGATTGGAGTATGTATCTACAAAGGATCAGATTGCATATATTTTCACTAACCTTTGCCTGCAAATACATTTGTCTACTTGAGAGACAAGTTAGGGGTCTTTGCCCCTCCTAATGAGAGCTAGATGCATTGAGTTGCATCAATCTGATGGACTGCATAGTCTTATCATCTTATTTGTATTGATGAGTTGGTGTTTTTACTTAGCCGGAGTAGTCAGTGTGTGGTTCAGATTTGTGAGTTTATACTAAGGGGGAGAGATTTTCCTTCTTAAAGGAAGAGTATCATGGTTTGTTTTTGTCTTTGGCATTTATGTCAAAGGGGGAGAGAAGCATGTGAAAAACTGCCTTATCTTTGAAGCTTTGTGTAGATGATCTTTGAGGGAGTTTTTTGGTGATTGTTGATTTATTCCTTTGCATTGATTTTTTTTCACATTAATGTTTCCATCAATGCCAAAGGGGGAGATTGTTGGATATTGTTGCTTCTAGGATATGTTTTTTCATTTATGTCAACATATTCCTGTGTTTTGGTGATTCGGTGATTGCAAAGAGTTGATCTGGTTTGTTTATTTGTTTGGGACATTTAATCAACTAGAGATACTTCATTCTTTAATGATTACATGTTGCTATTTTGTGATTTGATCAAGTTGTGGATTCTAGTATGAAGATTAGTTTTTAGTGTTCAGTATTGTAGTGTTCCGATGATTGATCCGTTGTACTTCAGTATGATCATATCTTCAGTAGCAGATTTGGGAGAATATTTTGGATGTTTATGTGTATATTCATTTTAGATGGTTCGTGATTTGGTTCTCCGCAAGTGATCTTTCTAGTCTGATTTGTTGTTGTTGAGTGTTGTTGAGTGTTAGCGTGTTGATCGATGAAGATTTGAATAAGTGGTGTTGGTGCAACTATTGGTAATGGTTCTAATGTGCTTGTTGGTATTTCTTGATTGTATCCTTTTTTTTTTGGTGGTCTGCATTGATCATTGTGTACGGTATTGAAGATCTTTTGGTTTCGATAACATTTTTCATGTTATGTGGTATTTTCGATAGTGTAACGTGTTGCGGTTGATCTTGGCGGGATTCCCGGTGATGTTACATGTTCAAGGATTTGATTTGGGTCCATGATATTTTGTCTATGGGATTGTATTGGTCCAATGGTTTATTTATGTATCATGTGATGTAATTTTGTAATTAGGTATTGAGGGTTTGAGTTGACCTTGTAGTAAAGGTTGATGAATTGTATAAATAGGTGTTAGATTCATGTAATTTAGGTGTGGTGGTAGTTTTTGCATTATCAGAGAGTGGTGTATGTGTGCATAAGTTCATTTATCTTTCAGTGTGATGTATTGAGAAAAGATTGTTGTAGGGTAGACAAATGTGCTAACTAGAACTGTCATCAGGAATTAGGAGATGCTATTCTTTTAGTTCATCTTAACCGGATTATAGTCCAAATATTAATGTAAGGTAGTGAACCTTCCCTGAGGGTTTGAGCCTTTTTGGTCATCATATTTTGAGCATTGAGCTCTAAGCTATATGCCTGAATGCATGGGCATTCCCCATTGTAATATTTACACATAATACTGTAGAGTATCATCTTATTGTGGGTAGATTCCCACCGTGGTTTTTCCCTTAACCAAGTTTTCCACGTCAAAATATTGGTGTTATATGTATTGTTGTTATTATGTCTATCTTTATTCTTGCTACCATTGATTAGATCTGAGATTGTGCGTAAATTGTTTAATCCATTGAAAATTGATTCATCCCCCCTCTCTCAGTTTTCCTTCATTGTTGGTGCCAACAATATGTAATATCTTTAATGGGATTCTTTGATTGTTGGTGTATACTTGGGTGTAATTTTCTTCCAATGCGAATGTCATTCAGAAGAACAAAAAATCCACATGAAAAGATAGAAAATTAGTGGGTAAAGATCCAATGACAATCAATGCCCCAATCCAAGAACAAAATATCACTTCATAGTAGGGAACGCCTTCTGTGTAATTTTAACTTTCTGTCAATAAGTTTGTACAATAACTACAATATATTCAACACATGTTATTTTCTTTTAGGAAGGAAAATGATAATGAAGTCGATCATATTTAACATATTGATTCATGTTTAATTTAATAGATATAGACTCTTCACACATGTTATCTACTTAAGGATTTTTCGATTTATATTTTTAATAGTTTCTCAAAGTTTTCTAATGGAAACATGTGGATGTGGAGATGGGTTTTGAGGATGGGGAACCGAGGGTTTAAATTTGGGTAGAATGGGGGATGGTTGTAGAGTGGTAGTGGGGACGTGACACTGATATACAAATTGAGGTGAATTAAACTCTTGAAGGAAATATCTACAATAGAGCATCTCTACAAGTGACCCATAAAAGGCAAACAAGTTTTTACAAAGTTAAAGGTTGGAATTAGTATGTAATGGTATGTGCCATATAGAAAACTGATAGAATTATAAAGCACTAAGAGGGGGGTTGAAGATCAGTGACAACAAAAACAATACCACTTCAAACACAGACCAGTAAAGATAGTTAACTAGCTTATTAAATACTATGCATGCAATCCAAAGTGATATTAAAGCATCCACAACAAGTAAAACATCCACCATAACACAAGTGTTTATACGTGGAAAACCCAACTGGGAAAAACCATAGTGAGATGGGACTCACAAGTTAACTATCTGTAGTAATAGGTAACTGATCGATTAAGGTCTACAAAGTGCTCTGCTAGTAGCGAATCCTATTAAAGATCCCAAAGCCCTATTAGGAGCTATACCCTGTTAAAGGTAGTACCCTGTTAGGAGTAACTTGGGTAGAGTATTTCAAACCCAAACTAATGGATCACATGGTTAGAGGATTTGTACAATGAAGCTTGTTAGAGCTTACCCAGTTAGGAGATTTGACCGTTGCAGTGATTAGAAAACAACAGGTGGTGTGATCTAGAAGTAGCAAATCTTGCTTAAATAGATCCTCTTTTGCTCACTCAAAACTGCATCACCGACATACTCTGCAACACCTTCAGTAAATCGCAACAATTTAACATTTCTATTTCACATCATAAAAGTATTTCACCACAATGTCATTATATAGACAATAGATTTCATGTTGGCTCAAGAATCACATCACAATTTTCTAGGTGCAGTGTATCTGGACAATCTAACATAACACATCACAGATTGCCACCAAATTTGTCGATTAGGTATAACTCATTACGATCGGTGATAACTCATCACACAATCAGTAAAACAGGTTGGAACACCGATACCGATTAAGAGTTAACCTCTTCCAACTCATAGATTGATTGTCCTCCATTTGCTTCCTTGTTGATCTCCACTGAAACTCCAAGCTAGTGTCATGCCATTCCTGCATATATTGGTTGTCTACATATACCAGTTAGACACCCTCAAAACCGATTGGACTTCTCTATCCATATAATACTTGTTTTGCAATACAAAGACTTAGGAGTAATACCGGTTTGTCTTAACTAAGATGACTAAGACAATGTGAACATATGTGTGTGTATACATGTGCCATCAACGACAACACATGAAGTCATCTATTACAAGAATGATCATCAAACCAACAATCTCCCCCTTTGGCATTGATGACAACACTTGGAAAATTTTACAACTTTACAACTAAGTGTGCTTACAAAAATTGTACAAACATATTTCTACTCACCCTTAACAATACATACGGAATTTTCACAACACATACATATTTCTACTCCCCCTTTGACAACAATGTCAAATTGAAAAGTAAAATACATATATATTATCTCAAAAGTTGCATCAAAAACTACATATATAAAAATATAAGAGTCTTTTCAAGGAGTGTTCTTTGCAATTTTCAAGAAAATGTCACTGAAAATGATCTTCATATGAGTAAAATCATTATCACATGTTTCCAATAATGTTTCAGTGATCTCAATGGTTGTCATAACTAAGATTACTAAGACAACATATGTGTGTGTATATATGTGCCATCAATGACAACACATGAAGTCATCTATTACAAGAATCATCATCAAGCCAACACAAACGACTGGATGGTGTCCTTGATAAAGGTGGTGGTGTTATATGCGGATGCTTTCCCCAAGACACCAAGTCTTGTAAACATTCTCATATAAGGGACAGAAGGTTTCTTAGGAGGCCACGTCCCTATGGAATAATGTTTAAAATTTTCTAATAGATTAAATCTATTCAAAATTATTTAATTTCAATAATTGGTATTACAACGGGTTGATTTGTTGGGAAAATCTTAGAAGGGAACAACACGAGTTTGAGAATTTAAAGAAGATAGGAAGAGAACAATTGAAATATCATGTATGATGTTGGAGGAAGATGTTGCATGCTCTAGATCAAGAAGACAATCTATACTCTAGACAAATAAATCCTTTTGAAATTGTAGCTATCCTAAGGAATGGATTTTTTGTATGAGGAAACACCAACTTTGTGTAGAAACCAAATTATGTGAATCCATGTAAATACTCAAATCACTCTAGTCATAGAGGATAATTCTTCTTTGTTGTGGAAAAGTATTTCATGCTAGGAGATAATACCAATTGATAACTAATATTCAAGGAGGTAAAGAGAAGGACATTTACATCACGAATAGGGGTCGCCCATACATCATGTTTGTGAATATGAGGATAGTCACAAGTGTTTCTTAAGTCATGTTAGGTATTTGAAAAGGTTTCTATAGCTCTGAACAAAGTGTTGAACACAAAGTACCACTGAGAGGGGGGTGAATCAATGGTTCCTAATATTTTTGACTTTCAAATCAACTTCAGAATATTAGTTTTTCACTTAAACACTAAACAATCAAACAAGTGGAACAAGAAAGAAAGCCAAAGAGATCATTCACACAAATGTAACTCTCAACACCATATTTATGAGGAAAACCCAATGCGGGAAAAACCTCGGTAAGAAAAGCCACTGGAGACTACTGCTCCAATCCAGCCTCAAAAGTAAAACACCGAATTACAAAGATTTAGGGCACCAACCCCTGCACTTTTAGGGCACCAACCCAAGGAGAACCAAACCCTACACCAAAATTCAACTTGGTGATGTATATTGAAATACTATTTGAATACAATTAAGGCTTCTTGTTGCAAATGAATTCTGCAACTCTTTGAACAAATAACTCATTGCCGGTTGACAGTCTTTTATTCTTCACTGAATCTCACACTACCGATTGTGACATTACTTTCTCTGATTCTTGACCTCTGTTATCTCTCTCTCACACACATATAGTCTCTCAACACACTGTGTCACACTTAGATGATGCCTGCTCTGTCACACCTTGCCGGTTTTTTCTTAACTGTGAAACTATAGTTATGCCAATAGAACCCTCTCATCGGTATTCTTGCTTACTTACTCTGCAACTTTCTTAGAACTATTTCTAAGGCTAGCAATTCTTCTCTTTCATGTAATCTCTCTTTTCTCTTCCTCTTCTCTATAGCATCAACCCGCTCTATCTCGAGCTCTCCTCTTTATCCCGTGATTTCCCATCAGAAAGCAATTCAAACTTCGGAGCGGTTAGGGTTTCCTCTTCCTAACACAATCTTAATGAGATCTGATCTAGCCTATCTTGGATCGATCAACTATCCTTCAGGGATGAATTTGTATGTGGTTTCTATTATCAAACGCATATTTGCTAAAAATAACAATCTTGAGCAAGATTTCCTGCCTTGAAATCTGTCAACACATAAAACACTTTAGCTCTTTGCTTTTTGAGGTCTTCTTGAATTGGATTTCTTTTGCATTGATCCAAGCACCAACTACTCCCTGATGTTCCTCTATCATTCTTTTTTCCTTGAGCCATATCGGTCAGTTGCAATCCTATGATTTGTGGTTGTTTCATTTATATCGACTAACAGTTTCACCAACCGTGTCGATGGTGGTTTCATCAACCTTTGCATATTTTCCACCTTGGCTCCACATGGCATGACCATGGTCGATCACTCTACTCACCAACACATAGTCTGTTCAAACTTGAACATTCAACAAAATCCTATCGGTACACGCCTTACCAGTAAGGCCTTCTTTTTCTACTAAGGAGCAGTGCACATTATACTGATAACACATCTTCACCTCCAATGATTTGTGATAACTTTAACATTCAACCTCTTCATCTTAAATATTCAGCCAACTACCAGACTAGTTTATTGCTCAACATGTTAACACACACACACAACCTTCATCCTGATTTATGCCTTATTGGTAAGCTTTCATTTTGTATGTTCACTCTTATGTGAATTGCCATCATGCCGGTTGACATCAATGACAATTTAATGCCAAAATGCCAACAATTTCCCCCTTTGGCATTGATGTCAACTTCTCACAAGACACTTCATACCAGTACATTTGTCCCCTTTTGACACAATGACAAAGGGTATTGTGCACTCCCCTTTGATCCATACCAAGCTCCCCCCTTTGACCACTACCAACTCCCCTTGAACCACATGAAGCATTCCTAGACATATGACACAACTCCCAATTTGTGTCAGAGGTACTCGAAAGTGCTTACTGGTAATGGTTTGGTGAAAATGTCTACTACTTGTTCTCCAGTAGGGACATAATCCATCCTTACCTCCTGACCTTCAATCTTCTCTCTCAGAAAGTAATACTTGATAGCAATGTGCTTTGTTCTGGAATGCATGACTGGATTCTTTGCTATGTTGATGACACTCGAATTGTCACACCAGATGAGAATAGGATCAATGATGTCCACCTATATGTCTTTGAGAGCCTGCTTCATCCAAAGTACCTAAGAGCAACATGTAGTAGGAATAATGTATTCAGCTTCAACAACTTAGATAGAGAGATTGAGTCTTGTTTCTTGTTGTGCCATGAGACCAACCGGTCACCTAGAAAGAATGCACCACCACTTGTACTCTTTTGATCATCAATGCAACGTGCCCAATCAGCATCAGTGTATGCTTCCAAGATAAAATCTCCTTGTTTAGGATAGCGCAAACCATAGCTGAGTGTCCCTTGTAGGTACCTAAAGATTCTACTAACAACATTCATATGTGACTGCTTTGGTGCATCTCAAAATCTAGCCACCATGCATACTGGATGAACTATATCTAGTCTTGAAGCAATTAGATACAATAGACTGCTTATCATGGATCTATACAGAGTTCGATCCACCATCGGTGATTCATCATTCTTGCTCAATTTGTTGTCGGTCACCATGGGGGTACTTACTAGTTTACAATCTTCCAGTTGTAATTTCTTCAACATCTCCTTTGCATACTTGATTTGTGAGATAAATATTCCTTTATCTTGTTGTAATATCTACAAACCAAGGAAGTAAGGCATTTCCCCAAGCATTGACATCTCAAATTCTGACTGCATCTAATCAACAAACTCTTTGCAGAGGGTGTCATTGTTGCCTCCAAATATAATGTCATCTACATACACAACCACAATGATCATGTGGTTCCCATCTTTCTTTATGTACAAATTGCTATCAACACTTTCCTTTTTGAATCCCTGCTCCTTCTGATACTGATCTAGTCTTGAGTACCATTCTCTAGGAGCTTTCTTTAGACCATACAAGGCCTTCTTCAACTGGCACACAAATGTCTCATCATCATGTAGCAGAAACCCTTCTGGTTGCTCCATGTACACTTTTTCTTCCAAATTTCCATTTAGAAAGGAAGATTTTACATCCATTTGGTATACATTATAACCCTTGTAGGCAGAGTAGGCTAGAAACATTGTAATTGCTTCTAATCTAGCTACCGGTGCAAATGTTTCTTCAAATTCAATCCCCTCTACTTGAGAGTATCCTTTGCACACTAGTCTAGCTTTATGCCAAACATGATGGTATGATGAAAGAATAAGTATCTAGTAGAATACTGAGAGTGGGGGGTGAATTGGTATATTGAAAAATTGATACAAAGTTCCCAAACTCAAACTCAGTCAAACAAAGGAAACATATCTCAGCCAAGATCAATATTCATAAGAATACATGACATCAACCAGTTTAACTGTTATGACAACTTTAACAGTAAAAAAATTCAATCTTGTAAACATCAACAATGCTTAATCATAACTCAACATATTCAACTCTCAATGCTTCTACTTAACATGCCTTACCAGAAATTAACCAAATCAACAAATAAGATCACAACCAAAAAAACATTCACCACTTGACAAAAATGTTTATACGTGAAAAAACCAAATAGGTAAAAACCACGGTGAGATGAGACTCACAAGGATAGCTATCTGAACTCTTCTGAAGTTCACCCTATTAGGAGCCAAGCATGTTAAAGCTTTACAATAAGTCATGTTAAGAACTAATTCCAGTTAGGAATCACCCGATTAAGGGATTTACAAATATGCCTTGATGAAAAGCACAATACCCTGTTAGGAGTAACCTCGCTGGAGGATTTAAGAATCCAAGCTAATGGACCACCTTGTTAGAGGATTTAATGAGTAGCCAAGATTGTTAGAGCTTACCCAGTTAAGGGATTTCACTTCTATTGTAATTGTTAGAAAATAACAGGTTTTCTTGATCTGTCTAAGTAGCACTAAATTTGCTTGATCAGATCCTTCTAAGCTTCAATTTGCCTTCACTCAAAGTGTAGATGCATTCACTAGTTAGGCAACTACACACTCAACAGGTTTCTATCAATCTTCCCAACAAAATTTACAAACAACTTCATCGACCTTAAATGCAAATTAATTAGATTGATCAAACAAGAAAAACCTAATTCTCATCATCGAGATTACAAAAAAGTTGGTACAATATTGACCGTTAGAAATCATGACAATCTCTTCACATTCTTCAAGAAAAATCCAGCCGCTCCATGATCACCGCTTCATCAGACTTTGTAACTCATCACGTGTTGTGCATTAGATGCAATCCACTTTGCTCCTTCCCTAGACAAGAAACAAATGCACCAAGATAATTTGAACATATCCTAATACAATGATCACACCTGTCTCCATCATTACCGCTTATCAGATAATAAACCATCAAACTTGATCGGTTAGGGTTTACCAGTTACATTACATAGAAAGGTTTAACCCTTTACACCGCTTCACCGGTTCAACTCACAAACTTTATATACCGGTTTACAACATCTTCTACAAAGCTCTTCTTACCAGTTACTAGCTAATATCAAAAACAACAATATCAACAATAACATGAATACCATTACCGGTTCAATTGACAATAATGCCAAAGTGAAAGTAAAACATGTAATTTTACTCCCACTATGCATGAACATCATTCTGCAACTTGATGCTCCTCCTGTGGAATACATCCACTTCTTCATCAATCCATCTAAAATTCTATAAGTGGTTCAAGGACTGATTCAATCAGCATCATGCTCAACTAACTTCATGAAAAGGGACAACCCCCAATTGACTTCTAAGATACTTGAAAGTGGTCCTAGGCAGAGGTTTGCTAAAGATATCTGCAAGCTACTCCTTGGTAGAAACATGCTCCAAGATAACATATTTACTTTGAACTTTTTCCCTCAAGAAGTGATATTTCAATTCAATGTGCTTAGTCCTTGCATGCAAAACAACATTTTTAGAAATGTTTATTGCACTTGTATTATCACACAAAATCTTTATTGGTTCTAAGATTTCCATCTTCAAACCTTCCAAAATGTGCCTCATCCACATAGCTTGTGTGCAATTCATATAAGCTTCTACACACTCAACTTCAGTAGTAGATTGTGAAGTGCAACTCTTCCTTTTACTACTCCATGAAACAAGGGTTCCTCCTAGAAAGAATTCTCCACCAGTTGTACTCTTTTGGTCATCAATATTTCCTTCCCAATTAGCATCTGTGTATGCTTTCAAATCAAAATTTCCACCATATGGATACCATAACCCATAGTCAATAGTACCTTTTAGATATCTAAAATTTCTCTTGGTTGCCATCAAATGTGCCTCCTTTGGATTCTTCTATAATCTAGCAACAATACCAACTGCATGAGCAATATCTGGTCGACTATGAACAACATAGTGCAATTTTCCAATCATTGACCTGTATTTCTTTTCATCTACAGAATTATATGCATATTCCTTGGACAATTTACAACCTGTAACCATTGGGGTTCCAACTGGTTTACAATCACTCATACTGAAAGTCTTTAAAACCTCTTTCACATACTTGGATTGAGTAATGAAAATACCATTCTTCATTTGTGGTATCTGTAAGCCTATGAAATTTTTTATTTCCCCTACTAATGACATCTCAAATTCAATCTTCATTTCATCTTCAAAACAATTACTCATGTCATCATTACCTGCAAATATAATGTCATCTATAAATACTTCACTGGCCAGTATTTCATCTCCTTCAGACTTGAGATAAATGTTGATGTCATCACTGGTTCTAGCAAAGCCTATCTTCATCAGATGAGTATGAAGTCGTTCACACCATGCTCTGGGTGCCTTATTTAATCCATACAAAGCTTTATGCAATTTGCATACCATGTCTTCCTTATATGTCAATGCATAACCATGAGGTTGTTCTATATAAACCTCTTCTTCCAGTATCCCATTCAAGAATGCAGACTTAACATCCATTTGGTATACCTTGAACTTCTTATGAGATGCAAATGCAAGCAATGTTCTGACACCTTCCAGTCTTGCTATTGGTGCAAAAGTTTCTCCATAATCCTCTCCTTCTTCTTGTGCATAACCTTTGCATACTAATCTTGCCTTATTGCGAACTAAAACGCCATCTTCATTTAATTTATTTCTGAACACCCATTTAGTACCTATAACATTCTTATTTACTGGTTGGGGTACAAGGGTCCAACTGTTGTTCTTCTCAATTTGATCCAACTCCTCCTCCATAGCTTTCACCCAATGTTCATCACCAAATACCTCCTTATCACTTCTAGGTTCAAAGGTGGAGATCATGCAAGAGTTCTCTCTTATTCTCCTTCTAGTTAGTACATCAACATCCTTATCCCCAATTATCTATTCAGGACTATGATTTAGTCTCACATGCATAGGACTAACATGATCATTCTCTTCAGGTTCAGTTTCTTCATTATCATCTTTCTCTGAATTTATTTGTTCCAGTTGAACAAGTACATCAGGATTTGCTTTACCGGTTTCTGGTTTAATAGTTTCTAGTTCCAAAAGCAAAATGCAAGGATCTTCATCCTTCTTCTCAGAACTGGTTCCTTTTGAAACTTTAGGACATTCATCTACATGAACATCAGCACTCTCAACACTTTTTTGTGTCCAGCTGTTGATGCATTTATAGGCCTTACTCTTGGTGGAATAGCCAAGGAATATGCCTTCATAATTTTTAGCTTCAAACTTGCTTATGTAATCACCTCTTTTAATAAAACATTTTCTTCCAAATATCTTAAAATAGCTAACATCAAGTGATCTCCCATACCAGTACTCATATGGGGTCTTGTCCTTACCTATTTTCACCCGAACTCTGTTCATTGTGTAGATAGTTGTACTTACAGCTTCTTTCCCAAAACAATTTGTTACACCTCCTTGTATCAACATAGTCCTAGAATCTTCAACGACTGATCGGTTGTTTCTCTCTACTATACCATTCTATTGTGGTGTCCTTGGTGCAGAAAGCTACCGCTTGATACCATTATCATCACAATACTTAGTGAACTCCACAAAAGTGAATTCACCGCCTTGATCTGTTCTTAGACACTTTATCCTTTTGTCACTCTCTTTCTCAGCTAAGGCTTTGAATGTCTTGAATTTACCAAAAGATTCATTCTTATCCTTCGAGAATGTGACCCACATCATCATTGAACAATCATCAATGAAGATCATGAAGTATCTATCACCTTGAATGCTTCTTGTTCTTATTGGTCCACATAGATCTGTATGAACCAAATCTAACAAGTGGTCTTTTGAGAAGGACTTTCTCTTAAAAGTTGAAGAAGTCATATTTCCTAGTTGACATTCTTTACAAAGAGCATTAACCGGTTTGTCTAGTTGATGCAGACCTCTTATTGTCTTAGACTTGCTTACTTTAACAATATTGTGAAAATTTATATGATAAAATATCCTATGCCAAAGCCACCTATCATCTATTTTTGCAATCAAACAGTTGTTAGCTTTAGGATTGAGATGAAATAGATTACCTCTGGTTTGTTTCCCAGTTGCAATCAATTCACCTTTGTTGTTAAAGATTTTGCACATTCCATTTCTAAACTCGAGTGGGTATCCTCTATCATTAAGTTGTGCCACACTTAAAAGATCTTGATATAGGCCTTCAACCCAATAGACATCGTCAGCACTTCTCTTCCCATTAAGAGAAATAACTCCCTTACCTTTAACCATACAGGGTTAGTCATTGCCAAATCTGACAACACAACCATCAAATTCCTTCAGGGAAAGAAATTTGCTCCAATCACCGGTCATGTGATGTGAACAACCACTATCAATGATCCAATCATCAGAGTCATCTATTCTGGATACTAGTACCTTTTGATCTGATATTTCTTCCTTAATAGCTACAAACACAATAGCTTCACTAGAATCATCATCAAATTCTTCATACCACTGTCAATAGCTACAAGACAATCTCTCTTGGCTTTACCCTTGTAATTCTTAAATTTGTCTCTCTTGTATTCATTTTCACCATTAGGGAAATTTGATGCTATATGACCAATCTTGTTGCATGCAAAACATTTTATAGGTAGCTTACCTCTATATTTATTAGTTCCTCTAGGCAGTCATTTTTCCAACAATGCTTCAAGTTCCACTAAGTTGTCTTCATCTTTAGCATCTCTATTGAATCTAGATTCATAGTTATGGCCGGTATCTCTACTTCTTCTCACAGATGGGTTAGAGACAAAAGCTCTAAATGTAGATTCTGATTTCTGTACACTACCATCATATCCATTTAGTTCAAAAGTAGTAATTTTGCCAATAATAGAGTCAAGAGTTACCTTTGTCTTGTCAATGGATTTCACCTCCCGAATAGCGACAACTCTGATAGCATAGACCAGTAGCAGGGTTCTCATTACCTTACTAATTATTGTGGCATCTTCCACTTTTGCTAGTGCACTCTTCATCTCACCAACTATCTCTTTAATCCTTTGACTGTAGTGATGGATATTCTCACCTTCAGACATTCTCATGTCATCAAACTTTCCTCTTTAGCAATCTTAACATGTTTATCACCGCTATAAATCTCTTCTAATTTCTTCCATACTTCATATGCAATTTCAAGACCATGAACATCTACATATTCAACATCAGATAGGGAACTGATAATAGCTTCTAATGCCTGGTGATTTTCTTGTTGTTCGTTCTTCTGATCATCAGTCAGGGGTCTAGTAGGTGTAGTATACCTATTTTCTATATGATCCCAATACTGACTACCAAGACTCTTAATGTAAATCTTTATTTTGTCACTTCATATTCTATAGTTATCTTTGTTGAACTTCAGACCTTCTTTCTTCATCATGATCTACAAGATCTTTTCCTCAAGCTGTTAGGCTTTTAGATTAAGAGGACCTGAGACAATCTGATATGAATTGATGGTATGATGAAAGAATAAGTATCTGGTAGAATATTGAGAGAGGGGGGGGGTGAATCAATATATTGAAAAACTGATACAAAGTTCCCAAACTCAAACTTAGTCAAACAAAGGAAATGGATCTTAGTCAAGATCAATATTCATAAGAATACTTGACATCAACTAGTTTAACTGTTATGACAACTTTAACAGTAAACAACTTCAATCTTGTAAACATCAACAATGCTTAATCATAACTCAATATATTCAACTCTCAACGCTTCTACTTAACATGCCTTATCAGAAGTTAACCAAATCAACAAATAAGATCACCACAAAAACATTCACCACTTGACACAAATGTTTATACGTGGAAAACCAAAATAGGTAAAAACCATGGTGAGATGAGACTCACAAGGATAGCTATTTTAACTCTTCTGAAGTTCACCCTGTTAGGAGCCGAGCCTATTAAACCTTTATAATAAGTCTTGTTAAGAACTAATTCCGGTTAGGAATCACCCGGTTAAGGGATTTACAAATATGCCTTGATGAAAAGTACAATACCCTATTAGGAGTAACCTCGCTGGAGGATTTAAGAATCCAAGCTAATGGACCACCTTGTTAGAGGATTTAATGAGTAACCAGGCTTGTTAGAGCTTACCCGGTTAAGGGATTTCACTTCTACTATAATTGTTAGAAAACAACAGGTTTTCTTGATTTGTCTAAGTAACACTACATTTTCTTGATCAGATCCTTCTAAGCTTCAATCTACCTTCACTCAAAGTCCAGATCCATTCATTGGTTAGGAAACTACACACTCAACGGGTTTCTATCAATCTTGCCAACAAACTTTACAAACAACTTCATTGACCTTAAATACAAATCAATTAGGTCGGTAACATAGAAAAAACCTAATTCTCATCATCGAGATTACAAACAAGTCAATACAATATTGACCATTAGAAATCATGACAATCTCTTAACATTCATCAAGAAAATTCTAGCCGCTCCATGATCACTGCTTCATCGGACTTTGTAACTCATCATGCACTGTGCATTAGATGCAATCCAATTTGCAAGCCCTCCCTAGACAAGAAACAAACACACCGAAACAATTTGAACATATCCTCATACAATGATCACACGTGTCTCCATCATTACCGCTTATCAGATAATAAACCATCAAACTTGATCGGTTAGGGTTTAACAGCTGATAGGGTTTACCAGTTACATTACATAGAAAGGTTTAACCCTTTACACCAGTTCACCGGTTCAACTCACAAACTTTACATATCAGTTTACAACATCTTCCACAAAGGTCTTCTTACTGGTTACTAGCCAATATCAAAAACAACAATATCAGCAATAACATGAATAGCATTACCGATTCAATTGACATGAATGGCAACATATCATTAATGCAATCTCTATGCAAAATGCCAACAAACTCAAAATACCAACATAACAATCTTACCTTCTTCATTCATCTTGTTCCAATAGACCCATTTAGTGCCAATGATGTTCTTGTCTTCTGGTCTAGGGACCAATTCCCAAGTCTTGTTCTTCTCAATCTATTGCAGTTCTTCTTCTATGGCATCCATCCATTCTTATCTTTTCCTTGTCTCATTGAATGTTTTGGGTTCAAATTCAGTCATGAGGCAGAGGTTAACTTGTTCATCATTCTAAGCAAGTCTTCTTCTAGTCTACACACCATCACTCTTATTTCCTAGAATTTGCTCTTCCGGGTGATTCATCTGTACATATCAGTTGGGGGCCTTCTTGCATGCTTCCTTTGGTTTGATGTCTGATTGAGCTTCATCATCTTCATTACCAAATTTTTCATACCTATTGATCTATGGTTGACATCCTTTGTGCATGTCCTCATCAACTCTTACATGCACACTCTCAACGACTCTTCTTAGTCTTTTGTTGTAGCATTTGTAGGCCTTGTTGTTATATGAGTAACCAAGAAATATTCCTTCATCACTCCTAGAGTCAAAACTTCCTAGACCATCCATGTCTTTCTTGATAAAGCACTTGCTTCCAAAAACTTTGAAGTATTTGACTAAAGGCTTCTGGTCACACCACAACTCATAAGGTGTCATTTTGTTGTTAGTCCTTAATTGAACCCGGTTCAAGGTATATGCAGCAGTATAAAAAACTTCCTTCCAATAAATGTCTGCCATACTGGCCTTATTTAACATTGTTGTGGCCATATCCTTGACTGTCTTGTTCTTCCTTTCTACCACACCATTTTGTTGTGGTGTCCTAGTAGCTAAGTATTGCCTTCTAATTCCATGTTTTTCACAATAATCTTCAAACTCATTTGAGGTAAACTCTCCACCTCTATTTGATCTTAGGCATTTTAACGTGTACCCACTTTCTTTTCCACCATCTTCCGAAAGATCTTGACTCTTTCAAATGCTTGTGATTTATCTTGCAGGAAGGTGACCCATGTCATTCTTGAGTATTCATCAATGAAGAGCATAAATTATCTTTCACCAACAAGTGCTCTTGTTCGAGTTGGACCACACAAATTTGTATGCACAATTTCAAGTGGTCTTGAGGTGTTGTGCTCTTTTGTCCTGAAGCTCACTTTAGTTTTCTTACCTTTTGCACATTCATCAAAAAAATTGTTTCCCGGTTTGATGATGGTTGGAATATTCCTCACACACCCCTTTTTTCTTACTGCAACTAGGCTATCAAAATTTATGTGGCCTAATCTTTGGTTCCACAACCAACTTTCATCTACTTGTCCTATCATACATTGGGACTCATAGCATTCCTTCAGATTATAAACATTTCCATCTGTTGTCTTTCCTTCTACCACAACTTGACTGGTACTATCTTTCTTTATCTGGAAACCGGTTGAGTCAAAGGTGAACTTGTAACCTTTGTCACATATTTGACTCACACTCAACAGATTGTGCTTAAGGCCTTCCACATAATATACATCATGTGCCTTCAATTTTCCATCAATTCTTAGAGTGTCTTTTCCCTTTATTTTGATGGAGGAGTTGTCTCCAAACCTTACTGAACCACCATTCCAGTCTTCAAGTTTGATGAATTTCCTTTTGTCACTAGTCATATGGTTTGAGCAACCACTATATACAACCCATTGATTTTTCCTTTCAGCATGTAAGGCAGTCTATACTATGAGACTTGATTCTGCCTTTTGCTTTTCTTTCTCAACCCAAACTGGTTTGGTCTCCTTCTTCTTCTCAGCTGCTATATTATGCTTAGGTTCAGTTACTGGCTCTTGATAAGGATTTGTCTTCTTCTGCTTGATCTTCCAGTTTTAACATAACTTTTCTATGTGTCCAAACTCTTGACAGTTATAGTTTTTTTACATTTTTATTTAAGAGAACATTCTTAAAATTATTGTAGGGTATTGGTTTATTCTTCCTACAATCAAAACTCTTATGACCATATCCATTGCACTGATAAAAGCCAACATTCATATCCCAGAGTGCATTAAATGGATTTCTACTTTCATAACTCATAGAGGGCTTATTCATTAATCTACAGTCAGCTATTCTATGCCCAAATTAGTTACACCGATAATAGTAACCATGAACAGGTTAGGTTGTTTTGGTCTTGAATGGAACTACCTCATTAGGGGTCTTCCCTTCATGTTGTTGAGTCTGGTTAATCCTTCACAGTCAACTCTTGCATTTCTCCTTGGATCTGCATATTGATATAGGAAGTGTGGCCTTCGGTTCATTGCTGTGTACTGATTTGAGTGGCGATTTCCAACAACGTCTGCATATGACTTTTTGTCGGTATGCTTGCCTATAGTGAATGTCTTTTTTTCTTCACTTTTGATTGAAGAGGTGAACATTATTTCTTTGCTAGGTTTATCTTTGTGGGTTGAACTTTGACCTTCTTCAAATCATAGGCCACCAGTGTCTTTGGATTGCTTCCGTTTGCTCAACATCTTGTCTAAGGCCTCAGTGTTTCCTTCATACTTACTCCTTATTTTTATTTCTTCCTTACTTTCTTCAAGCTCCTTTCTAATCTTTACCATTTCTTCTTCCAACTTTTGATGCTCCTTTTCCTTCTTTGTTAGATCAGAGGCTGTAGCTTCACTTATCCTCTTAGTTTCTTCCAGCTACAATTTCAAGTCAGATATAACTTGACTGGACTCATCCAAGGATTGCTTCAAGAGATCTTGTTCATCTACTACAACAAGATTAACACTCTTGAGTTCTCTTCTTGTTTTACTCAATTCCTCAAGAGCACTGATAAGTTCACCTTCCAAGTCCACTTCAGCCTCAATATCCTCCTCTTCATCATCTTCATCAACTGGTTCATCCAGTGCCATAAAGAGGTTGAATTTTCTATCATTCTCATGGTAATAAACTTCTAATGCATTTTCTTCATCTTTTGTATCATCCTCAATAGTATATAGACTGTTTCTAATTCTGGTAGTCTCTCCTTCCTTGTTGATAGTCATTTCTTTCTCTATCTTTGCCAATAGATTTTTTGAATTCTCTTGATTAATCTCCACCGGTTTCCTTGTGAGGTTAATTAGCAGCAAAGTGTCCTACCTTCCCATAGTTGAAATATTTAAGTGGTAGCTTTCCTTTATACCGATCGGTTCCTCTTTTGAGCTTCCTGACAAAGTTTGCTACTTCTACATCCGAGTCTTCATTGGAATCTTCATGAGTAGCTACTTGTTTCTCGTTTTTGGTGATGTTGACTATTGCTTCTTTCCTTGAGGAAGTATCACCGATTGTTCTCATCTCATAGGTTGTCAGTGAACCAGATAACTCATCCATTGAAAAGGTCTTTAGATCCTTGGCTTCTTCTATGACAAACACGTTAGTATCATACTTGGTTGTGAGAGATATAAGTGCCTTCTTGACAAGAATCTCATCTGCAATCTCTTCTCCAAGTCCTCTAATAGTATTCACAGTTTCATCAAATGTGTGAAGATAGTCTGCAATATTTTCATTATCTTTCATTTTGATGCTTTCGAGTTGGCCCCTTAGTGCTTGTAGCTTGGCTTCTTTGACCTTTGCATCTCCTTCAAACAACCTGTGGAATTTGTCCCTAGTCTCCTTTGCTCAAACACAGTGCACAACTTTGACAAATTCATTATCAGACAGTCCACTCAAGATAGCATGTTTGGCCTTTGCATTATTCTCATACTCCTTTTTGGCATCCAGATCAGTGGGAGGAGCATTAGGAACAACACACCCATTCTTGATAGACATCCACACATCAAAACCCAGGGAGGAAATATAGGTCTCCATTCTTCTACTCCAGAAGGCATAGTTGGATCCATCAAACATGGGGGCTTTTGAGGAAGATGACTCATTTCTTGCCATTATGTTCAAATCTCAGAATCTACCCAAGGTTTAAAGATAACTGAGAACCTACACTCTGATACCAATTGTTGAACACAGAGTACCACTGAGAGGGGGGTGAATCGGTGGTTCCTAATCTTTTTGACTTTGAAATCAACTTCAGAATATCAGTTATTCACTTAAACACTAAACAATCAAATTGGTAGAACAAGAAAGAAAGCCAAAGAGACCATTCACACAAATGTAACTCTCCACACCAGATTTATGAGGAAAACCCAAGGTGGGAAAAATCTCGGTGAGAAAAGTTGTTGGAGACTACTGCTCCAATCAAGCCTCACAAGTAAAACACTGAATTACAAATATTTAGGGCACTAACCCAAGGCGCACCAACCCTTGCACCAAACTTCAACTTGGAAATGTATATTGAAATATGATTTGAATACAACTAAGGCTTCTTGTTGCAAATGAATTCTGCAACTCTTTGAACAAATAACTCATTGTCGGTTGATAGTCTTTTATCCTCCACTGAATCTCATACTACCAGTTGTGAGATTACTTTCTCTAATTCTTGGCCTCTCTCTCTCTCTCTCTCTCTCTCTCTCTCTCTCTCTCTCTCTCTCTCTCTCTCACTCACTCACACACACACACAAACAGTCTCTCAACACACCGTGTCACACTTGGATGCTGCTTGTTCTACTACACCTTGGCGGTTTTGCATAACTGTGATACTATAGTTGTGTCGGTATAATCCTCTCACTGGTATGCTTGTTTACTTACTCTAAAACTTTCTTAGAACTATTTCTAAGGATAGAAATTCGTGTCTTTCACTTAATCTCTCTTTTCTCTTTCTCTTCTTTGTAGCATCAACTTGCTCTGTCTTGAGCTCTCCTCTTTATCCTGTGATTTCCCACTAGAAAGCAATTCAAACTTCAGAGCGGTTAGGGTTTCCTCTTCTCAACACAATCTTCATGAGATCTGATCCAGCCTATCTTGGATTGATCACCTATCCTTTAGGGATACATCTCTATACGGTTTCCATTATCCAACACATTTGCTGAAAATAGCAATCTCGAACAAGATTTCTTGCCTTGAAATCTGTCGATGCATAAAACACTTTAGCTATTTCCTTTCGGAGGTCTTCCTAAATCGGATTTCCTTTGCATTGATCCAGGTGCCAACTACTCCCTAATGTTCCTTTGTCATTATTTCTTCCTCGAGCCGCATCAGTCAGTTACAATCCCATGATTTGTAGTTGTTTCATTTATATCGACTGTCAGTTTCACCAACTGTGTAGATGGTGGTTTTATCAACCTCTGCCTATATGCCACATCGGTTCCACATGGCATCACCATGTTCAATCACTCTAGTCACTGACACATAGTCAGTTCAAACTTGAACATTCAACAAACTCATACCAGTACACGCCTTTACTGGTAAGGCCTTCTTCTTTTGCTAACTGATAGTGCACATTATACTGATAACACATCTTCACCTCCAATGGTTTGTGATAACTTTAACATTCTACCTCTTCATCATAAACAGGCAGCCAAATACCAGACCGGTTTATTGCTCAACATGTTAACACACACACAACCTTCATCCCGGTTTATGCCTTATCGGAAAGCTTTCATTTTGTCTGCTCACTCTTATGTGAATTGCCATCATGCTGGTTGACATCAATGATAATTTAATGCCAAAATGCCAACACAAAGTTACTTCTATCACAAATGAATGAACAAATGGACTTGTGAATTAGTTGTGATGAAGATTTTGCAATTATAGACTCAATGGTATAGAGGGTAGAGTTAAGTCTGTGTATTTTTTTTGTGTGAAAATAAAGTTAATTTTTTTTAGTGTTTTGGGGTTTAAGATCTATTCAAAAGAGTAAGTGTAAGGAGTTGGGTTTACTTTTTGGTCAAAAAGTGGAAGTCTTTTAGTTAAAATTTCTCAAATTATGATAATTTATAGATTCCTCTACCCATGGACTATTATAAAATGAACGAATAGGTGTAAAATTCCCCATTCTTCTCATGGATGATGAGGAAGAATACTAGGAAAACATGTCAATGGCAACCACAGACTTGGAATTATTAAAGAATTAGATGAATATGGAAGAAGATGTGAACCTGAAATGGATAACAGCTTATATGCAACAAGAAGGTTTTGAGGAGAAAATAGAAGGGGACGCATCAAAATTGGTGATCTTCTCGAATGATGAAGTGATGGAGGCAAAGGTAGAAGATTGAGGTTAGGGGGCTTGTTTTGTGACTATAAGTCATATATATTAGATAGATTTCTCTATAATAGAAGTTACTTTGGTATAGTGACTATAGTAGTGGAGTAACTCTTTTTTGGCTTTTTGCTTCAAAGTTCACATAAACAATTATAAAATTATATAGTATGTAGAATGGCTAAATGTTGTATTTGAAGACATAAGGACTTCGAGATTTGTATCTATGGCTTCTTTTTGAATCTTCTGTAGACAATTTTTTTAAATTTATTTTAATCAAATTGGGTACTAGCCCTTCCAGTGTTTTAATTATTAATAAAAAACTCAAAGTTTATTATAGTTGGAATAAATGTGAAGCACTTACACATAGAACCTTAACATGGCCCAGAAATATGAAATGTAAGATTTTGTGTCTAGTTTTCAAATATATAATTAATTAATGTAGTTGTTTCTCAATTAGATTGTGTAAATAATTTTTTACATCAATGTTTTGGATCAAACTCCATGACCCATCATCAGGATGATAAAGAGAGATCAAGGATATAAAAATTAAATATGTGATGGACTTGAAAAGTACTGAGAGGGGGGGTGAATCAGTAACGCCAAATAAAACACTACTTCAAACACTAACCGGTAGATGAACTTAACCAAGCATTTAAACAAAATACATGCACAAAAAGTAAAGCATCCACCATAACACAAGTGTTTTATATGTGGAAAACCCAAATAGGTAAAAACCATGATGAGATGGAACTCACAAGTTAACTATCTGCAGTAATAGATAACTGGCCGGTTAAGGCCTTACAAAGTTCTCTGCTAGGAGAGAATCTTGTTAGAGATCCCAAGCTTGATTAGAAGCTTTTACCCTATTAAGAGTAACCTCGCAGGAGGATTTGAGAATCCAAACTAATGGATCACCTTCTTAGAGGATTTGTACAATGAAGCTTGCTGGAGCTTACCCAGTTAGGGGATTTGATTATGTTGTAATGATTAGAAAACAACAAGAATGATTGATCTACTCTAAGTAGCACAATATTTGCTTGATCAGATCCTTCTAAGAATATTCAACACTGCTCTTCATCTTAACACTTATCACTTTTCAACAAAAGCTTTCACTCTAGATGCTTATTAGTATTCGCATACCATCATTCTCTATCAATTTAAAATGATTCACTAAGATGTCTTTAAATAGACATTCAAATCTTATGTCGGCCTAAGGAAATCAAAACACAATTTCCTAGGTGCAGTGTATCTATACAAGTAGTCATAACTCATCACAAAAATGACCGTCAAGAAGTCGGTGCTGGTAACTCATCACAAAATCAGATACCGGTTAGAACAGTCAATACCGGTTGGAACAAAACATGTGATCTGTTGTCCTAGAATCTTCCGCTTGATCTCCATCTTCATCTTTATCTTCATTTTGATGCTGACTTAGTGTAGCCACAGGTTATATCTTAAGCACATACTGGTTGACACAAAGTACCAGTTAGAGATAAGCCTTAAACATACCAGTTAACAGTGTAAACCAATTGAAGTTACACTGGTAGTCAATGTAATCATATGTGTGTGTGAGAGTGTTTCATCAATGACAACAAGTGATGAATATATTACAATCATCATCAAGCCAACAATATGTAGACCCAAAATCGGCCTAAATAGGAGAGAGGAGGAAAGAGAAGAGGAGAGAGGTTGCATGAAAATCAAAGAAGCAAGATGAGAAATAGGACCAAGTCAAAGGAATCCCCAAGAAGCAACACAAGAGCAACCAAAATGATAAAAGAGAGATAATAAAAAATAGAACAAAAAAACACAAGAGAAAATAATAAATAATAAGAAAATAACTTCCTTGTAATAAAAGAGGTCAAGAAATAAAGAAATAAAGAAAATGAAGTAAAACCAAAACAACAAAAATAAAACTTGAAAAAACATAAAAATAATAAAAAATGAAACAAAGAAAGAAAGATCGAACTAGTAAAAAATAAAAGATCTAAAGATGAAAGAAAAGAGTTAAAAATGAATAATAAACCTAAAAGTAAATTATGAATAAAGACAATAAATAAAATACAAAAACTAAAATTAATTAAATACAAAATTATAAAAGTTAATAAGGAAAGGAAAATGAAAGCACTCACATATCTAGACACACAAACACAGATACACAAATATAAAAATAGAAAGAAAACAAATTAAAAAAGGTGCAAAACCGAAGACAACATAATAAAAAAGAAAAGAAAAAAAGAGGAAAGATCCAACCTAAAAAAATGGAAAGCCAAAGAATATAAAAAGAAAAAAAACCTAAATAAAAATAAATGTGTGTGCCCGTGCACACACACAAATACATATACATATACATATACACATACACACACATACACATCCACATATACATACATACGTACTGATACATATATACATATATACATATACATACATACATATATACATACATATGTGTCCATACATACATACATACATACATACATATATACTGATATACATGTATACATATACATATATATGCATACATACGTGTACATACATACATACATACATATATTGATATACATCTATACATATACATGTATGTATGTATGTATGTATGTATGTATGCATATGTATATGTACATGTATATGTGTTTATGGTGAAAGTGGATAAGCAACAATATTGAAAGACTAAATGAGTTCAACCACAAAACCCTAGCCTACCAATCAACAAAGATCCACCATAACATATGAAGATTACCTAAGACAATGTAAATCAAATGAAATCACAAAGATTATACCATCACATGTCTACTAGGGTCTGGATCTCCATTCTTTCTATCTTCATTGATCTTGCTTGATATATTTGCTCTCAGATTTTATGTGTGCACAAGAGCTCAACAAAGAAAGGAAATATGGTTGCAAGTAGGCTTGATCGCAAATGAAAGTTCGAATGCTAGAAGGCTTCCAAGATCGATTAGCTGATAAGTTGAATAGGAGATTGATAATGAAGGAAACATCTCCTTATATAGAAGACACTATAAGAAATGGAAGGATAAGATTAAGAGGTGTAAAAGATAAATGGTCAGCTAGGATCAAAGGGTAGGTAGAGAAAATAAGAAAATAATGAGAGGGTAGGTAGTGTAGGAATTAAGAGATGAATGACATGTGTCATGGGTAGAAAAGGCTAATGAATTAATTAAATAAATAAAAATTCATTTAACTAATAGAAGAAGTGGGATCAATTAAATAAATAAGATATTTATTTAATTTAAGAAAATGATAATTTAAATAAATAAATGTATTTATTTAAATGAGAAATAAGGCTAGAAGAGGATAAATGAATGAATTAAAATAAATAAATATTTATTTAATTAATAGAATAATTAGGCTTAAAATAATTAAATAAATAAAAATATTTATTTAATTAGACAGGACAATTTTAAGTGTCTACATTTTGCCCGTCTTTGAGACAATGTTGCTTGTCGCATTGTTTCAAAGAAGATAAGATGAACTGATACAAATTTGCCCCAAGATGGGAATGATATGCCCCCTCGAGAGATTGGATGAAAATGTCTGGAAATATCGTAGACAATCTCTCGATAAGAAAGAAAGGCTAGAATGGACTGACCGGATAGGATAGAGTGATAGAGTCACGGGATAAAGAAGACTGACTCAGGAGACTAGGGATAGGGTTGTCTATAAGATAGACTACGAGGGAAAAAATCCTCATTGTCATCCACACATCCAAGAGATCAGAGTGCAGAGAGAGTAGTGAGTAGTGAGAAGTCAGCAGCGATGGCATTGGTTCGTAGATTCGATTGCATTCACCGATTTTAGAGCCCAGTAGATGCAGGAGAGTCGGTGAGTACCACAAAACCTCCTTATACTTTGTTGCATTAATTTTTTTCATAAATGCATGCTAGTTAATGTAATAAATGTGTTTTAGGTATGTCAACCGGGGGCGGGGGGAACATTAAGGTGCATCTGCGTTGGTGCCTAGCGCGTCTGGGTAAGCAAGACCTGTCTATGAATTCAATAGCATCTCTGTTCATGGTGAGCATGTTTGTGTCTTGCAGGTGTGTTTATGCAGGACATGCACGTTTGTGAAGTATGCAAGCGCGTTTATGTCATGAATGCACGTTTATGACTTCAAGGCCAATCGATAGTTATGTGAAGAACATATGTTGTCTATTGAATAAGCTGCTGAGAGGATACACTCAAGCAGGTCCTCTAGGGAAGACTAGGATAGTAGATAGGGAGAGGATTAACAATTCAGTGATAGAACATATGTTCCCAATCAGGAAACTACTCAAGAGAATACACTCAAGCAGAGGCCCTAGGATAGGATAGATCGAGGCAATTTGTGATGAACAAGGAGTACCAAGATAAAAAAAACTAGTATTGTGTGATGAACAGGGAGTACTAAAAAGAGCAGCACTTTCTGATGAACAGGGAATGCCACTAGAATTAAAAAGTGGTACTTTGTGATAAACAGAGAGTACTAAAAATGAGTAGCACTTTGTGATGAATAAGGAGTACCACTAGAATTGACACAGTTGATTTGCTTGACTATAGGAGGACCTACCGATGCTGGAGTCAAGGGAGAGATTCCCTTCGACTCTGAATTTATGAGCAGAGCTGACACTTGAGGATAGAGAAAAAGTTCAGGCTATGGGCTTGCGATATATTTTGTATGTGCCTAAGTTTCAAGCAAACATGGGATTGTTGACTGCATTAGCTGAGAGATGGCACTCGGAGACTTACACAGTTCATTTGTCAATGGGTGAGATGTCAGTCACCTTAGAGGATGTATACAGGATACTGTGGATACCAATCGATGGGGAGTTAGTTCCTTATAATCAAGATAGAGACAGGGATGCACTGAGACGAGTGTTTCAGGATCCAGGACTGGAGATAAGGGCTAGACATGTAGCTTGGGATACTATGATAGTGACAAGATTGGCACTACCGATAGTGCTAGTAGGAGTGATCAGTGGGTTCCTCCATCCAGACAGAGTGACACGAGGGTTGGCTGTGGTATGGAGGAGGAGGGAGGAGAGGAGGATGAGATACTATTCTTGAGAGAGATCTGTTAGGGACAGGTAGATGAGATACAGGATCTAGAGAGGGAGATGGCTAGGCTTAAGAGATAGCTGAGGGACACTACGCGGGAGAGGGATCAGGCTATTCAACGTTATACAGAGGCTAAGACAACACTAAGGGTAGGGAGGCAGGCAACAAAGGACACAGGGATCGGACACGCCTATGTTCTGCGGGCAGAGGAGGAGATAGCCTACTGGAGAGACCTATACTATGGAGTGGTGCCACCAAATCAGTGGGCTAGGAGCTTCCATAAACCATTGCGGACTGCGACGACAACAGGAGGGAGAGACAGGAGACAGGTGTCTAGCGGTGGGATTATGGGTCCTCCACCACCACCAGATAGAGGGGATAGGAGAGATGGTCCTGGGGCAGGTCCTTCTAGGGCTCAGACTCTGTCAAGGCCAGCTGGCTCTGAGGGAGGGAGTTCATCGTAGCCCTTGAGGGCTCTCTATGTATCAATTTTGTACAATTTTTTATAATGACACCTTCGGGTGATTGTAGCCATATGATTTTGACATCATTGTATCATGACACTTATGATTTTTGAGATATATATATATATATATATATATATATATATATATATGAAATGATTCATCCTTGCGGAAGCTATATGCATGTGTACCTATGTGATGTTGCTTTTATGTGATGCATGTTTCTATGTGATGCTTATGATATGGATGCAAATATGTACATGATGAAATGCAATATTTTTGTTCTTTTATGTTTTATATGTTATGCATGATGCAAATGTGAATGTATGAAATACAGATGAATATGATATGCAAATAACTATTGTAGACACCCAAAATTGTCATGTCTAATTAAATAAATATTTTATTTATTTAATTATCTAAGCCTAATTCTTCTATTAATTAAATAAATTTTTTTATTTAATTAATTCATTTATCCTCTTCTAGCCTTATTTCTCATTTAAATAAATACATTTATTTATTTAAATTATCCTTTTCCTAAATTAAATAAATATTTTATTTATTTAATTATCCCATTTCTTCTATTAATTAAATAAATCTTTATTTATTTAATTAATTCATTAGCTTTTTCTACACATGACACATGTCATTCATCTCTTAATTCCTACACTACCTACCTCTTTCATTATTTTGGTATTTCTTTTACCTACCCTCTAATCATAGCCGACCTCCCTTTTTACACCTCTCAATCTTATCCCTCCATTTCATATTGTGTCTTCTATTTAAGGAGATGCTTCCTTCATTATCAAACCCTAATCACTCATGCTAATGACTAATCTTGAAGACCTGGCTACACTACGATCTTACTTGCAACCACATTCCGTTCTTTGTTGAGAACTTGTGCATATAAAAATCTGAGAGCAAATATATCAAACAAGATCAATGGAGATAGGAAGAATGGAGATCAAAACCCTATTGGACATGTGATGGTATAATCTTTGTGATTTTGTGTTATTTGCATTGTCTTAGGTAATCTTCATATGTTATGGTGGATCTTTGTTGATTGTTAGGCTAGGGTTTTGTGGTTGGATTCATTTAGCTTTTCAATATTGTTATTATTGTTATCCATTTTCACCATAGACATTTTGGCATGCCCGGTGGGACTCTTGTCCCTTTGCATTTGACCTTTTTGTTGCAGATTTTGCGTTTTTGATGTTGTAGATCAGACATTTTTCGATGACATTTTAGGTTTTTCCGCATCTGCGAGCATTCGGATCACGTCTTTGATTTTCAGAAGCGTCTGCGGTGTCTGGAATCGCGTCTGTGTTTCCGACAATTTTTATTTTGCAGGTTTCAGATAGGGGTGTCTGTGTTTCATAATCGCGTCTGCGTCACTTCTGATCGCGTCTGTGTCCGAGAGAGACGTCTGTGTGTTTTTGCCGCGTCTGTGAACCACAGAACCGTGTCTACGTCATACAGACGCGTCTGTGTCTGGGGTAATAGCATCTGTGTGTTTACTGTTTCAAAATTTTCCAATTTTCATTGATTCGGTTTTCGGATTTCGCACTTAGGGTTTCAGATCTGGTTTATTTTTGGACTAACCCTTGTAGATCTAGCTAACTAAGTTTGTGCAGCTTGTTTTGGAAGCAAAAACATTTTTGTTGAAGGCCCCTCTTTCACAAAGTCTTTTGGGTTTTCTAAAATTTACCTAACTTGTGTTCTTGCAGGAAGGGGTGATCATTTGAAACAACCCAAACTACTAACAAATTTTGTTGCAGGGCCTTGGCTAGGGTTTTGAAATTTTGTTGTGTGCCTTGTTTTCATAGATTAGCAAACACTTCCATTGGTGCACTAAAATTGAATCATTGTCTTTTGTGTCTTGAGCAATAGGCTCTTTTTGTTTAATCTTTAGAGGGCCTCTCTTCCCGTGTGGTCATTAGGACTACTAGTGAGAAGAGAACGACCCAAGTGGTAGCGAGGAAAACCCACCTCATCCAAACCACTATAATCAAATGTATTCATGGTGAAAACTATGAATAACGTGTGCTGATTAGTTCATACCGACACTATGTCTCCCCATAAACCCGTTTGATCAAATTTATTTGATCATTTGTAGGGCGTAATCCCTACTGGTTGGGAGCCTTCTGTATTTACAGAGCTGAAAGTGCCGCATGTATGGCCACACGAGCGGATGCCCTTACTAGCACCTTTTTGTTTTAGAAGCCCAAATCCTTCTAGTTGTTGAGACAGGAGGTCGGACCTCTGGTAGTGGCCCACACACATACGGTTCTTAGTAGAGATACAAAGTTCACCATGGGGAGTTTTCATGGGGACTGATGCTTGGCTGACCCGAGAAGTGAGTGCCGAGGGTGGAGCCAGTGAGGTCAAGCATCTAAGTATCCGCTCTGAATAGCGTAGCCTCAGGGGTAAAACCCTATGTGGGATCAACAACTATTGTCTTGGCTAGCCATAAGAATTGTGCTTGACTTATGTTAAACATTCAAACAATCAAGACCAAACAACAAAACATTGTGTCTTTTGTGTCTTCAAGTGTATGCAAAACATTTTACATCAAACAACACACTTTTGGAGTCTAAAACACTTGCAAACATTGAGTCCTCATCAACATTGTGTCCTCTTGTCACGAAAAACAGTCAAACAATCGGATTTGGTCACAACAAAACAACTTCACAGATAGGAAAAATTGCACAAAGTTTGCAGAAACACGTTTGTGTCTATTTTAACCGCGTCTGTGTCTGTTTTAACCGTGTCTGAGTCATTTAAGCGCGTCTGTGAAGGGCAGAATAGCGTCTGTGTTTTTAACAGCGTCTGTGTCAAATAGAGACACGTCTGTGTCTGGGAATCGCGTCTGTGAAGTATACAGAAGCGTCTGTGTCCAGGATTGAAAATTTTTACAATCCAGCAAACAAGAGAAATCAGTTTCGGCATACTTGAGCTTCCTAGGTTGTCTCTTCAGGTTTCATCTAGCATTCAACCTGTCCTTGGGTCTCATACAGTCCATCATTGCTTCACATCTCATTTTCCATTCATACTTGTCTAAAGTTGAGTCAAAAGGTCACTTGCTTGTCCTCATCATACTTTGTCAACATACTACATACAACTACACTTTGCTAAGTGGTCCCTCATCAAGGTTTCTTACCTTTGGGTCTCATTTGGTCTTACTTAGAGTCAAGGTCAGCTTACCTCATCAAGAGAAACTATCATCTCTTTGGAAGTCACACCTACTCTACTACTTACATACTTGGTCTTACACTTTGGACATTGCAAGTACACCTCAAGATTCATTTATACTCCATACAACTCTTGGTCTTCCATACTCTTTCCATTTTTCATCTAATCTCTCACATCTTGGTCAAACACCTAGTTCATGGTTGAAACCCGCCTTCAAAAATCTAGGAGAATAGCTAAAGAAGCTCAAGAGTCCGCAAACATGAGTTCTTATGAGTATGATAATGATTTATTTTTCAATCCTGAGCACACTACATTACCAGACATGAATGTTTATAGAAACAATCCAATTGGGGAAAATGCAGACACTACAAACAACAATGCTACACACAATGACAATGTGGACAACTTTTCAATACAATCAGCCGATATAGAAGAATCCATAATGAATCCTCATTTCAATAGATTGGTTGAAGAGATAATGAGGAGAGATCAACAATACTTCTTACACATGATGGCACAAAGTGGAGCTAAAATACCTCATGACTTTGATATGTCTCAACTTATGGAAAATCGACCCTCGCAACAAACTAACTCCAACATGGATCAAAGGAGACCAAATAGTGGAGGAAATAGAGGACTGCATATGGTACCTGAATCACCATCAGCTTTGCTTCAAAAACCAGAAGTCCCACATACACAAGCTCAAACATATGATACTCACTTTCGTAGACCATCATGGAAGCTTTATGCAGATAGATATGCTCAATCACATGCTCAAGCTATGGATCAATCAAAACAAGTGGACATTCAAAGGCATGCTCACAATTTGGACACAAGGAAACCTCATGTCAAATTTGGGGGCAACACAATAGAACATGACGTGCCTATAGAATATGGTATATATGCACAAAATAGATATGGGGTTCCTCAACATGAAGCTATACCAAGTTCTCCCTATATGCCGCATCAATATAGACCTCCTCCATATGAACATGTCTATGATCAGTATCATCCATACATGCAACAAGCTCCTCCTCAAGTTGGTGTCTCAAATATGGGGTATGCTACAAGAAGTCGATCGCCACCCAAAAGCAATTTGGAGCAACAAATTAGAGATCTACAAAAGAAAATGAAGGACATGAGTACACCAAAACCAACATACACTATGAGAGACATATGTCCTTATCCCTTTGATAAAAGCATTCCAATGCCTCCATTTCCTGCACACTTTGTGACACCAAAATTTGACAAGTATAGAGGAAAAGGTGACCCCAAGGCACACATAAGACAATTTTTCACAGCCTGCATTGAGGTAGCAGCAAAAGAAACATACTTGATGAGGTTGTTCCCACAGAGCTTAGGCGATCAAGCTATGGAATGGTTCTCTCAATTACCTCCTGGTATTAAGTCATGGGGTGACTTAGCAGAGGCATTTATTCAGCATTTCTCCTACAATATAGAAACGGATATCTCAGTCACTACTTTGTGCAATACTAAACAAAAGGAGGGAGAATCCTTTGCGTCATTTTTACAAAGATGGAGAAATCTAGCTAGCAGATGCTCTTGCGAAATCCCACAAAAACAAATGGTAGAAATGTTCACTCAAAACGTTAACAAGGATATTGGCTATGATTTAAGGAAAGCTTGTTTGTCCACCTTCAAGGATGTTATTGAAAAGGGCTTAGCAACAGAAAAGGTCTTAATTGAACAAGGAGTCATTAAGATATTCAAGGAAAACAAAGATGACTTTAAAGGAAAAGACAAGCCAAGATTTTGGAATAAAAACAAGAATACAGTCAATGATGGTGTTGTTGATGCCAATACAGTGAGACCCAAGTTCATCTTTTCGGGATCAAGTTCTACAAACAATCAAGTGAATACTCAAACAACTTCTAAACCATGAAGGAAGTACACCCCATTGGGAGAACCACTTGAATCAGTCTTCAAAAAGCTAGTGGCAAACAAAGTGATCACAGTTCCAGATTTTCCTCCATATCAACTAAAGGTCAAACCAAATTGGTGGAATGATGATGAGTATTGTGAATTTCATAAGAGTAAGGGTCATAAGATAGGAAATTGTCATCGACTGAAGAATATTGTGCAAGATCTCATTGATAGAGGTGACATTGAGATTGAGGGACACTCATCTAACCAAGAACATGAGATGTTTAAGGAACCATTCCCAAAGCATGACAAGGGAAAAGCCAAAGTCACAGATGATCAGGCCAACTATACTAGAGCACCCTATAACTATGATTCAACTATCAATCACATCTCGATGGACAATCATATCTCTACTATTACCATCAAGAACAAAAATTTTGAGAATCCTCCTCAGAGACCCAAGATTGTCCTAAAAGGTGTTGGCTCTTCTTCTGAACCTACCTCTGAATGTCATGTTACAACTCGTCGAGGTAAAATTACGTTGCTAGGTGCCTCCACTAAAAACACCGCTTCTTCATCTACTAAACCTGAGTATGACCTAGTAGAACAATTAGGGAAGACACCCGCGCTCATCTCCATCCTTGAACTTTTACGTATATCCCCCGCTCATAAAGCTATTCTTGACAAAATCTTGAGAGATACCGCCATTCCTACTGATCTGAACGTGGACCAGTTTCAAGCCATGGTGGGATACCTGTCCATTCCACACTCCCTTACATTCACAGAAGCCGATGACACCTCCGTAAGTCAGCCACATAATGCACCTTTACATGTTGAAGCCTTCATACACAAACATCGAATAAAGCGAGTCCTGATAGATGGAGGAGCAGGTCTAAACATTTGTACATTGAGCACCATTAAACAATTGGGATATTCTGATAAAGCTATGAATTCAACAAATCAAATCACCATCAAGGCATATGATGATGAAGAGCGCTCATCCAAGGGCACAATCACCTTACCCCTAAGAATTGGGCCAGTCACAAAGGATGTGGTTTGTCAAGTCCTAGATCTGGATCTCACATACAACATATTGCTAGGACGTCCTTGGATTCATGAAATGAGGGCAGTCCCATCAACATATCATCAATGCATTAAGTTTCCTCATAATGGAGTCGAGGTAACAGTTAACGGTGATCCTAATCCGTTCATATATTGCAATAACCTGAGATCACATACTGAGACCATCATTCCCAGTAATCGTGAGGCTGTTCCTTCTTCGGCATACATTGACCCTGAGTCATTAAAACCTTTGACATCAAAACAAGGTGAACTTAAAGGCAAATTTCAAGACAAAGGCATGGGAGAATACACTTTAAATCAGACAATGTATTTATGACAAGTCATGAGCTCTCCAAAAGAATATGGAAGGCCACATCCTAACAAGCAAATATCCATCATGATACTCAACTGGGATCCTACTATCTTTCAAAGATGGGGCGAACTAGAAGAGGAAAATTTATACAAAATGCTTTACAAAGACATTGAAGATGATATACAAGTTCAGATCAATATACCCTGTGAGAAATATGGCAAAGGCTACAAGATCCTCCAAAAATTTGGGTATGATGGAAAAAGCCCCTCTTGGGTTATGCAAAGAAGGCGTCATGGAACCACTACAATCTGAATTGACTGTAAAAAGGGAACGCTCAAAAGGACTTGGTTTTCTGACTTCCAAGATCCACACTAAAAGGACAGAAAAGGCATCACAAATCAAAATTGCCAAAGTTCAACAAGAAGATTACTATTCCACGGATTCCAACGAATGGGAATGGGGTTCAGACAAATCCTCCAACGACTATGAGCTCACTGAGACATTCAGAGAGCCAGATGAACCCACAGAAGAAGAAGAATTTTATAAAAAGTTCAGAGTTGGTCAAGAAACAACACATAAGGATTCCGCACAGTCTTCGTTTCAAGGTTCTAGGTCGAAATCACATAGGATGAGAACACCTGTCCCGGAAGGCGCTACTAGTGATGACAATTTGGATTCGCTTGCGATCGAAACTAATGAGGAGAGTGCCATCGATGACTTCGACGATTGCCTCGATATACCCGAATATAACCACATCTTCACTCTTAGCCCTGCAACCTCCGAAAACATTAAAAGCCTTCCCCTTGTTCACTCCCAACTCATTGACTGGGATTATGAAGGACCAGCACAATTTGACACATTCCAGAATGACGAAGCTATTATTGACTATCTTGGCATACGAGATGATCTTCCCCTTGGAGACTATAAAGCAGGATACACCATAGAACTCAACAACATGGCATATTTCGGTGAGGGTGTCGGACCTTCCAGTCGCAAAAATGTGAAAATAAGAACAAAACAAGGATCTTATGGCAAAAACCACACTGTGGCGCTATCTGATCCCAAAAAAGTAAAAAGAAAGGACGTATCTGAGGGCGAAAACCTCTCTGAGGCACCCGAAGATGGAAGGCTCGACATTCTCCCAGCATCATATGAGGAAAAGTCATCCATGTTGGTAGAGGAGACTATCAAGATGAACATTGGTACAGAAGAAGTTCCACACAACATATTCCTGGCTCAATCATTAACAGAGTCCGAAAGGGCAAAATTCATAAGCTTCTTCAAAGAACGACAAATCAACTTTGCATGGTCATACGCTGATATGCCTAGACTAGATCCGGATTTGGTAATGCATAATTTGACAGTCAAACCGGGGGCAAAGCCAGTGAAACAGAAATTAAGGAAAATGCATCCACAAGTGGCATTACTAGTCAAAGCAGAGCTGGAGAAATTATTGGATGTCAGATTCATACGCCCAATTGATTATCCCGAATGGATCTCCAATTTAGTACCTGTCAGTAAACCAGATCGCAGCACTAGAATATGTACAGATTTCAGAGACATCAACAAAGCTTGTCCGAAAGATGACTTCCCATTACCAAATATCGACTTGATCGTTGATCTCACAGCAAGTCACGAAATGTTATCTTTAATGGATGGATTTTCTGGTTATAATCAAATCAGGATTGCACCCGAGGATCAACACAAAACATCATTCACTTGTCCGTGGGGAACTTTCTGTTGGAATGTCATGCCCTTTGGGTTGAAAAATGCAGGTGCTACATATCAAAGAGCAATGACCACTATCTTTCATGATCTTATGCACATAACCGTGGAAGATTACGTTGATGATCTCTTGGGAAAATCAATAGACAGAGATACACATTTGGACATACTTTCAGTCGTCTTTGATCGGTTGGAAAAATACAAAGTAAGATTAAATCTCAAGAAATGTGTCTTTGGAGTAACCTCCGGGAAGCTCCTAGGATTCATTGTGTCCAAAAGAGGAATCGAAGCCGATCCAGCAAAAGTCAAGGCTATCTTGGACATGCCGCCACCCAGAAATATCAGTCAACTTTGATCCTTACAAGGGAGACTCCAGTCTATACGAAGATTCATAGCACAACTTGGAGATAAGTGTAATCCTTTTCAGCACCTGCTACATAAAAATATCAAGTTCAAATGGGATGATAACTGTCAACAAGCTTTTCAGACGCTCAAAGATTATCTTTTGAATCCACCGATTTTGATGCCACCGATTCCAGATCAGCCTTTGTTACTATACATATCAGCTACTCCAACAGCACTGGGGGCACTCCTAGCACAACAAATTGCTGACGGCAAGGAAAAAGCAGTATACTATATCAGTCGCACATTGGTGGGATATGAGCTAAACTACACACCAATCGAGCGTGCATGTCTCGCTGTGGTCTTTGCTTCACAGAAATTACGACATTATATGCTCACTCACAAGACTAAGTTGATTGCAAGAATTGATCCATTAAAATATCTTCTTAACAAAGCTACACTTACTAGGTGACTGGCCAAGTGGGTAATGATCCTGAGTGAATTCAACATCGAGTATGTGGACAGAAAAGCAATAAAAGGACAAGCAATCGCAGATCAATTAGCAGATGCCCCCATGATAGATGATGTTCCTCTAAATTCAGAATTTCTAGATGAATCCATTTTAACAATATCGCACAAAAGGCCATGGCAACTGTACTTTGACGGCTCATACACACAGCATGGGGCAGGCGCTGGTATTCTTTTTATAACTTCTCAAGGCAATTCTATACCAAAATCATACTGCTTATCATTTCCTTGCACCAACAATATAGCGGAATATGAGGCATTAACAACTGGATTACGAATCGCAGTTCAATGGAAGATCCAGGAACTTTGTGTTTTTGGGGATTCTCAACTTGTCATCCGTCAAGCAACTGATGATTACCAAACAAAAAATGAAAAATTAATGCCTTACAAGCAAATGGTGGATGACTTGAAACAGCACTTCACAAAGATAGATTTTGAACAGATACCAAGAGAGCAGAATCGTGCTGCAGATGCCATGGCTACAATCGCTTCACTAATCGATCTACCTCAAAATGAAACCTGCTATGAGTTCCTGGTAGACAACCTGTTGGTTCCTTCATATGAGATTACTCCTACTGAAATGATATGCGTTGTTGGTCCTGAATCCCAGTTATATGGTTCCATATTCACATATCTTCGCGACAATATCTTACCTCCTGATCTATCAAACAACCAACACCGCACTTTTATATGTCAATCCTCTCGATATGTCATTCTAGCTGATATCCTATACCGAGAAGGTCTAGATGGCACTCTTCTTAGATGTTTAGAAAGCAACGAAGCTCAGATTGCGTTATGTGAAGTGCATGAAGGGATATGTGGTCCACATACTAGTGGTCCTACCTTAGCCAAGAAACTCATCAAGACTGGATATTATTGGCCCAATATGGAAAAAGACTCATATCAGTTTGTCAAGAAATGTAAGCAATGTCAAATTCATGGAGACCTCATACATGCACCAGCACAAGAACTACAACCACTCACGTCTCCTTGGCCCTTTTGTCAGTGGGGACTCAATCTCATAGGCAAGATTCACCCTCCTTCTTCCAATGGTCATAAATTCATTATCACAACCACAGAGTATTTCAGAAAGTGGATTGAAGCCGTGCCTCTCACACAAGTCACTGGGAAACAAATTGCTACTTTCATCCTTAACTATATCATTTGCCGATATGGTATTCCTAATTCCATTATTACTGATAACGGGCGTCCCTTCAAAAATCAGGATGTTTGTGAACTCTGTGATCGCTTTCATATTTCCCATCATTTCTCCACACCATATTACCCCCAAGGTAATGGCCAAGCTGAGGCATCTAATAAATAATTCTTAAAATCCTCAAAAAGACAGTCGACGACGCTGGCTGTAATTGGCATATCCAACTCAATCCTGCACTTTGGGCCTACCGCACAAGTGTCCGCACACCTACAGGAGCTACACCCTATTCACTTGTCTACGGCACTGAAGCCATCTTGCCTATTGAGGTCGAATTACCTTCTTTACGGGTCTCTTTGCAAAACATCATTAATGATGAAGATTACAGGGTCTCTCGCTTACAAGAACTAGAACTGTTGGATGAACGAAGACACACTGCTTTTAATCATCTCAAGGCTTACCAACAATGAATGAGTCGCAGCTACAACCACAAAGTGAAGCCTCGCACATTTGAGGTAGGTGACTTGGTTCTCAGAGAAAACCCCAAGAATCAACAAGACAGAGAGAAGAAGGGCAAGTTCGAACCAAACTAGCTTGGTCCTTACATTGTTACAGCAGCCTATGGATCTGGTGCATATCAGCTCTCAACTACAGAAGGTGAACTTTTGGAGGATCCTATCAACAGCATGCACCTTCGCAGGTTCTACACATAGCTCTTCGGAATATCCTAATTTCAAAAATACAAAAAAATCAAAAAAATTCAAAAATACAAAAAAAATTATAAAAACAAAAAAATTGTTACTTGGTGAAAACCTGGCAAATAGGCACCTTGTGACACCAAAAAAAATTGAAAAATCAAAAAAGTAAAGAGAAATAATTTCATCCAACGGTGAAAACCACTTCAGTGGTGCCCTGGGCAAGTACCATGGTGAAAAATGGGTCACCAGCGCCATGCGTAGAGACATTCCTCCTCCCTCCTTCTGGATTCTCTTTCATCCTTCACTTTGCACACACTCATAACCAATTCACTCACAATAAACTTACCCATTCCCATTATGGCTTGTTATTGATCTACCCAAGATGGGTTAGCCATTCATCATAAATCTCCCTTTCCATCCATAATAAATCAGATCCTATCTATGGCTAAGGCAAAATCCTACGTCTAGTAATGGGTGTGGAACTAAGAACATCACATGTTTTGAGGAGTACAGTTTCTTTCAGCTTCCTTCAGTCTATTCGCACACAATCCGTAATAAAGCAACATCTGCATCACAGATCCGCAATAAAGTTTCATCTTATCCATAATAAGGTATCAATTTCATGGATTCAGTCAGTTTCAGATGAGACAGCAGCAACAATGGGCTTCAACAAATCAAATCTTTCAACAGACTCAGACAACATTATGGTTCAGTGCTATCTATCCTTTCTGTGAAAGTACACATTGTGACCACAATCAAATTCGACTTATACAAGTGACAAGAGACACTAAACTTGAGGACTACAGTGGATGTTGGTGTCGAGTCTTGGTTTTCTTTTGATTTTATCTTTTGGTGACATGTCTTTTAGCTTTTTCAAGATGTCTCTGACTAGAGATTCTATCTCCAGGATGTCTTTGACTAGAAAGGCGAGGATGGGGTATCGTCACCTATTTGCATTTGCTGTCTGTGGATTGTCTCTTAGTAATGCTATGACTTGTCCAAAGGATATGAGGACACTGTGATTCTAGTATGAACTGGGGCATTCCTTGTTTGTGACTGTCTTATCTCCATGCAAACAGGTACAATGACTTTCTGGGTCAAACATATGCCTCGATTGTCATAACCTATTTTGCCATAATAAAGCTCAATGATGATAACGCACAAGAAGCTCTTTCACATTCATATCTTCTGTCTTCCATCCCCCTTTCTTGATTGACTTCCATCGTTCTTCTCGAGTCCGCGTAGCCTGCTATCACATGACTGAGTATAATGACACACCAAAAACATTTGCATTTCATGTAGTTACACCTGCATTACCACATATAAGCATATCATACATACATATAGATATCACAACTGCATCAAATCCTGCATACAACACATGTTAGCACATCTTACATTTTCATCATGTAAATAATCATTTGCATCATCATATTCATTTGCATTACATACATTCACATTTGCATCATGCATCACATATACAGCATAAAAGAACAAAAATATTACATTGCATTATGTATATATTTGCATCTATATCATAAGCATCACATAAGAACATCTCATCACATAGGTACACATGCATATAGCTGCCACAAAAATGAATCATCTCTCATATATAATCAAATGTGTCATGATACAATGATGTCAAAAAAATCATATGGCTACAATCACCCGCAGGTGTCTACAATACAAAAATGGTACAAATACTGATACAAGGGAGCCCTCTATGGCTATGATGAACTCCCTCCCTCGGAGCCGCCTGGCCTCGACGGAGTCTGAGCTCTAGAAGGACCCGCTCCAGGATCACCTTGCCTGTCTGGTGGTGGTGGTGGACCCATGACCCCACCACTCGATGCCTGTCTCCTCCGGCTCCCTCCCGTAGCCATCGCTGTCCGTGATGGTCTATGGAAGCTCCTCACTCGTTGATCTGCTGGCATGGCACCATAATACAGGTCCCTCCAGTAGGCGATCTCCTCTCCGGCTCGCAGGACATATCCGTAGCCTGCTCCTGCATCCTCCGCCGCCTGTCTCCCTACCCTCAGCGCTGTCTCAGCCTCTGTATAGCATTGGATAGCCTGATCTCTCTCCCACTCATTATCTCTGAGCCTCATCCTGAGCCGATCCCTCTCCCTCTCCAACTCCTAGATCTCATCTGCCTGGCCCTGGCAGATCTCCCTCAGCTCTAGCAGCTCATCCTCCTCTGGATCCCCACCCTCTGCCTCTTCCTGTGGCTCTCCCTCTGCATGTGCCTGCCCCTGTACCTGCCCCTATACCTGTATCAGTGCCTAAACAGGTACCTATCTCTGTGCATGCCTGGATACCTATACCTGTCTCTATCCCTGTGCCTGTACTGGCACCTGTCCCTGCACCTGTCCCTGTCTCTGTCCCTGTGCTGCTGGTACCTGCAGGGGCAATCCACCGCGACCCCTCACCACCTAGGCCTGTCTCTCCTGTCCACCCTCCCTCCAAGGTGCCACCCTCCTCTCCCCAACTACTCCCCTCCGCCTCCGTCGGCCTCTGCCTCCATCACCCCCACCGTCATCATCATCATCTCCTCCTGCATCTCCCTCCAGTAGCTCCCCTGAATCTGTCAGTCGAGCGAATGGATGCTCTGCCCAGTAAGCTGTATACTCTGCATCCATACCTGCATCCTCAATCTCTGGCCACATATCCCAGGGTAGGGGCATCATCTCTGCCAGCTGTGTGACGGCTTGATCATATGATAATAATGGCCCGAACTGCACCTGATCCCTCACTGTGCGGGCATACATACCCGAGCCTCGTGGCATCCTCTGGATCCTACCATATTGTCTGCATACCCTGTCCACCAGCTGTCTCTCCAATATGTAGGGCGTCCGCCCAATCAGATATCTGCTCCTGAAGGTATAAGGTAGCTCCACTGCGTCATCCTCCCACTTCTCACACCCCAGATACGGCCTCCAGATGATGACGTCAATGTCATCTATCACTCGCCTCCAGTGCTCTAACCTGCCAATCCGAGGCTGTGAAATGATCATGTCATATAAATGCACAAAACTCCGTCCATGACCCCTGCCTCTGAAATGTATCAGTCGTGTGATAGGCAGATGCTCATATGCCCAAACCTGCAGAAGTGTCACTCCACAGCCCAATCCCACTGATCCATGGTAGACGAACTGGTGAAGCTCATAATATAGGTGTGCCAAAACACATGGACCCCATGCATATCTGGTGTGCTGAGTCACCAATATCTCCAGTGCTCCTCCCCAGCCCACTGCCAACCCTCGTGTCACCCTGTCTGGACATAGGAACCCACTGATGGCTCCTCCGATCACAGCTGGTAAAGATAACCTTGTCGCAGTCATGGTATCCCATGCCACATGTCCTGCTCTCATCTCTAGCCCGGGATCCTGGAACACCCGTCTCAAAGCCTCCCTGTCTCCATCTCGATCGTATGGAATCAGCTCTCCATCGATTAGTATCCTCAATATCCTATAGACATCCTCAAGCGTCACTGTCATCTCCCCCATCGGCAAATGAAAGGTGCATGTCTCAGAATGCCATCTCTCGGCCAGCGCAGTCAGCAAACCCATGTTTGCCCAAAACTCAGGCACATATAATACATGTCTAAGGCCCATCTCCTTGATAGCAGCTCTATCCTGAAATGACAACTCCGGTCGCAATCTTTGTGTGGATGGGAATCTCTCCCGTGACTCTAGCATAGGCAAATACTCCTGCAGTCAACCAATCGATCATGTCAGTCATCGTGGCATTCATTGTTCATCACAAAATGCTACTTTCTATCTAAATGCATATGGTTATCTATCCTAGTGACACTCATTGTTCATCACAAAATGTTGTTATTTATCCTAGTAGTGCTCCCTGTTCATCACAAAGTACTACGTGTGTGACATTCCCTGTTCATCACAAAGTGTTACTCACATCTCGCACTCCCTGTTCATCACAAAGTGCTGCTCATACTTTGGGTACTCCCTGTTTATCACAAAGTACTATATCTTGGTGCTCCCTGTTCATCACAAAGTGCCTTGATCTATCCTAGTCTTCCTAGAGGACCTGCTTGAGCGTATCCTCTCAGCAGCTTATCCAATTGACAGCGTATGTTCATCACAGAACTGCCGATTTGACCTAGAAGACCAAAACCTTGCATTTTTAGACATAAACGCGTTTATACCTCACAAACGCACCTATAGACTGCACAAGCGCGCCTACACAACACAGACGCTCCTTTTTTACATAAACGTGCCTAAATTACTCACAAACGCGACTTTGGAACACAAACGCCCCTTCAGGACGTAGACGCGCCCGCATACAGCACAAACGCGGTTTTAGACACATACGCGCCTGGAACCGACACAGACGCGCCTGGCGGACACAGACGCGCCTGGCACTGACGCAGACGCGATTTCACGTTTTTGCACTTTTTTGTGCCCTATTCCTAAGCGCATTTATTGCTACCTAGCATGCATTAATGACAAAAATTGAAAGCGTCAAAGTACGAGGAGGTTTGGTGGTACTTACTAGCTCTCCTGCCTCTGCTGGTCTCTGAAATCGACGAACACAGTCGAATCTATGCACGAAAGCCATCACTGCTGACTGCTGCTGCTCTTTTTCTCGCTCTGCACTGTGGTCTCGTGAAGGTGTAGATGACAATGAGGATGTCTTTTGCCCGTGGTCTATCTTATAGCCTACCCTAGCCCTGGCCCTCATTTCCTGAGTCAGTCTTCTTCATCCCGTGACTCTGTCACTTTATTCGGTCAGTCCATTCTAGCCTTTCCTTCTTATCGAGAGATTGTCTGCAATCTTTTCAGACATTTTCATCCAATCTCTCGAGGGGGCATTTTATTCCCATTCTGGGGCAACTCTGTATCAGTTCATCTTATCTTCTTTGAAACAACGCGACAAGCCACATTGTCTCAAAGAGGGGCAAAATGTAGACACCCAAAATTGTCATGTCTAATTAAATAAATATTTTATTTATTTAATTATCTAAGCCTAATTCTTCTATTAATTAAATAAATTTTTTATTTAATTAATTCATTTATCCTCTTCTAGCCTTATTTCTCATTTAAATAAATACATTTATTTATTTAAATTATCCTTTTCCTAAATTAAATAAATATTTTATTTATTTAATTATCCCATTTCTTCTATTAATTAAATAAATCTTTATTTATTTAATTAATTCATTAGCTTTTTCTACACATGACACATGTCATTCATCTCTTAATTCCTACACTACCTACCTCTTTCATTATTTTGGTATTTCTTTTACCTACCCTCTAATCATAGCCGACCTCCCTTTTTACACCTCTCAATCTTATCCCTCCATTTCATATTGTGTCTTCTATTTAAGGAGATGCTTCCTTCATTATCAAACCCTAATCACTCATGCTAATGACTAATCTTAAAGACCTAGCTACACTACGATCCTACTTGCAACCACATTCCGTTCTTTGTTGAGCTCTTGTGCATATAAAAATCTGAGAGCAAATATATCAAACAAGATCAATGGAGATAGGAAGAATGGAGATCAAAACCCTATTGGACATGTGATGGTATAATCTTTGTGATTTTGTGTTATTTGCATTGTCTTAGGTAATCTTCATATGTTATGGTGGATCTTTGTTGATTGTTAGGCTAGGGTTTTGTGGTTGGATTCATTTAGCCTTTCAATATTGTTATTATTGTTATCCATTTTCACCATAGACAACTATTTACATGATGAAAATATAAAATGTGCTAACATGTGTTGTGTGCAGGATGTGATGTAATTTCGATATCTATATGTATTTATGAAATGCTTAATATGTGGTAATGCAGGTGCAACTACATGAAATGAAAATGTTTTTGGTATGTCATTATACTTAGTCGTGTGATAGCAGGATACACGGAATCAGGAAGGATGATGGAAGTCAATCAAGAAACGGGATGGAAGATAGAAGATATGAAAGTGAAAGAGCTTCTTGTGCGTTATCATCATTGAGCTTTATTATGGAAAAATAGGTTATGACAATCGAGGCATATGTTTGACCCAGAAAGTCAATGTACCCATTTGCATGGAGATCAGATAGTTGCAAACAAAGAATGCCCCAGTTTACACTAGACTCATAGTGTCCTCATATCCTTGGACAAGTCATAGCATTACTAAGAGACAATCCACAAACATCAAAAGAAAAATAGGTGATGATACCCCATCCTCACCTTTCTAGTCAAAGACATCCTGTAGATAAAATCTCTAGTCAGAGACATCTGGAAAAGCTTAAAGACATGTCACCAACAAGATAAAAATCAAAACAAAACCAAGACTCAACACCAACATCCACTGTAGTCCTCAATTTTAGTGTCTCTTGTCACTTGTATAAGTCTTATTTGATTGTGGTCACAATATTTAATTTCACAAAAGGATAGATAGCACTGAACCATAATGTTGTCTGAGTCTGTTAAAAGATTTGATTTGTTGAAGCCCATTGTTGCTGTTGTGTCTCATCTGAAACTGACTGAATCCCTAAAACTGATACTTTATTGCGGAGAAGACAAAACTTTATTGTGGATTGGCGATGCAAATTTTGCTTTATTGTGGATTGTGTGTGGATAGACTGAAGAAAACTGGAAGAAAGTGTACTCCTAGAAACATGTGATGCTCTCAGTTCCAAACCCATTACTAGACTTAGGATTTACCTTAGCCACAGATAGGACCTGATTTATTATGGATGGAAAGGGGTGAAAAGGAAGGATTATTATGAATGGCTAACCAATCTTAGGTAGATCAATAACAAGCCATGATGGAAATGGGTAAGGTTATAATGGATGGGTGGGTTGTGAGTGTGTGCAAAGTGAAAGGATGAAAGTGAATCCCGAAGGAGGGAGGAGCAATGTCTCTATGCATGGTGCTGGTGACCTAGTTTTCACCATGGTACTTGCCCAGGGCGTCACCAAAGTGGTTTTTGCCATTGGACAAAATGATTTTCTTGACCTTTTTTTTTTTGTCACAAGGCACCTATTTGCCAGGTTTTCACCAAGTAACGATTTTTTATGTTTATGATTTTTTTGTATTTTGAATTTTTTTTATTTTTCAATTATATTTTTTGTCTTTTGAATTGAGGATACTCTGAAGAGCTATGTGTAAAACCTGCGAAGGTGCATGTTGTTGATAGGATCCTCCAAAGGTTCACCATCTGGAGTTGAAAGCTAATATGCACCAGATCCATAGGCTGTTGTAAGAATGTAAGGACCAAGACAATTTGGTTTGAATTTTCCCTTCTTCTCTCTATCTTGTTGTTTTTAAGGATTTTCCTTGAGAACTAAGTCACCCACCTCAAATGTGTGCGGCTTTACCTTGTGATTGTAACTGTGACGTTCCTTGACTGAATGATACGTATCTCGAGCGACTCTTTTCCTTGATAAAGGAACAGAGATAGAATTACTAATGTGTGGACTACTACTCCCGTATGCGTGTCACCTAAAGAAGTTTAGGCATCCCTAATAACAAAGTCGCTTGAGGAAGCTCCATTAAAGGTCCATGATGTATCGCCAAAAGGGAAAGGATGTGCATAACAAGTAGATGAGTGATGAAGGCTTATGATTGTAAAAAGAAGTGAAAGTATCATGATATGATGGAGACTTAGGATCAACAAGTATTCTTTTTGACTTGAAATTGTAGAAATTTTGCCCCCAATTATTTTGATATTAGGGGAGATCATCTTTTGCTCTTGTTTCTTCATAGGAGTTTTATCATTGACCTTGATTTTTGCAGAGTCCAATAGCTTTTGATTTTGATTTGGACTGAAGGACTTTTCTTTATTTTTGACTTTTAGATTTTTCTTTTGAAAGCTTGATTTTTGATCCCCAATGAGTAAGGGCTTTTGTAATTCTTGTTGATCCAAGTCTGGGAGAGGAGTGGAAATGGAATGAATGGATGAAATGGTAAGGCTATGTGAGTTCTCAAGAGGGTTGGCAATACGCTCAATAGATTCTTCATTGGAACCACTCTTAGGACTATTGATATCAAGAGATGCTTGCACCACTAGAGGAGATTTGCATTCAGACTTAGTAGCCACAACACTAGGTGCTTCATACCCAATTCCTTGGCAATGTAAATTGATTGTAGGTTGTTCATGTTAACTGAATATCTTAGAAGATAGTGGGAGTTGATCAACATGAAAGATATACTCACCACATCCCATGTCTTTAATCTTGAACTTTTCTTTTAGTTTTGTTGGTTTGGATGTAGAAGCTTTCAAGGATTCTGGATCAACATATGCTGATGAAGGAACAGCCTCTCGATTGACTGGTATTGTTATTTATGATCTAGATCACATATTATTGCAATATATGAATGGATTTGGATAATCTTTGATAGTCACTTCAACTTAATTGTGTGGGAACTTGATACATCGATGACATGTTGAGAGAACAACTCTCATTTCATGAATCCATGGACATCCTAGCAATATGTTGTATGTGAGCTCTAGATCAAGGACTTGACAAACCACATCCTTTGTAACTGGCCCTACTCTGAGAGGTAAGGTGATTGTTCCCTTGGATGAGTGCTCTTCGTCAACATATGCTTTAATGGTGATTGCATGTGTAGAATTCACAACCCTTTCAGAATATCCCAATTGTTTAATAGTGCTCAATGTACAAATGTTTAGACCTGATCCTCCATCTATCAGGACTCGTTTTATTTAATACTTGTGTAGGAAGGCTTCAATGTGTAAAGGTGCATTATTTGGTTGGCTTATAGAGGCATCATTAGCTTTAGTGAATATAAGAGAATGTGGAATGGAAAGGTATCCCACCATGGTTCAAAAGTGGTCCACGTTCAGATCAGTGGGGACAGAAGTGTCTCTCAAAGTTTTGTCAAGAATGGCCTTATGTGCAGGGGATATGTGTAAGAGCTCAAGGATGGAGATAAGCATGGGTGTCTTCCCTAACTGTTGTACAAGATCATACTCAGATTTGGTTGATGAGGAAGCAGTTTTTTTAGCTGGAGCACCTTGCAAAGTGAATTTACCTCGATGAGTTGTGACATTACATTCAGAGGTAGGTTTAGAAGAAGATCCAATGCCTTTTAGGACAACCTTGGGTCTTTGGGTAGAATTTTCAGGCGTTTTGTCCTTTATAATAATGGTAGAGACATAATTGTCCATCAAAATGTGATTAACAGTTGAATCATAGTTATAAGATGCTCTGGTATAGTTGGTCTCCTTATCTGTGGCTTTGCCTTTTCCCTTGTCATGTTTTGGGAATGGTTCTTTAAACATTTCATGTTCTTGATTGGATGAGTGAACCTCGATCTCAATGCCACCTCTATCAATAAGATACTGTATGATGTTCTTTAGGCGATGACAGTTTCCTATTTTATGTCCTTTGCTTTTGTGATATTCACATTTGTCATCATCATTCTACCAATTTGGTTTGTCCTTTGGCTCGTACGGAGGCAAATCTGGAATTGTTATTATTTTGTTTGCCACTAGCTTTTTGAAAGCTGAATCAAGTGGTTCTCCCAATGGGGTGTATTTCCTTCATGATTTGGAAGTTGTTTGAGTATTCACTTGATTGTTTGTAGAGATTGATCCAGAAAAACGATTTTGGGTCGTACTGAATTGACATCAACAACACCATCATTGACTATGTTCTTATTTTTATTCCAAATGACTCCTTGTTCAATTAGGACCTTCTCTATTGCCAAGCCTTTTTCAATGACATCCTTGAAGGTGGACAAACAAGCTTTTCTTAGGTCATAACCAATGTCTTTGTTAACATTTTGGGTGAACATTTCTACCATTTGTTTTTTGTGGAATTTCACAAGAGCATCTGCTGACTAAATTCCTCCATCTTTGTAAAAATTATGAAAAAGATTCTCCATCCTTTTGCTTGGTGTTGCACAAAGTAGTGACAGATATATCTATCTCTATGTTGTATGAAAAATGTTGGATAAATGCCTCTGCTAAGTCACCCCATGACTTAATTCCAGGTGGGAGTTGGGAGAACCATTCCATAACTAGATCACCTAAGCTTTGTGGGAATAATCTCATCAAATATGTCTCTTTTGCTGCTACCTCAATGCAAGTTGTGAAAAATTGTCTTGTATGTGCCTTAGGATCCCCTTTTACTCTATACTTATCAAACTTAGGTGTCACAAAATGTGTAGGAAAAGGAGGCATTGGAATGCTTTTGTCAAATGGATAGGGACATATGTCTCTCATTGTGTAAGTTGGCTTTGGTGTATTTATGTCCTCCATTTTCTTTTGTAAGTCCTTAATTTGCTACTCCAAATTGTTCTTAGGTGGAGACCGACTTCTTGGACCATACCCCATGCTTGAACCACCGAGTGGAGGAGCATGTTGCATATATGGATGGTATTGATCATACACATGTTCATAAGGAGGAGGTCTATAATGATGCTCCATATAAGGACCACTTGGTATAGAGTCATGACGAGGAATGGAATATCTATTTTGTCCATGTAAACCATACTCTAGAGGCATGTCATGAGTTTGTTCTAGTGTGTTGCCCCCAAATTTGATGTGGGGTTTCCTTGTGTTCAAATTTTGAACATGCCTTTGGATATCCCATTGCTTTGGTGGTTGGTCCTTAGCATTGGCATGTGATTGAGTATATTTCTTTACATAAGACTTCCATAATGGTCTGTGAAGGTGAGTATCATATGCTTGACCATGTGTATGTGGGACCTCGGGTTTTAGAAACAAAGATGATGGTGATTCAGGAACAATATGTGGTCCTGTATTTCCTCCACTATTAGGCCTCCTTTGATCCATGTTGAGGCGAGGTTTTTGCAAAGGTCAATGCTCCATTATTTGAGAAATATCAAAATCATGAGGTATCTTGGCTCCACTTTGTGCCATCACTTGTAAGAAATATTGTCTATCTCTCCTCATTATTTCCTCAACCAATCGATTGAAACGGATATCCATAATAGAGTCTTCCACTTTTGCTGAATGTATGGAAAAGTTGTCCATATTGTCATTGTGTGTGTCATTGTTGTTTGTGTTATCCATGTTCTCAACATTTGGAATGTTTCTATAGGCATCCATGTCAGGTAATGTGGTATGATCAAAATTGAAAAAGACATCATTGTCATACTCATAGGCACTCATGTTTGCAGACTCTTGAGCCTCTTTAGTTTCTCTCCTAGATTTTTGGGAACAAGTTTCAACCATGAACTAGGTATTGATCAAGATGTGTGAGACTAGATGAAAATGGAAAGAGTATGGAAGACCAAGAGTTGGATGGAATGTAAATGAATTTGAAGTGTACTTGCAATGTCCAAAGTGTAAGACCAAGTATGCATGTAGTAGAGTAGGTGTGGCTTACAAAGAGATGATAGTTTCTCTTGATGAGGTGAGTTGACCTTGACTCTAAGTAAGACCAAATGAGACCCAAAGGTGATAGACCTTGATGAGGGACCACTTAGCAAAATGTGGTTATATGTAGTGTGTTGACAAAGTAAGATGAGGACAAGCAAGTGACCTTTTGACTCAAGTTTAGACAAATGTGAATGTAATGCAAGGTGTAAAGCAATGATGAACTTTGTGAGACCCAAATATAGGCTGAATGCTAGATAAAAACCTAGAGAAATAACCTAGGAAGTTCAAGAATTCTGAATGATTGCTCTTCTTTGTTGGACTGTAAATTTTTCCAATTTGTGAAGTTGTTTGTTGTGACCAAATCTGAATTTTTGACTATTTTTTGTGACAAGAGGACACAATGTTGATGAGGACTCTATGTTTGCAAGTGTTTAGACTCAAAATGACTCAAATAAAAGTGTTTTGTTTGATGTAAAAATGTTTTGCATACACTTGAAGACACAATTGACACAATGTTTTGATGTTTGATCTTGAATATTTGAATGTTTAAAATAAGACAAGAACAATTCTTATGGTTGGCTTGGATGATAGTTGTTGATCCAACATGGGGTTTCCCCCGAGGCTACGCTATTCAGAGCGGATACTTAGATGCTTGACCCCACTGGCTCCACCCTCGACACTCACTTCTCTGGGGCAGCCAAGCATCAGTCCCCATGAAAACTCCCCATGGCAAACTTTGTCTCTACTAAGAACTGTATGTGTGTGGGCCGGTCTAGAGGTCTGACCTCCTACCCCAACAACTAGAAGGATTTTGGCTTTCTTAAAAAAAAGGTGCTAGTAAGGGCATCAGCTCATGTGGCCATAGATGCGGCACTTTCATCTCTATAAATATAGAAGGCTCCGAGCCGGTAGGGGTTACGCCCTACAATTGATCAAATAAATTTGATCAAATGGGTTTATGGGGAGACATAGTGTCGGTATGAATTAATCAACACACATTACCCATGGATTTCACCATGGATATAGTTATTTATAGTGGTTTGGAAGAGGTGGGTTTTCCTCGCTACCATTTGGGTCGTTCTCTCCTCACTAGTAGTCCTAATGACCACACGGGGAGACATGCCCTCTAGAGATTAAACAAAAAGAGCTTATTGCTCAAGACACAAAAGACACTGGTTCAATTTTAGTGCACCAATTGAAGTATTTGACAATCTATGAAAATAAGGCACACAATAAAGATCAAAAGAAAACCCTTGTTAAGGTCCTGCCACAAAGATTTGTTAGTAGTTTTGCAATAATACCCCTCCTGCAAGCACACAAGTTAGGTAAATTTTAGATCCAAAAGACTTTATGAAATAGGGGCCTTCAACAATGCATTTTTTTGACCAATTCAAAGATCTGATTCATCCTAAAAAAGGACCACTTGTAAAATTTCAAGAAATTTTGGGAAATGTAAGAAAATCCAAAAAAATTGCTAATGACCCAAAAAAATCATATAAAATGCAAAATTGATCCAAAAAATATGAAATTTTTACTAGACACTCCTGATGGTCTTCCAAACCTGCATAAAAAAAGTTCCTTTAAAAATTACAAGTAGTTTGTGAGATATGAGCAAAATAATGCAAAACCCTAATTGTTAAAGATCCATTTTTTTAGGAATGATTTTGCATCAAAATTAAAATCACAAAGAATAGATCCTGTGTATAAATTAGAGAGATTTTCAAAAATATAAGAAAATCCAAAAAAATTCGCTAATTTGCTCTCAAAACTAATTTTTTATGAAAAATCATAAAAACTTCATGGAAAATGCAAATGTGCTCCAAAAATTCTAAATTTTGGATTGAGAGCTCTTGATACTGTCTTCAACCTGCCAAACAAATTTGGTGCAATTGTAGCCCTTTGTGAGATCAGATCAAATCTCTCCAAGATCTTGATTTTATATCCAAAACCCTAGCTGCACAAGGTTATTCTCCAAATTGTTTTACAAAAATGCAATATAGGGTTAGAAACACCTGCAAAAAACAGAGATCTAGCAAAAATCCATGTCCCACTAGGCATGCCAAAATGTTTATGGTGAAAATGGATAGTAACAATATTGAAAGACTAAATGGATTCAACCACAAAACCCTAGCCTAACAACAACAAAGATCCACCATAACATATGAACATTACCTAAGACAATGCAAATAAAATGAAATCACAAAGATTATACCATCACAAGTCCAATAGGATTTGAGTCTCCATTCTTCCTATCTCCATTGATATTGCTTGATATACTTACTCTCAGATTTTATGTGTGCACAAGAGCTCAACAAAGATCGGAAATGTGGTTGCAAGTAGGCTTGATCGCATATGAAAGTTAGAATGCTAGAAGTCTTCCAAGATGGATTAGCTGATTAATTGAATAGACGATTGATAATGAAGGAAGCGTCTCCTTATATAGAAGACACTATAAGAAATGGAAGGATAAGATTAAGAGGTGTAAAAGATAAATGGTCGGCTAGGATTAGAGGGTAGGTAGAGAAAATAAGAAAATAATGAGAGGGTAGGTAGTGTAGGAATTAAGAGATGAATGACATGTGTCATGGGTAGAAAAAGCTAATGAATTAATTAAATAAATAAAGATTCACTTAATTAATAGAAGAAGTGGGATCAATTAAATAAATAAGATATTTATTTAATTTAAGAAAATGATAATTTAAATAAATAAATGTATTTATTTAAATGAGAAATAAGGCTAGAAGAGGATAAATGAATTAATTAAAATAAATAAATATTTATTTAATTGATAGAAGAATTAGGCTTAAAATAATTAAATAAATAAAAATATTTATTTAATTAGACAAAAAAAATTTAGGTGTCTACAATATGTATATGTATATGTATATGTATATGTATATGTATATGTATATGTATATTTATATGTATATGTATGTATATGTATAACCCCAAGAATAAATAAATAAATGAAAGAAGAAAACAAGCTAAGAACCAAATACGATAAGACCTAGAGCGAAAAACAAAGGGAGAACAAAGAGGAGAAATTGGTGAGGCCACAAGAAAGGACAACCCAACCACGAATAGGAAGGAAAAAGGCAAAAAACAAGGAAAACCAAGAGGTACAAACATGTACCAGGGGACCACACCTAGGGAAATCTACGAAGGCAATCCCAACCAGTGAAACATAAAGGGCTGAGAGGAAGAATGGGGTAGGAGAACCTCCAGAGAGAAAAAAAGGGAGACATTGTCCCAAACCAAGGAGCTAGACCTAAGGAAAGAGCAAAGGCCATGATGACAAGAAATGAACAAAAAGGTAGGAGCTAAGAAGGGTGATGGGGATTCTTAAGGATGAATAAAAAGGGTACCACAAACTACTCAAACTCCACCCATCGTCACAATTAAGGTTCAAGGGGTGATTATTGATTTCAATGGCTTCTTTCAGTTTTCTGTTAAAGAAGTTGTCTTGCTTGAATAGTATTTGGGTATTTTTTTTTTAAATATGGTGCTTGGTGGAAGAGAACTATTTGGCCAGGGCTGAATTAAGTAGCTACTCATGTTTGATGTTGGCATAGTGATCTTTGATTCTAGTCCTAAAAGAGCATTTTGTTTCACCAATATAAAACATATCACAAGAACAAACAACTTTATAGACTCCAGGTTCTTGGAGAATGTCCTTGGCATCTTTGAGTGAAGGTAAACACTTATTTAACATGGAGAGGGGCTTGAAAGCACTACATAGGCCTTTTTTATGAACGATTTTGGAGATACTCTTTGAAATACCTTCAATGTGGGGAAGGGAAGCATTAGTGGGGTCAAAGGGAATGGAAACCCTAGTGCTAGAACCAAACCAAGCCTTCGCTTGGTTGAAATCCCTAGAGATTTTCTTGATCGAGTACCCATTCAATTTGAAGACAAGGTGGAGATGGTAATACTCTTGCTTTATGTGATCCTCATCAAAAATTCAGAGGGCTCTCAAGGTTAAGGTTTTAAGGATCCCCAATTTTTGGCAAGGGTAATGATGGGATGAAGAGTGGAGCTAGAGATTAGTGTGGTTAGTCTTACGAAACACCCACCAACCTAGGGAACCGTAAGATTTTTTAATGAGAAAAATGTCCAGAAAAGGGAGTTGGTTGTCATACTCGATATCCTTGGTGAAAGAGATGCAAGAGGATAAGTTATTGAGATGAGCATGGAACTCTTCTAACTTCTCATGGTCATGAGGCCAACAAATGTTGGTTTCATCAACCTATTATTTCCACCACTTTGGCTTAAGAGGAAAGGAGCACAATGCCAATTCCTCAAACTGATCCATGTAGAGGTTAACAATGATTGGCGATAGGGGTGAGACCATGGCCACACTATTGACTTGCTCATAAACATCCCATTGGAAAGAGAAAAAAGTGGATATTAATCATAACTCAACCAAGTTGGCTAACTCCTCACTAGATTTGTGCCTGACTATCTCAATAAAGTCAAGAATAGGGACCTTGGTGAAAAGAGAGACAACATTAAAACTCACCAAAAGGTCATTTCTATCTAACCTTTGGTGCTTGACAAAATCGACAAAATGGTAAGAATTCTTGATAAAAGTGTTTGACTTACCTACTAGAGGGGCCAATCATTTGGCCAAGAAGGAATCTAGAGGATAAGTTGGTGAACCTATAGTGTCAACAATGAGATGCAAAGGAACACCAACTTTGTGAATTTTTGGCACACCATAAATGCGAGGTGTGACTTCTCTATTAGGAAGATGCAAAAATTAGTTATCATTACATGTTACTTAAGTGGTTCTTTGATGTGGTTAAAATGTAAATTGTATAAGAAAATTATTTTTTCTAATGGGAAATATTTATTAAAAAAGTACAAAATGAAAAACAATATTAAGGTATGAAAATAATATTTTGAAAAGGATATTTTGACGAAAAAGGTAAAATTTAAAAATAAAAATAAAGAATTGGAAGAAAAGTTGAAATATTTTAATAAATAAAGAAAAATAGTTCTAAAAATGATGAAATATCTATATTGAAAGAATGAAACAATTATTTAGATTAATTTCTAGTATCATACCCAAAGAAAAATATCTATAAGTTCTAAGCCTACATTGTATTTTGTCATGTGATACAATTGATCTGTATTATTCATTTGATGAATCATTTCATAAAGTGACATAGTTAAACTTGTTTAGATAAAGAGTGTAAGGTTAGAAATAACATGGTTTTTGTATCTATAGTTCTTGCTAGTTTTTAATCAAAGTAAGTGGGGAAGGGCTCCAACCCATTATAGATCTAGCACCAACCATCCAAACCAAAATTGAAACAACTATGTGCACAAAGAAAGCAAAATAGGGAAACCAAACAAATAGAAAAGTTGGAGCCAAACATGACACAACTTATTTTAAATCTAAACTTTGAGACTACTTATCATCCATCCTAACCTTCAACAACTTCTTTCGTTAGACAACAATCTAGCTAGATCCATTTAAACAATCAGAATGATGCTAACCCAAAGACAAAGGTGGATCAACAACATCATAGAAAATGATAGTATTACCAATAGAAACATCAATACCAGTAGAAAAATGAGTATTACCAGTAGAAGCAAGAGTACCAGTAGTAGTAGGAACACCAATAGAAGCAGCAATAGAAACATTACTAGTAGAAGTAGCAATAGAGACATCAACATTTGGAGCAACAATAGAGGCAGCGTGTCCAAGACCACAAAATTTATCCCCAGAAATAACTCCTATTAGTAAGACAACATAACTACGAGGAGGACATAGAGTAGGTGCATCAAAATCCTTTGAAACAACATCACCCTTAGAAGTAGCATTAAGAAAAATAGTGATATGGTCATGAACAACATTCTTCCACCATGTTGAGGAAGTCTTCTTGCAAGAATTTTAGTAACCCTCAGAAGCTAAATGTCCAGTTGAACAACAATGCCTACAACGAAAGGGAATCCCCTCATAGTCTACCAAATGACACCAAGATCTATCATTAAATTGTATAATGACTTCTCTAGGAAAAGGTTATGAAATGTCCACTTAACAAGAATGTGAGAAAATGAAGTGTGACCAAATGCTTTAGTCATAGGGTCTATCTCCAAAAGTCTTCCCAAAGAGTTATTAATAGCCTCATAGGCTTCATCAGACAAAAAATAAAAAAGAAGATAAGACAACCTTACCCGCACTACCCTAATATTAGTAGAATCATTCAAAGGGTTGAAAGAAGGAACCCATGGACGCATGGAGAGGGAATGAGAATCCCATTTATGAATCCCTTCATTAAGTATAACTTGTCTATCATCCTTCGAACCAAAGCAAACCACAAAAAAACCTCTAGTAGAAGGGTATATCTCTATTTTACCCTCAACTAAAGGAGACCAAACCTCTTGAACCCAAAAATACAAATCTAGAAGAGAGCGCCATAAATAAAAAACCTAGAGATTAGGCCATGCTTAGAAAAATATTCCTCACAATCTAGCACGCTTTTACCTAGAAGAACCATGGGGGTAGCAGCAACACAAGGTACTGGAAAATAATAGCCCTTCTTGCTAGTTGTGTAATAATAAGAAATGATATTTTGAAAATATTATTGGTTTTAAGAATACTAAATAATTGTTTAAATGATATATTTTTTGGGGGAAAGTATGAAAAAGGAATTAGAGATACCATTGAACCAAGTGTGAGGCTAAAGAATGATGACTTTGGATATTTTAGAATTGGATATAATATAAATGATATTATAGATAATATCAATAGTTGTCAAACAAGTCAATTTATGAAATTTAGTGTTTCCACAAAAAAATATGTTGGAACAAAGAGTAGAAAAAACAACTAATGAAAGATTGCATGCAAATGAATTTTTGATAGATTAGAGTATATAATTTACAAAAGGTGACAAATATGTTCAAAATAAGGTGTAAACTTATATATTTACACATAAAACAAAATAGCAATCAAGGAAGGTTTGAATATGTTTAGCTGGGTGACTAATGATTTTTTTATGACTCGAAGGAAGTGTTTATCTTGTTATATATGTTATAAACAAAGAAAGTATATGGATATGAAGTATTCTTCATCAAAGAACTAATTAAAAAATGGAGAATCTACTTGGATTTTTTTATATCAAATATCAATTGGTAGACATTCACAAAGATATTAGCAAAGAGGAAATTTGAACATCTAATCTAAAAGTTGGAATGCTAAAGCAACTAGTTGTTGAAATGAAGGGAGGATTGAAATAAATTATTAATTTCTCCCACCACCACTAAAATGATTGCCATTATAGTTAAATAAAGAGGGTCATATTGAGTTATTTGGACACTTGAACTTACTAGAGAGGATTGCATTTGATATTTGATATTTCTATAAAATTGGAAGAATTTCAAAATACTATCTAGATTTTTTTTCTACGGGGGAGTTTGTAATATGAAGTATTCATGATTGGCTTTATCTTAACCCGAAGGAGCTATGAAGATTGGCAAACTTAGTTTTATATATATATAGACAACATTGATCACTAACAACAATCTAAAAAATTGCAGCACTAATCACAAAGATAATTGCTAAATCTATGAAGTTTTTTATTGTACAAATTATTGCAAATGGTAAAATATTAACTAAATGTACTGACAAATCCCAAGATATTTTTTCGTATAAAATATATAATCATGTCTAATATAAGAAACACACCTATCCACATATGTTTTCTATTTAAAAATATTTAGATCCATACATTTCACAATCAAAAAATCTATTCAAAATTCTCTATTACTTTACCATGGACTTTTCTTCTACTACTTAGATCGACATTGTAATCACAACTTGAAATGTCTATTACATTTCATCTCAGATATATATTAACCTGAGCTTCATCGTACTTGCCATTGCTTCAAGACCACAAAGATGAGCGAGACACTGGAATTTCAACTTATTTACGTCTGTCAATTCATAAAATGTTGGCGGTTAACTTATAGAAAATTTGTGGTTAAGAGAATTTACAAAAGAAGCAATAGATTGATCAAAATTAACTTGGAAAAGAAAACATAAGGGTGAGAAAAAGCAAACTGCGTAGAGAAAGAGAGAGGAAATCGTCAAATCTTTTAGAGCATCTGAACAACAAAATAACCATACAGATAACCATACTATAAAACTCACATTTAGAGCATCTAAACAACAAAATAAGAAACTCTGGTAGTTAATCAGTTTATGTTTAAGAGTTCTGTTATGAGAAACTATTTTCTGTTTAAGATCTTTTTAAGGCCTATGTCTCTGCTTATTATTTTGGTTAATAGGTTAATGGCTAGTCTTAGTGTAAGCCTTGGTTTGAGTAGATTAAGTTGGACTGTTTAGGTTAAATGTTTTTGATTATGTAAAAATGGTTTATGGTTTTACTGTTTTGTTGCTTCTTGATGAATTGTCATGTTGTATTGTTGTTCTGTTATGGGATCAGGGAGAGGTCCCTACTTATATAATCAAAAACAAAATAAGAATCTCTGCTAAATTTCTAAGGTTTACTTTCTAAGGTTTCCAAATTTTGTAGGGTTTAATAATAATTGTTTTCTGTGAAGACCTTTTTAAGGCTCACCTTTGAAGAAATCAGTAACAACAACATGCATAATATCCCATGCAAATTCATAATAATGCAGGAGGCCACTCTTCACTATAGCACAGAGTCTAAATCAAGAACAAATATTCCCACATTCAATGAATCATTCAAATATGAACATTGATGACAGATCAAATATAGATCAGAGCTCTGTTTGAATTAGCACAAAGTCTCCTTCAAACATAATTCCATTAAACTTTCATAAACTTGCAAAATTAATGCTAACTGAAAGTCAGATCCTTTAAGAGCCAAATCGGAACCACTGAAGTTGTAAGATGGGATTGGAGTTCATTTGTGACGCGGTGTTTTCATTCTAAAATGTCCGTCCAAATGGCAACGTCATCTGCATCAGAGTTTTCAATTATATGCTTTGTAATCAAGACATTTTGGGGCAACTTAATGACTTCTCTCATTTCTAGAAAGGTGGTGGATGTAACTCAACTCGATGCACAACTATCATCTCTTTAAGAGTATCATAGTTTCTCAAGTAATGCTCGATGAATGATAGCCCTTTTAAAATTACTTGACTGGCCCGCTATGGCTTCTGATCTTTTAACAAGATCTAACTTATCAGAATTGATAAATTTTGTGATGGACATTCTTGAAGATGAACTAGTTGCAAAATTTTCGATAGATGAAGCAGACCAAATAAAAGAAGTAAGAGTGTCTACATATTGTGTAAGCTCTTGGTTCTTCGAGTGCCTACATATTGTGTAAGCTCTTGGTTCTTCCTTTCTGCAACTTTAGTTCTCCTAGACAAAGCAGCAACAGAGTGTTTAGCATAATAGATATCACCTTAAGTCGTCGGGGGACCCATGTCAATTCTTCTTATGCTGAATTCCCCTTCTATGATTTCTTGTTCAATTTTGTTTACACTGGGATCAACAATTTCCAGCACATGATGCTATGTTTGTGGGTCCACAATCATCCTAGCAATTCGCCTTGCTTTCTTAAGTTTTGGTGTTTCTCCTAACAAGCGCGTCATTGTATCAGCTCTAGTCTCAGTGACTGGTGAATATTGTTTCCTTTGTTTCTCAATTGCCTTCTTGAGCTAAGGAGGGGATGATTTACTTGTTCGAACCTTGACAGACAAGGTATTGATGGCAGTATCAAGTGTCAACATGGGAGCATTGGAGGTTGGTGTTTGAGGATCTATGTCATCAGTTAAGGAAACTAGGGGGTTTTGTTCTCCCAACTGATGGAGAAACAGAGTATCCTCTTCACTGAAACTAATCTGCAGTGCTTTTTTTTTTTTTTTTTTGGGTAGTGTTATACCACCTACTTCACAAATAGATTCCAGTTTCATGTTCTTCTTGGGAGCATCATTATCCCCACCGGATTGTGAGTCTACCTAAGATGCACCAATCTCTAATGTTGATTTCCCTGCCACACTTTGAGAGGTCTGAACAACTATGTTGGTCTCCTTGGGTTTCCCCTTATGTGATGAAGTGTCATAATGAGTTTTAACCACATGATTCAACCAGGCGTGTGACCTATCTAGAACTTGAGAAGTTTTGCTTATGACATTTATTTCTTCTTCATCCTCAAACCATTGAGAAGGAGACAATATGACATTTTGATATGATTTGTCTATCACATTCAAGCCATCGTCTATAACATTTTCAGGTATAGAAGAGATAACAATGAAATTCAACATTTGTCTTAGAGTTAGCTACATGAAACTTCTTCTGGAAAATTCATTCTCATCAACACAATCTTACCACAAATCTTCTAGCTTGGGTACGTGAACATAGTGAGCAGCTCCATAGAAATTTTGTTTAACGTAACCCTTACAAGCAAAATGGGTCCTCATGGGTAGGGAACGAAAACGAAGCTTAGCTACAAGTTTATCAAAAAACTGTGCAAATTCATTATTTTTACACTAAAAGTGAGATAAGCACATAGGGAAAGAGTACCCTTTTTTCTCATTTGTACATATTTAATATTCACAAAGGTCATCTAACGACACATTTCCAAGAAGAGGAGATAATCAGAAGCATACCTAGGTAGTCTTAATTGAGCCTTTTCATAACCTCCAATTCTCAAATATAAGTAACTTCTGAATTGAATATAGAAGCTACCATAATTTTGAATTAGATTTTCAAGTGTTCCTTCAATGTATTTTATGACTATCATGAAGAAAGCATCATGGACGCGAGAGAAACTCCTCATACCTTCTCTTACGTATTTGAGGGAAACAATTATAAATAGGGGCACCATCTGTGACATTGTCGACTTGTCTCAAACCCAGCCAAGAGATTCTACCGACAGCTAATACATAGGAAAACATAGAGCAAAAATGAAGTTCTCTCCTATCATTAAACTTTAAAAGTTGTTCATGAAGGGAATCACATATTAATCATGCTTAGTCAATCTGATTTCTATCATCACAAATAGTGAGGATAAATTGACACATCCATTCTTCAAAGAATTTTGTCCCAGGTCGACCAACCACATGGCACAACAACAAAATGATATCAACAATATCATCTCTAAACAACTTCGTTTTTATCCAAGAAAGTAACCTAGATTTACCAGGTCGATGGGATTTTAACCAACCTTGAGAAATAGTGTTTAGGCACCAATCTATCCACTTTTGAAAGAACTCACATCCTAACCGATAAGAAAAATTCACCTCATTGTCTCTTTTAGTGATGTGCAATGCAAGAGAAATATTAAATCTGTATCTATTTTGGCTATCTGAGCTTAATTCACACTTTGAGTTTCGTGGGAGTCAGGATGATAATGTTGCACACAAGAGAGGACCAATTTTGGGCATTCTATGATGGAAGGATAACCTCTGACCTGAGATAGAGTAGATTCAATGACTTTTTGTGTAATGGGGGACTTCTCTGAACTATGCAGCCTCTTATGAATTTCATGCATTGTAAATGGTCTAACTTTTGTGTCTTTGATATTGTCTAATTTTCTTTCAATGGGCTGAGAGGGTTTAGATTCCATAAAAGTTGAAACTAGAAGGGCTCTAGGGTTTCTAATAGAGGGTGTAATCTCAAATTGGGATAAAACAAAAAGGAGTTATGATAAGAATGAATTTTCATGAATGCCAAATTAACAAACTTCTGCTATCTTATCAACAAGAAAAATGGAAATTTTAACAATTTTAAGCAAAGAGAGCTTCTATCCTCAAACCTGGTTTTGTTCTTTCGCTTGAATGCCCCTTCAAGTTTACTAGAAGTATCGAATATAAATGGCATGAGAAAAGGTGATAGACATATGAAAACCTGGAGCAATTAATTCTTTTGTTTCAGTGGTTGTCGTACTGCTTTGAAATTTGAAATGAAATATTTTATTAATGCTTCATTTATTGCCCATTACAAAAAGGTACTTTATTGGCGTCATTGCATGATTTGTCACTCTTGAGGTTGCTACTATCGGAATGTCGAGCAATCGCATTCTTTAAGAACTGTAGAACAAGAGAAGTGTGTGTGCTGAAAAGTTCCTAATGTGCGACCAACTGATACTATCGGGGATTGGTGTATCGGGTGGCACAAGACTCAATAATGATAAAGGCTAGTGAGTTAAACTTCCACTAGATGGTGATAAGGAGATAAAGCAAGGCAAGGCACTTTTGGACATAACCAAGACTTGATGCTTAAAGGAAAGAGGTTGATCGATCGATCGGGGGTTTTGAGAACTAAATCATGTAAAATTACTCTTGCAATGTGGTAAAGTCCGCAACTTGAGGAACTGACTATGGCTCGATGGGCAGTGTGGGTAACAGGTTGTACATACTTTTAAACCAATTTTTATTGTTTGTGATATATAAATAAATGTTCTCACGTTATAGAGGGCCTACATAACTTTCCTTTAAAATTACTAATGGTTATAATTAGATTTTCCTTGGACATCCAACTCAAAGGGTTGGAATTTTATGTCACCACACAATGATATTTTTTTGTAAAATAGAAAAAATAAAGAAATGGCATGCATTCTCTCCATCACACTTACACATTGTTTGATATTAATATAAAAAAATGCTAGAACAACATCAAGCTTTGATGGACTTAAAAAGCACTGAGAGGGGCGGGATGGGGGGGGGGTTGAATCTGTGACACCAAAAACCAAACTACTTTAAACACTAACCGGAAGATGAACTTAACAAAGCTTTTAAACACAATGCATGTAATCCAAAATGATATAACAACATCCACAAAAAGTAAAGCATCCACCATAACACAAGTGTTTATACGTGGAAAACACAAATAGGTAAAAACCATGGTGAGATGGAACTCACAAGTTAATTATCTGCAGTAATAGATAACTGACCGGTTAAGGTCTACAAAATGCTCTGCTAGGAGCGAATCTTGTTAGAGATCCCAAAGCTTGATTAGAAGCTTATACCCTCTTAGGAGTAACCTCGGTGGAGGATTTCAGAATCCAAACTAATGGATCACCTTGTTAGAGGATTTATACATTGAAGCTTGTTAGAGCTTACCCGGTTAAGGGATTTGATTCTACTGTAATGGTGAGAAAACAACAAGAATGGTTTGATCTGTTCCGAGTAGCACAAAAATTTCTTAATCAAATCCTTCTAAGCACAATCAACACTTCTCTTCAACACACTCTTCATATTAACACTTATCACTCTTCAAGAGAAACTTTTCACTTCATGCATACCATCATCTTTAAAAGATTTACTGAGATGTCAATATATAGACATTCAGATTTCATGTCAGCCTACGAAAATCATGATACAATTTCCTAGGTGCAGTGTATCTAGACAAGTGATCATAACTCATCACAAAAATGACCACCAAGTAGTCAGTGTTAGTAACTCATCACAGAAATAATCAAATACCGATTGGAACAATCAATACCGATTTGAATAAAATATATGAATCGTTGTCCTTGAATCTCCGCTTGATCTCCATCTTTATCTTCATCTTGATGCCGACTTAGTATAACCATAGGTTGTCTCTTGTGCACATACTAGTTGACACAAAGTACCGGTTAGGGATTAACCATAAGGTATGTCGGTTGGTAGTGTAAACAATTTAAGTAACACCGGTAGTCAATATAATCATGTGTGTCTGTGAGTGTTTTATCAATGACAACAAGTGATAAATACATTACAAACATCATCAAGCCAACAAGCTTTCTCTTACCTTTTTAACTATGCAATTTTTTTATATTTTGTTTTTCTAATATCATCATCTTTTGCTAAGAACCTATGTATAGTACTATTAATGTTATTTTTTAATTCACTCATCCAAATTTAAAACAAATCTTATTTTTACATTTGAAGCTTTATTTTTATACGCACTCAAAAAATACTTGATTTTCAATTAGTTTTCAAAAAACTTAGAAAGAAGCATTGCTCAAAATTTTATTTTTTTAGGATGTGCCCACCTTCCAAAATAGTTAAAAACTGTATATATTTGTTAAAAATTAGGAGTAAAAAAGTGTAAACTACATTATTTTATCTAATTTTCACTAAACCTATTTTTTAAGTACTCTGAAAATTCAACATTTTAAGGAGAGAATGTCTGATGCCATGTTATACTCTTTTAATAAAAATAAGAGCACTTTGTCCTCTCCTCCTATTTGAGCCCTTTATTTTCCACAATTTAACTAAAAGTAATAGTTTAGAAACTCTACTTTGAGCACAATGAATCTTATTTTCTATCACATCAAAATTTGAGTGTGGCTACCTTTAGTTTCTCATTCAAGATAAAGTTTATTGATTTTATAAAAAAAGTGGCAACTTTTGACTCTCTATTGGTCTTCCATTTCCGTGCATATACCTGATGCTAGCACTTTTAAATATTTTAGATGTGTGATATAATATATACCAATATTTTTAGTACCTTTCACATACCTCAATATTGTATTGGATGTATTCATATGGATTTAGATGACTTTGTCATATACCTTGAATCAAATGAAATTGAATAAGAAATCTATTGTCCTCTATGAGTTAGAAATATCAAACACAAATAATACAATTATACTATTTCAACACCATCTTCTCTACATAATACAACTCCATGAGTAATTAGAGTGGAGGTTACTTTATAATCAACCATACCAAATCTCTTAAATATATCTTTTGCATACTTTCTTTGAAAATGATTTTTTTAAAGTTTGGTGAACCTCTATTCATAGTAAGTATTGAATAAGACCTAAATATTTTATTTTAAATTCATTCATTCATATAAATTTTGAAATCATCCTTCATCTTGAACCTTCTAGCCATATAGAAAAAACCATCAACACATAGAATTACAATAAAGATATCATTAGCTTCTTTTTTGTAGAACAAATTTGGGTCACTCTTGCACACATTCAACTATTTTGTTAAAATTCATCAATCCTAGTGTAGTATTTTCTTAGTTCTTTCTTGAGCCATACAAAAAAATTCTTCAACTTGTTGAATAGATGTTCTTTACGTTTCACTTCAAAAATTTATGGTTGTTGAACAAATACTTCTTTTTTTGAGTACTCATTTATGAAGGAACTTTTCACATCTATGTGGTGTATTTTCTATTTTTTCTAAGCCACTAATGAAGCCATCATGTTATAATAGTGTCTTGTATTTCTACTAGCAGAGATGTCTCTTCATATTATATCCCGTAACTTTGTCTAAAGTCTTTTGCAACTAAATGTACCTTGTTTCTTTCAATACTATCATCACTATTATACTTAGTCTTATAGGTACACTTAATGCTAATATTTATCTTGTTATGTGGAATCTCTATAAGCTCTCAAGTATCCTTCCTAGGAATATAATCTCTCTTTGCATTAATTTCAATTAAATATTAGTACATGCATCTTAAAAATATGACGGTTCTAAATTAACCTATGAAAGTGATTCATCCAAACTTAAAATGTAAGACTAAACATTAATATTAAATAAAGAAATCTAAAAGTTGGGCAGCTCTAGACATTTGGCGAGCATTGCACAATGAACACAATTCAAAAAAAAATTGAATGGGCTTCATGGTTGGTATCCTCATGGTGCTGCTACTAACCCCTATGGTACTACTAGGCAAGTTGCATGGTAGAGGCCATCAAGGTCAGGTAGTCAGAAACCAATGTGCCACAAGGTAGGGCCGACTCGCAACCAAAGAAGCACATGGACCCCAACTACTTTTCCCAATTTTATATCAATCTGGGTGCCATGAAGGATTTCCTATTCTAATAGCATCCCTCTTGGTGGTGTAGGGTTTATTTATTCTCCTAATAAAATTCCACTTGGTGGAGTCCCCTTCAATCCAAAACCTAATCAAATACACTCCTCGTTGCCTCTTCCCTCTAATGGCTCTCCTAAAAAGGGCTTACACAATAAACATTAAGATCAAGGTGGAAGAAGTGGGGATCAGGCAAAAAAGAGCCCTCAAAATTATGATAATCAAAGAACAATGATTAAGAAATGGGTTCACAAAAAAACACTAGTCTCGCTCTCAATGGAAGAAATTGTAGCCCTTGAAAATGTGGGAAGAATGGATGGAGAAGTTGTTCTCAAGGTCACATTTCTAGACAATTCTCTAGCCTCCCACAATGCAAAAATAAAGAACTATGCTCTCATAGGTAAGCTATGGAATCTCACTCTTGATGTTGATTCTCTTGCATCCTAGATTCAATCCATTTGGTTTGGAGTTGTGCAAGTATTCTATATTGATAATGGGGGGGATTTTTTATTGGTATTTTCTTAAATAAGTTGGTTCGAGATTTTGTTGATAGGATTAAGTCCATCTTCTTCAAAGGGAACATGTGATCTCTTTACTTGACATTGGACCCTTAATTTTGATCCATCAAAGAGCCACTTCAGATTTCTACCTTTCTAGATTATATCTCCTTCGCTCCGTCTTGAATACAGAGACTTAGATATTATCCATATGTTGGCAAATCAGATTAGAATTTTCCTCAAGCATGATATTCAACCCTTTGAGCTCACACACGCTCTTGTTTGAGTCTGTCTATTGATATACCTATCCAAACCCTTCTCCAAGGCTCTCTATATTTAATCTAATGTTGGGAAGTGTTTTTAGTAGATCATCTAGGAGGACCCCCATTTGGTGGGGGAAAATATGCAATATTCGAAGCATTTCACATCTATGTGCATGCCCTTAAGGAGAACTTTGTGAAGGATTGTGAGGACTCGACCTCAAACCCTCTTACTTGTTCCATGGAAAAGAAGTAGGATTGTTTACTCTTCCTAGATATTGGCCTTCTAGTATGCCCCTTGGGAAGGTGTCAATTAAATAGTTTCCAAAATTTCTCCTCTTTGACATTGGTTCATGTTTCCTCACCACTGTCTCAAAATTTTCAGATTTACTTCAGGGGTAGAGATTATTTCTCTTCCGTGGACCCCTCAATGTCAATTTAGGACTTTCTTTGGCTTTTTTTAGCTAATATTTTTCTTGCAATGTTAGCCTACTTCTACCCTTTAACTACTTGTCACTTCCCACCTCCAGTATAGAAGCAAAAATGAACCCTTCTGGAGATGATATTTTCTCCTTATCTGGGATCCTTTCTAGTTTGGTTGCATGGAGAGCCCTCACACTCTCACATTTGACATGAAATATGATAGATTTGACATCTATGCCAATGGTTTGGCTTCCTCTAGCCATAGGATTTTAGCTCAAGAACTTGAAGCATTCAGAAGGCCCCTTATTGATGGAAAATTTGATACTTTAATCCTTGAGATTATTTCTAAAGTATGTATGGAAGAAGCATCTACAGTTGCAAATAAAGTAGATCTTGAGGAGGATTCCATTGTGGAAGAGACAACACAAGGGCTTCACTTAGTGAACCTGGGTTATATCATGTGCATTCATGGCATAATAAAGAATCCCCCTATTTTCAAAAAGTATTTCCCTAAACTCTTTTTTTGTCACCCCCTCCCAATACACAACCTAGATTTAAAACCCCCCTATTTTCACTAGATATTGTATGTTTTCATAGCCCAAATTAAAAATCCCCCTATTTTCACCAGATAGGCAATATATTGTTCTTGATTTTTGGGATATTAAGCCCCCTAATATGAATGCATGTGATATAATATTGCTTAGGAAGTCAAGCCCGCATGAGAGATAGGTGATATTAAGGATGTAACTACTTTAGAGGTGGACTCCCTATCTGAAACTACACTAGTGGAGGCTTCTGATCCGAAAGAACTCCAAACAGATAGGACTTTATTATAAAATGAGGATCCCCTTCCACTCGTTAGCCCTTCTGAGATAGGATCATTTCTAGAGAAAGAGATATTACTAGAGATTTGTTGTGATGTGCCTATGGATAATCCCCCTCTCAAGTCTACCATTTCCAAACTCCATTAGTTATGCCAAAACCATCTTCTATGAAAAAATCCAAAGGTAAGAAAATTAGTTTAGGCTTCAATTGCATAAGACTAAGGATGAAATTTGAGATAGTATTCAATCAACTTTGGATGATAAAATGTGTGAGTGGAGAACATGGTGTTCTCTACACCACAAATGAGGATAACCTAATGAAATTTTAGGGGATTAAATGCCCCTAACAAACAACATCTTATCAAGTTTGAACTTGAGTCTTGTGGTCTAGATCTGATTCTCTTACAATAAACCTAATTCTTTGAAGAAGAGAAATTGAAGGATTTTTTTTCATGAAATAAATGGGGATATTTAGCTTCCCCTTTATTTAGTGCTTCAGGCAGTTTAGCCATCCTCTAGAATCCTAAGAAAGTACACGTTCATAAAGTTCAAGCAAACACAATTTTTATTCATGTTATCGTCACTTTCTATAAGCATTTTTTCATTTGATTAATGTGTATGGACCAAACTATTGAGTAGGTAAACTAAAGTTTGGGGAATAAATTTCATTAGTCCTAGCTTCTTTCACAAAGGAGCCTTTTATTTTGGATGGTAAATTCATTGCAATCCTTTCTATCAACGATAAAACAGGGGGTAAAGTCCCTCCTTTGGTAGCCATTGAGGACTTCAATGATTTTGTCCTCAATAATGCTCTAAAATATTGGACTCCTATTAAAGGATATGTGACCTAGACTAATATAAGGAATTTTGTTTGCATATAGTAGAGAGGTTAGATAGATTCTTCTCCAATCTAGTATGGCTATCCAAATTTTGCTCCTGCACATCTCATATTTTTCTTCTATCTGGTTCGGGCCACTTTGCCATCCAACTGGATTTAGCTTTTGATTCCAATTTCTCCAAACAAAAATCTTCCTTTAAATTCTAGCAAATGTGGTTTTCAGACCCCTCCTTTCTCCCTTTTCTTCAACAGTGGTGGGAAAGTGCCCCTTTCGTTCTTGGATCTAGAATGTTTCAACTAAGCAAATAGGTTCAATATGTCAAGGAAACTATTAGCTTATGAAATAACTCAATGTTTAAAAATATTTTCAAATCTAAAGTAGACATTGAAGAGAAGATCAAAGCAATAAATGAGAAAATTATCAATAATGGCATCAATGACTCCTACTATTCTCTTTAAAAGAACCTTCAATCCCAACTAGAGAAAATTCTTAAGAGGGAAGAAATTTTTGGAGATAAAAGTTTAGAGAGCTCTGTCTAAAAGAAGGGGATAGGAACACAAGGGTTTTCACTTCTCTATTAAAATGAGGAGGGCCACCAACTCCATATTCCAAATCATAAACTCTTTAGGTGATATTTTGACCGATATGGGCAAGATTTAATTGAAAGTGTGGTCTTGTTTTTCCCCAACCTATTTTCAACTCCACTTGCCAACTAGCTTGATCATTCATAGGAATTAATGAGATTCATTCCTAAGCTAATCAGTCATGATGATAACCTACTCCTTCTCAAACCATTCAATCTAGAGAAAATTTAAACATTTGTATTTTCTATGTCGTCAGATAAGGCTCCAGGGCCAGATAGTTTTTCTGCCATGTTGTTTTAGAAATGTTGGCACTTTGTGGGTCGAGATGTTTAGCTTGTAGTAGATGAATCCAAATGGAATGTTGATATCCTAAAGAATTAAATACTACTCTTATTTCTCTCATTCCCAATGTTCAATCCCTTGTCTGTTTTTTGGACTTCAAGCCCATCTTCCTATGTAATACTATCTATAAGATCTTTACAAAAGCTATTTCCTTGAGATTGGCTAAACTAATAGCTAAATTCATCACAAAGGAGAAAGGGGGTTTGTTCTTGGTAAAGAAATTTTTGAGGGGGCTCTTACTACACACAAAATCCTTCATTTAGTTCAACAAGCTAAATCAAAGGTAATGATTCTTAAACTAGATGTGATGAAAGCTTATGACAGAGTTTGCTGAATTTTTTTGGAACACGTGATTCTTGGATTTGGGTCCTCCAAACTCTAGATCAAATGGATTATATCTTGTAGCTCAGGGGATAAATTTTTAGTAAGTATCAATAGGAGTTCATGTGGCTTTTTCTTCTCCACCTAGGGAATAGGACAAAGGGATTCCCTATCTCCCTTCCTATTTATTATCTTGGTAGAAGCTTTAAGTAGATCAATATCTACCCATCACCTATAGGGACTATGGAAGGGAAACACCCTTCCCGATATGTAAATTGCATCCACCCATATATTATTTGTTGATGACACATTAAATTTTGGCGAGGCTTCGATAAAGTAAGCTAAGAGAATTAAGCAAGTTGTTGACACATATTGTGCCATATTAGGGTAGAAGGTCAATGCCTCCAAATCTAATGTATTATTTTTAAACTACTCCTACTTTCTCTTGGCCAAGCTTAACAAGTTTCCTGGGCTTCAAAACGGATACCTTTTCTTGTAAATATTTAGGCATCCCACTTTTTGTGGGGAGAAACAAGAGTAGTTTTTGGGTTGACATCTCTTCCACCATGCGAAATAGAATCTCCTCGTGAAAAAATTCTTGGCTTTCATTAGTTGGCCATATTCTCATGATCAAGTGTGTTCAGGCCAAAATATCGAATTACATTATACCAGAGCTGCCTATGCCAATATGTGTTTTAAACTCAACTGTGTCTTCCATCAACCACTTTCTCTATAAAGGTCCTAGGGAAAAGAAATATAAGATAAATCTGCTCACATGGGATAAATTTTGCATTCCTAAAAAGGCTAGTGGGAACGATATTCATAATCTCCTTCTAAAAAACTTGGTGCTTGGTGCAAAGTTGGTCTGCAAATTGTTTTCTAACAATAATTCCAAATTGGCTTCCATCATTACTTTGAAGTATTTAGATTCCTCAGATTTGGAAAGGATTTTTATATCTTCAGAATGTTTTCAAACCTTCCTCAAGGTTCCCATATGTGTAATTTCTTAGTAAGTTGTAAAAAAATCCTCCTCCCTCACGTTTCATAGGAAATTCATGGTGGAAAAAAGGCTTTATTGTGGGTGGATTTCTAGAATGGATATCCCCCTCTTGATAATCAGGATAGTCTATCAAATATTAAGAGTCTTTTAAAAGCCTCTTGGGGAGTAAAAGCTATTAATTAATTAATGATTTCAAATCATAAGGACATTTTGTTTTCAGAATGCAAAGACTTTTCCCAACTAGATGCCCCTCAAAACAAAAATACTATATTGGCTAAGATTCTTAGTTAGAGGTCTGTTCATATTAGCTCAAAATAGGATAAACTTATATGGACTCAATCCAAGTTAGGTCACTATTCAATGAAGAAAGGGTATGAATCTCTCTGTAAGAAAGTTCACTTTGATTCTAGTAAGGAGTGTTTTTCATTTCTTTTGGATTGATGCATGTTTGCCAAAGGAAGGAGATTTTGATTAGCTTTCTCTTAAAGGGATAATCTTAACCAGTAAGAGACTCTATCACCTTGGTCTTTCTCTAGCTTTTAATTGTGTTTTATGTGACAATGAAATAGAATCTACGAACAATTTGCTTCTCAATTATGAATTTGCAAATGAATGTTGGATGTGAACTCTTAATAAGCTTAATCTATCTTGCCCCCTCAAATCTAATCTTTATCTGGTATTTGAAGCATGACCAAAAATGTATAAAGACTCCTTTTTTGTTGTTATTTGGGAAATGGCTCTAGCTATAATCATTTGGAACATCTGGTGGGAAAGGCACCAGAGGATATTTTGAAATGAGATCATCTCATATAAGCATGTTATAAATAATATTGAATGTTCCATTTTAGAAGTAGTGAAAGTTTATACTATGAAAAATAAGAGGTTGGATTTGTGCTTTACCTCCTGGGATGACATAGTCCTTAAAAGAATGGCAAGGAATCACCTTCCCTTTCAAGGGTAGTCTTTGATAATATGATTGGTAAGAGATTTAGAAAGGATGTCAAATGAGAACCTCCTGTTCATCATCACTGAAAGCTCAATTTTGACGGGGTGGCTAAGAGGAACCCAGGTTGTTTTGGGGTTGGCTTTGTTATTTGAAACTTTAGAGGATTAGTATTGGAGCTGGAGCAACGGGAATTCCAGATGGTTCAACTAATGTTGCAGAGACCTCTGCTATAATTTATGGTCTTCGCTTAGCACTCTAGATGGGTATTTTGAAAATTTATCATAGAAGGGGATTCAATGAATAGCATATCCGTCGTATTAAAATCTGAAATCCTAAGCGACAAAGTTAATTATGTTCTTCAAGAAGGTGGTTTCATTATACAAAAGTTTGATAAATTTGCCAGCAAACAATACTTCAGAGAAGCAAATGCTCTAGCAGATGACTTAGCATGGAAATGATGTCTAATTGAGAAGGGGGAGATTCACTTCAATCAAACCTAGGTCCAAGTAGATGGGGTACTAACCCCTTTTGCTTCAATGGATGCCACTTGTTTATTTTCTAACATGTGTTGATTTCTTTTATCTATGATGGATCTCTTTAGCTGCATCCCACCTGATTTGGATTGTATTTAGCTTGGACATTTTGAAGTACACACCAATACTTAGAACTTCGTTAGTGGATGTCAGTTCTTTTATACTTGGCCCTCCATGCCTTCTTTATTCTTATCCTGGGATAACAACCATCCACAATAGATGTCATTTCTTCTCTAGGTGTTGTACTTGAGAAGGTACCTAGCATAAATGTCGGTTGCCATCTATTCATCTTGCATGTGGGAAACTCATGATTATATGTGTTCGATTTAGTAAAATGGGACAAAAGTAATATTTTCAATCCATCCCTATGATCTCTAATTTTACATTTAACACTGCTCCTTTGTGTGCAATTAATTCAATCCCACTGTCGACACATGCAGGATAATGTGTATTGAATGCAAGGCATTTTTTAAGGAAAATGTGGGGCCATTTTTTGGGGCTGAAGCTATTCTGGTTCTAAAACAGACCTTTCATACATTGTGTTGGTGACAGGTTAGTCAATCACAGCCATTTATTGCAAAATCGACCGTGTAAAATGCATGACTAACACACGTGTTAGTCAATCCGTACTGTCGTTTTGGAGCCAAAATAGACGCATCCATTTTTTTGGCTCCACAATTTCAATAATTCTTGTTGTTTCCCCCTTTCCGCTCTTCATGGAATACATACCCATCAATTGTAGGATTTTTCTTGAAACCTCTGGATGGGAATTTTTGACATCTGAAGCATTCAACATAGGAGCACTTAAAGTGCATCTTTGATTGGGATCGTTTCAAAACATAGAAAGCGATCATCACCATTATAAGAGAAGAATTAGTGTATCCAAAGTCCCCAAGGAGCCTTTACCCCTCTCAGGTACTCTTTGCTTTTTTATCCAATGCCTTTGATATCTTGCAAAACTATGGGTTCTTGGTTCACTTGTGGTTGGAATATATTAAGAAAGACATTGTATCTTCTAAGAGTTTAGAGAAGGTTGTTAGAAAACATGACTTGTTTAATGAGAGAGGCTAGGTTGGGGGCATTTTCCCACAAATTGTTTTGGAAAAGAAACCTTAATATGTCGAACTATATAATGCAATGAAGATTAGTTTGGATTCCAATAGTAGTAAGTTTTTTTGAAGGTGAGTTGGGGACCATCTCGGATCTCATCTCTCCATCTGAGGCAACTTCAAATTTTTAAACTATTTTATGAACTTCACCACCTCATGCTTCATCAACCACACCAAAAAAGATTGTAAAAGCCTCTTCTAAATGTCTTTCATAGGAAGTCTCCCAACGAGAACTATGTTGGCACCAATTTTGGCAATATCCATCATCAGGAGGAAAATGTAGCCCAAATTATTTTTCTGTAGTTAGGCTCCATCTTCTACCATATTTTACTGTTTTTCCCCATTTTTTTTCTTAAATTTGTTATCTGAGTCAGACGGGTTATTAGAAAAGAGGACTATATCCTCCGCATTTTGGTTTTTTGGTGGTAGGGTTTGCTAGTTTGTAATTATCTGATTAAACTTAGTTATCTGGTAATTTTTGGTTCAATTTGGTTGTCAAACTTATGGTATGTAAATATTTAAAGTTATTTTTATTAATAAATATTATGTGCTTATGTGCTTTACCGCCCCTCCCCCGCTCCTCTTAAAAAAAGGTTAAAAAGAAGAAAAAAATATCAATAGAGGATACCAAAAATTGGATGAATATTTCTTTGATATTATTTTACTTCCATCCCACTTCTACAACTAGAAATAAACTCCTTATATCTAAAATTTGAAAATCCTTTTTTTCGTATATTTTTGCAAGATTATTAATTTTCTATTTTTGGGTGATTTTCATGCTTACTTGCATGGTTATGAAAGTTACTAATAATTGAAACCAAACTAGAGTGACACTATTTGTCAACTTCTTGTACTAATTACACACAATAATTAAAAGATATTCAAAATTAAAAATTGGGAAATTTTTTTTAAAAAATAATAAAAGTCCAATTTGAGGTCTCATATGAAGGAATTTGGCCACAAAATATTATTGAGATGTTGTCCAATCCAACAATTACAATTGGTATTTTATTCAACTCTTTGAGATGTTCCTCCACATAAAAGTTTATCCCAATCAAGCTCCACAGTCAATAGTTATGATCTCCAAAAGTCCCCACTTTCGAAAGTAAAGAAACATTTGTCACATATCTTCATATATTTTATAAAGAAACATTTGTCACATATCTTCATATATTTTATTCATGCTCTTGACTTGTAATTTGATAAATTTCACATAGAATGCATATCTCTCTTGGAGAACTTGGACTTGAATTTAAACTTGTAATAGAATAAGAAGAGAGGATACTTAGTAGAGTTTTAATACTTGGTACTAAATATTAGTTGGCTTTTCAATAAAAATATTATCAATATATCACCATTAAAAGAAGAATTTGAATTCTCAACATGACCTTTTTTTATGGCATTAAGCTCACCTCTGTCAAAAATCACATCTCATGACACACTAATATTATTAGTAAGAGGATTGCACATCCTAAAGCTTTACTTTGTTCATTGTACCAAACAAAAACACATGATTCACTTTTTGGATCTAATTTTCATCTTTTTTAATTAGCTACATGAGTGTAGTCTAAACAACAAGAAAAATAGAAATCATTAACATTAGGATTTTTTTTTCATCCTAGCCTTCATAAGGTGTCATCTTATGAAGTGTAGTAATAGGATTTCAATTGGGAGTATACACTTTGTATAAATTAATTGCATCAACTAAATATAAGTTTCTCAATCATTTTGATTGTGGCATAAACTATGCTATTTAACCATTGTATAATTCTTCCTTGCAATCGCTCCATTTTTATGAGGTGTGTAATTAATGCCAAGCTTTTAAGATCATAATAATTGATAAAATATCTTGAAAAAAATTCACTTTAGTGTTTGAGCCTTAAGCACTTTATTTTGCAACCACTTTTATTTTCCATGAGATATTTAGAGCTCTTAAATTTGTCGAAGGCTTCATCTTTTATGTTTAAAAATAAACCCAACACTTTTGTAAATAATATTTAATAAAAATAATAAAATATAATCACTTATCTACAAATTTTATTTGCATAGAATCACAAATGTTGGAATGAAGTAGCTAAAATGGATAATGGGCTCTTCATGCAATTCCTTTTTGAAATTTTTCTCTTATATGTTTGTTTTCAGCACATCCTTCCCAAACCTCCTTTTTTTCATCAACCTTAGAAAAACCGTAAATTAATTCATTTGATGTTAGTATCTTCAAACTATAAATTTTGAAGTGTCTATAATTACAACGCAATTTTGTCTTCATGTGCCATATTGACAATACAATTGCTATGTTCAAAGTTTTCACCAGACAATTTCTACTTTTTGACATAGCACAACCATAATAAATTATTCTTTTAATCTTATCCTATATTTTATATTTCCCATTTTTAAACACTACTTTATAATTCATTTCATACAATTGTTCACACTTGATAAATTATATAAACTCTAGAGAGTAATAACTATCATTAACACTTTTTGTACATTCTAAATTATGCATTTACATAGCTCCTTTTACCACAACCTCTAAGGATTTATCATCACCAATCTTGATTTTAGATTTGAAAATTTTATCAATTGTTGAAAAAATCATTATTCCTTAACATGTGATTAGAGTAAATTGAATCTAAATACTAAACCCCTTTTGAACCTTTTTGAGCTTTTTCACAAGATAATAATAAATGGTTTCGAGAAGCCTCCTCATTCTCATGAACATAATGAACACTTTTTTAGCTATTACTTGATATTAGTATGTAGTCCCTTTAATAGTGATTATGCTTGTTACAATGATAAAATTGAATACTTTCTTATCCAATCTACTTTTACCACTTCTTGCACTATAATCTATTCTATGTCTATCTACCTTGAGTATTTCTAGTTCTTATATTTTCCTTGTATTTTGTATTTTGTTGCTTCTACTATTGATACCTTTGTTCTTTATGATCTAAAATTTTGCAAAAAATATATATCATCACTTCCTCCAAATATGTCTCTGAGTCTTTCTTCATGAGACATAAGAGAATCAACATAATTCCATCTTGATGTTAGAGAACAACACATTTTTATGTAAAACCTTTTTGTTCACAAAGTTCTTTTAACCACATCCTTTACTCGCACGCAATTAACAACTTTGACTTTGATCATTTCTTTCGTAAACTTCTTATAAGGTCTTCTATGCATCTTTGTCTATATTTATGCCTACAATTCATGAAGATTAAGTTCTTATTTAGAAATTGTTTGAATATTAAATAATGTGATATAAATCTTTTTCTTAGCCTCCTTTCCATCTATTCTATCTTTAACTGTAATTATAATCCAACTGACTCTTCCCAATCTATTTCTATAATATCTTATAAATCATAGTTATATACATTAAATTAAAAAATAAACAAGAATTAGTTTTTGACATGTTCAATTGTTAGAAAGATATAAACTATGAAATCTATAAACCAAACCAATTACTTACTCTAATATAATATGAAGTGAAGGTTTTGAAACTCAGAAAACTAATTGCAATAATAAAATAAATTAGAAACGAAGGTTTTGAAACTGACCTTAAATCAATCAGAAAACTAATTGCAATAATAAACTAAAATAGAAACGATACATGTATTAGTTCAATAAAATAAATTGCCCATAGCTATGTCAAAAATTTCATACTGCTGCAATAAAATTTGTCAGTGAATGCAGTAAAAAGCTATAAACAGAATTACACAGACCTTTGAGGTATTTGAAGTTTCTGCAGAATAACATTCCATTGATTGTCGTAACGAGGTTGTCTGCAAAATAACCCTAAACTGAAAAACAAAAGTTAAAAGAAAGCTTATAACACAAGCATTGAAGTAAAGTAGTGCATTTGGAATGTGCCCTAACTCTTGCATTTAAAGAATAATTTGGCGAAATCGACGGCCCAGAGAAAGAGGATGCCATAATCTGACGATGTAGAAAGCACCCCGCCATTGAAGATTACGTGAATGATAAGTTATCAATTCCTACTTGTCTTCCTCTTCATCACATGCTTGACAATTACTACCAATCACATGCTTGCCAATTAATACCAAACACTCTGCACAGCCAGGTCCCTATCAGTAAAAATTGTTAAACTAGCAGTTGCACGCTTTGTGCCTGCAACAGGAAGCCGATAGGCGAAGTTTGTGTAAATGGAAGATGGGCACTTTTGAAAGTGTACCACTCATTATATTTGATCTTTTTTATTTATTAGGGAAGTAGAAGAGAAGGAGAGAAATGTATAAAAGGAGATTGTTAATCAAGCATTTCGAAATATTTTAATATAGAAAAGCAATTTTCTTGCAGTAAAATGGAACAGTGGGAAGTGGACATTGTATGACGAAGTCTAAACAAGTGAATAAAAATTCAAATATGAGAGTTGTTCTAAATCGTTGAAAATATAAGTTCGAACTGTGGAGTGTTGTGTGGATGCCATTTAAAAAAATGTGTAGCACAAAGTAGTATGTCCAAAATTAAATATCATTAAGATTGGCAATGATGCATTGTAGCAAAGTATGAATTTACAGAAATCAAACTTACAGAGAATGCTTCATTTATCTCATAATAGTCTATTTATTTCCCAGAGAGTGGTTTTCCAAATCTCCAGAGCAGTTTCAAAAAAGGAAGTTTCAGTGAAGATTATAAGTTACTGGAATAAAAAGTACATTCATTTAAAAGCGACTTTTATTAAATACAGTAACATTCTACTTGTATGCCTAGGCACAGCTACATCATGACCAAAACCAGAAGCAATTTCCTGAAGTGAAGATAAGCACCCATTGTGTATTTGAAAAAGAGGTTATCTATGAACAAAATATAATTAAATACTCTCGGTGCTCACCATCTCAAGTAGTTTGTTAGACTCTAATGTGGTAATAGAAACCATTTTTCCAAGCATACCGATTTATAAAATAATGAACTATTGAATTTATGAAACATATAATTCTAAGTGCCAACCAAGTTTTAATTGCTAATCAATGATAGGATCTCTTGTTTATTTATATCTTAAGGATTCTATCTAACCATACAGTATGCTGTCCTAAAATCATCTCTAAAGTTGGGGGTATGTTCGTTACCATTTTAAATGAAAGGTAGGTACATCACATTTGTAATGTGAATTTATATAGCCAGAGATGGAGCATTCTGAGAATATTTAAATAATAACAATGGAGATTGTTGAACAAATAATCCTTGAAACAAATAACATCTTATTAAAAAATTACAAGTAAAACTTATATGGGAGTTGGAATCCACTAAATGATGAACTCCACTAAAAGAGAGAACACCAAAGTTAACACATGGGACTTAGGTTTGCACAGTACGATAATATCTTGACGTAAGCAAAACGTCGTAAAATAGAAAATTCGAATATAATAGAATCGAGAAGAGGCAAAGATTTGAAAACTGAGAAGAGTATGTGGTGGTGGTCGTTCACAAAAGAGAAAGGTTGAGAGTAATGTTATTTGTGAAACAAAATGACAATAATTAGTTATACTACTGATAAAGTGAGAAAGGAAGTAGTGAATTGAAATAGGGAACATCATTAGCAGAGCAGAATAGTTAAAAATGAGAAAGAAGAATGCAAAGAATCTTATTAATGCAAGGGAGAACGGCATACCAGTTGATTTTGGTCTCGGAGAGGGTGTTAAGCATCAATCTCGGGAATCTGTTGTATGAGATGAGCAGAACTTGTGACATCCGCCTACAATTGTCAAAATATTCATCAGAAATCATGTATAAAATGGAAATATAAACACGATTGAAAGGTTGTACTGTTTATTGAACAAATTTTTAGTGCAGTGAACTATGAATTCAAGGAATTTGCAATTAGGCCTCTTTTAATAGATCTAATTTGAAAAAAAAGTAGCAAGTTGTGAACGACTATTATCTTTGTATGTAAATTGGAAGATCAATTAAATATGTTTTTTTGTTATTAATAAAGCACAAGCAGCAATGTAATCATACGAATGGGAGGAAGTGTAATATAGATAAAGAGATACCTCAAACAGTAAGGAGGAAATGGAAAATTAAATGGTGTTTCCCTGGTTGAAATAGAATCCCTGATGGGTTACCCACCTCATTTGAATAATATAGATGGTAAACAGAAAAACAATTCTATTGTGAAATGCTTACATAAAGGCAGCCTCATATAACTAAAGAATGTCTATTGACCACAACCCAAAAACTGCCTTTACCGTTATCTATAAAGTAACATCTCACTAATTATCCAACCCTTGCAAGTCTTATAAAATATCATAATTCAACACACTTAAAAAAATGTGTTCTATTTCTCTAAGTATCCAACAACACCTGTCTTAATGAAATTAATCAAAATAAAAGTATATTTAAATTTCACTTTGTCCATATAACAGCCTCTCACTAATTATCCTATACATATCAACTTTACCTATAAAACAAATTCTCCATAATCCAAATAAAACTATGTTTGCCTCTGAATATAACCTTTCGGTAAGTGTCAAGCAAACCCCTGCCTTTCAAAAATCCGTCAAAACTACATTTAGACATTCCTTCACGTTATAAAATAGCCTCTCATAATCATCCTGTAAATCTCTGCCATAAGAAAATCACTCAAATTAAACAGCCGTAATGTATATAAATAACCTCACTCGTTATCGAGCAAACCCCTGTTTTTGCAAAACTCATTTAGAATTAAACAATCATTATTCAGCCAAACCCTGCTTTGCAAAATCACTCTGTATAAAATGCACATTATCCAGCAAAACCCCTTTCTTTGCAAATCACAGAATAAAATGCTAACTATTCAGCTAACCTATACCTTTCCTAAATGATTCAAAATAAATTAAATATTATCCAGCAAACAGCGGCCCTTGCAAATTCAATCAGATTAATATGCTAATATGGTCATTTCACTAAATGCTACAATGCGTTACATACTTCTCTACCAATATATAGGGCTCAAATATTTGGTGACAGGAAAAATTTGACAAGAGATTGACTCTGATTAGATGACAATTTGTTGTTTAGGAGACTTTTTGGAGTGATCATGGCGGAAAATATTCTGATGAAAAATTGGTTATTAATAGGAACTTAACATTGTGAATGCTGACTTAGGGAAATTGTAAGTGGGCAACCACGGCCATTCACATATGGAGGAATAGGCTTGTACCCACTATACAATAAATAGCAAGCAGCCTGTGTTTTCAATTGATATAGGGATCAATGCTATGGGAGGAGAAACTAAATTGAAATAAAATCAGAGAAGCAATCCCTTCTATTAACAGATAACACAGTAAAAAACGGTCTGGCCACATACAGATACCCAATAATAAAAAAACACCAAAACCATGGCAAGTGAATTGCCTTAAGATTCTGCAGAAATTGTGTATTGCTATCAAGTTATCAACCATGCCGATGAGGAAAAACAGGCAAGATTTGAAAAATACTATGGAATCCTACCAAATCAGAAATTTTATAATAATGAGATGAACCAAAACCAATCTCCCTACAGCTTCTGCTTCAATAAATTCACAAGCAACAAATAGCATATTCTAAAAAAGTGGGCTTTAATATCTTTCACTTGCTCAATAATCCACCACCCATTATAACAAATCCCAGTTTATTCGCATCCATTTATCAATGGAGTCCTCAAACACAACAAATAGCTTGCAAAAACATTTACACTATTCAGAATTACCTCCTACCTCTTGCTCTCACATTTCAATGCAAACACACCCTAGCCAATGAAAGGGGAACGAAAACAATCCTTGTACCATTACTAATCTAGATTCTAGACCATGAAACTAAAACCCATATGTGAAAAAACTCATTTATGATCATCAAGATATCTATCAAGCCCTCAGATTTAGCACCTATTTTTACAAATCCCTATTCCAAACAGACGAGCTCAAAAACAAATCCTTGCTTCAGTAACAATCTTACCAGCAAATTTGGCCAATGAAATGACATTGAATCCTACCCATTTCACATCAGAGAATCTAACAAGATCTCCAATGCAATAACCACTTTATCAAACCTTGTACTTACTTCAAACATACCCTTACTCTCACATTTCAAAAACAAATTAATCGTTACCCAGATGAAAGAGGTTAAAAAAAAAAAGATGTCTTGTTTCAGTCCCATACAAGTCAGAAAGTTTCCCATGAGTGATGAAACGACAACCTAGAATTGAAATGATTGGAAATTAAACATTACTCCAGAATTATTAACAACACAAAATTCAATGCTCACAGAAATGGCGAACAAAGGATCTATTGTCAAGTGGGGAATGAAAAATTAAAATAGAAGAATTGTTTTAGGATGAAATAAAACACAAGGAAAAAAATAATCCAGCCGTGTACAAATTCCAAAAGATTAAACTCACTGAAACAATGGCAAGTGACTTACCTCAAGATCTCGTCAACAATGAGGAAAAATGGGCAGAGTTTGGACGAGAAATTTACGAAACCCTAACATGCCATAATTATTTTAAACTAAAACGAACAAAAACAAATCTCCCTAGAGTTACTGCTTCATTCTATTCAATCCCATTTGATTCAGAGATATGACAGTGAAATTTGTTTTCAAGCATGAGGCAAGGAAAGTTCCGTCTGCTCAGGAAAAAATACACAACAATATAGCTATCGCCGATTAATAATGAAATCCAGAAATATGTATTAGATTGTTAAATATAAATAAAAACCAAACCTAAAATAGCAATGGAGACGCTTCTTACCTCCTCCAACAGCCGTCACTGGACTCTGCAACACTAAAATCACGTTGTGTTTGAACGACTGTAAACTCTCGAATGTCAAAGATTTGCAGAACGAACAAGGAACAAAACCCTAAGCCTTTTTCCGTCCGAATTTTAGAGCGAATTAAACCGATGTTTTTGGGTTTTCTTTAGGTTCGCTGCAATTTCACCCAGTGATACGACATGGGTTTTAACCATAGCAAGCAAATGGCATTGTGCAGTTATCTTCTCTTCTGTAAACTGCAATTTCCATTGCTGCAAAAAGATTTAGGATGGCTAACTGTTAATGGCAAAACAGGTCATTAATCACACAAAAAAAACCTTTCGAAAGAAGATATATACGATGCTGAATATGTTGCCAAATAGATATGTGTAAACCTGAATTTGCAACCTGTGAAATATCATTCCAACTGGCAATTATAAATGTGTGTCCGGTCAATAAATGTCATTGCCAAGCAAGGGGCAACTTTCCGACAAGTGAACTATAAGCCGGCTTTTTTTTCCGATGCCTTTTCCGGATGGCTGACACTTTCCCCGCAAACAAAACCTCATACTAAAAGCCTATCGGCTTAATAAAAAAATTAAATTAAATTAGTTCTTCTACTAAAAGGAGGTGACTTTAAATTTATTAGTGATAATTATTAGTAAATTTTTATAATATAAATGAATTGATTTTTAAATATAAAAATCTAAATACAAATGAATGCAACTTAATTTTAAAATAAGAAATTATACAAATCATAATATATATTTCTTACTAACAAGGATGTTGATCAATTATATATCATATTAAATAATTAAAACATGTTATTATATAAAAGATAAATTATGTCATTAATAAAAATAAATAAATAATATATATTAAAATACTAAAATGTTAACCTTGTTTTGATCAATATCAATTTTTATTCATAATTTATTAAAGATATAGATTATTATTAAAAGAAAAATTATTTGACAATCTTGGTCATACATGCAAGTGTTTGCTAAAACATTTTTTCTTTAATCCCACTCTCTTCATTGTGATGAGTCATAAATTTATGAGAACCTTATAAACCTAGCATGACACATACCTATGAGGATTCAATTCTCAGTATATGGAGAGACACTATTTATAAAAAAGTGGAAGGATATGCCATAGAAAGAGAAGCAAGTAAATTTGATTAAAACCAAACAACATAAAATATCCCTATTCTACATGAAATCATGTGCATACTTTGGATGAAAAAGTGTATCTTGACTATAAATTGCCTACACATTTGTAGAAAAACAAAAATGATAAACTTCAAAAGTTAATTTACATTTATAAATGTCTATATGTTACATAGCAGCATAAATTTGTATGAGTATGTTCCTTACAAAGAAAAATACGACCTAGTTGCATAGATATGAGTGGAAATTTTAAAGAATAAGAACATGCCCTAGGTATTGCTTTTTTTGGATAAAAAGAATGTTCTCTAGCAGTAGAAATTTGTATGTTTATTGAACCTCCAAATGCCCAAAACAAGTCATCATACAAAAACTGATGTATTTCTTAGAATGTCAAAAAAAAAAATGAACAATAAAATTGAAGCCCTAGTCGTTGGGTCGTTTAGAGTTTCAGAGATTTTAGTTTTTAGAATGTCAAGTTCCTTTATTGAAACCTAGATCTTAATACAAACTATTGCAAGGAGTCAATGTTGTCCAAAAAAATTCGTGTTGTATCTTAGACACAAAAAACTTGAGTTTATGGAAGAACATTTTCCCGAGAGTATATGCCCATGTTTAAAAATCCACAACTGCCACAATTAAAAATTGTTTAATTTACAATTCTTAAGTTCCATTAGTTTAAGAATTTGTAGATTGTGAAAGTAAAACTTTTAATGATAGATATTTGTCATGTCCAAAACTTTGTGGATTGTGCCAAATAGATGATAAAGGATTTTTGCAATCTAAAAGTCTGGTATTTTGTAGTCACTTATAAAGAAGGATAAAAAATTTAGATGAAATTGGTATTATGATGTGCTTGCACAATGTTTTATAACATTATGCAACTTTGTAGAGTGCAAAAATTGAATGTTGCATAAAGCACAAACTCAGAACAATTTTTCTTTTGGTGGTTGTGAAGTCTTGACTGAATCCCTAAATGTTTAAGTAAAATGAATATGCTTTCACATCTTCAAGGTGGCACTATGAGAGGCAGTATGTGACTAATGGAAGAATTGGAAATTTGAAATAATTTTGAAAGGTGAAGGCGCAAATCAGCTATCAAGTCAAAAAAATGTGCATAAAGAAAAGTTAATATTACGATGAACATTTAAAACATGGAAAATTGAATGATTCAAAGTATTGTAACAAGTTCTTGATAAAAGTGGTGTCACAATGACTCCAATGGCGAAGTCTTTGCAATCTAATTTTTGGGTCAATATCTATAGTTGCTTCTTTGATCCACTCACCCGTCCTATAATAGGAATCCCAAGAAAAAATAATGGATGTGTAGAAATTTTATCTTTGGCAGGATATTTGTTTTTAAATTATGCCTAGTAAATTTTTTAACATGAACGGTGATGTTGGCACAACATGCCCTTCGGCTCCATGTGAAACACTTTTGACTAGAGCTATGAACCAGTGAGGCCACAAACGAGGGACCTCATCCCCGCACTTCACATGATCAAACCCGCGAGCACAACAACCCAGTGAAAGCACAAGGCATGCGAGCACACTGGCCCAACATCTAGGAGTAGTTCCAATGCATAGGGTTACCAAATACCTTACAACTTAGTTTGATTGTTCTCTTCTCTATGCAGGAAGTTTTTGTTGTTCAAAGGATTCTATAAGTTGCAAAACATAGCCCTATAGTAATTAATGAAGCCAAAGCAATTACATGTGAGAAATATTTAGGACTATCCAACTCCAATGTTATACACAAGTGGGAATGTCATAAATGAAAACCTATAATGAAAACTAAAGTGGAATGTGTTCATATGTGTTTAACAACCTTGGAGTCCACTATGCTCTTTTCGTGGTAAGTCACACAGTCTTGTGCCCTTTTTATTTTCCCTCAAATAACAAAACTTCTTTAATGCAAAATTTAAAAATTAGAGAAAAGAGAATGAAGTTTAGGAAAGCACAATTTGTAGAAACAAAAAAAAAAAGAAATTGCGAAAATCACAGATGAAGTAGCAAAACTTGAAATATAAGGGGCAATTAAAGATAAATGAACATCACGATATTCTCTAAGCGTAGGATCTTAACTAATTCACATGGTCACAGAAGAAATTTTGAGCACCAACTCAAACATTTCAAAGACCAATGTTGTTTTATCTACATTTTGTCTAAAAAAGACAATAGAAATCAACACATAAAAACAAACCCTAACACATTACACCAATATTTACAAAAATATGAGAGATGGAATGTTCATGAAACACTATTGTTGAGCTCTACATTGATATTGTTATTGAATCACAAGTCAGTTCCTTGCATAAAACTATATCAAACCCTAAATGAATTGGGTATTCAACAACAAATATCAACATAATTATTTTACAATGAAAAAAAAGGCAACAAAAAACTATTAGACGAGATATCTAGATTCAACCAAATAAAATTCACTAAAACTATGGTAAGGACTTAGCTCAAGTTTTTTCCCTTAATATACAATTGAAAGAAAATGGGTAGAGTTTCTAGCAAAAATATTACAAAAACTTAAAAAAGTAAATTTTTTATGAAAATGGGACAAAAATTACAACATAACCAATGCTTCAATCTTTTCATAGTTGTTTGAATGACGATGATGATAAAATTTTCTTTGTGTTTTCAATTGATAAAAATAAACTTGATTGTAGGCAATGGAGTTGTGCTGATGAAGAAGTTAGTAAACATAGACTACCAACTCAAAAAATCAGCATAAAAATACGATTTGAATGGCACAAGAATTTAGGCTTTTGATGGGCATTCCCACGAAAAAAAGGCTATTGACAAATTTAAAAAACTAATACATCTCACTTTATTTCATTATTTATCTCCATAAAATTGTTCTAATTAATAAAAGTAGGATAGGCTCGGACCTTTACATATCTGATAAACAAGAAGTACGAACCAACCACCCACCAAAGACATGAAGGAATGGTCTACTAGACAGAGGCATTACCCTCTTGCCAATCTTTATATAGACCTATGACTTTATCAGAAAATGAAATCTTTTTCTTTGAATGTTTTGCAGAGACCAGAGTGCCAAACTCTGGGGTAGACTTGTTAAGTGAGCTACAAGTGTTGCATGCTTGGAGGGTTAGTCAGTGATTGTATCCAACCATATCAGCTCCTTCTCCTTGCCTACTTATGCAAGAATTTGTGCTCATGATTATAAGCAATTGAACTTGTTGTTTATTTCATAGATTCTGGAAAATCATTTGATGATATCAGAGCCTTTGTGAGATAATTCAAGCCATTTGAGCATTCCCAATTTAATATCCATTCACGTGACTTCCCACACCCTCGACCCTGTGCTGTTCTTCAACCTCTTCCCAGCTCTCTCGACTCATCAACTCACTGATTGCGGTGGACTAGCAGTGAAAAATCAACATGCGTGGTTGCCAATACATTTTGTTTGGAGCGTGCAGGTGTAATACTTGCCGGTCGAGATGATTTCCATAGCGAGAAGCACTTGACCTGTTTTGTCGTGGCAAAGGGCGTGTCTTTGCCGTGGTAGAGGGCAGATCGCGCTAGGGAGTCCTTCCTGGGAGCGCCGAGGATGAGGCCTAGCAGCATGACCAGAGGTTGGACATCATTCGTTTTATGTGTTTTTTAAAATAAAACAGAGTCAAAGGAGTGCTTTTGTGTGTTGTATTATTCTTTCACACATCATCATCGTCTTCAGAGATTATTGTTCATGCATTGTTTATTTTAGCTTATATCGTGATTGATTCCACAGTTACTCATGATTCTACATATCAGACTATGTCATCATCCTGTTTGACACCTTCTGCAGGAGTATTAGATGCACATCGGTTCAGCTTTCACTTACATGTATGGTCCCTGTTCTTGAATCTTAGTCACATGACAGCATTGGCTTGGAGATCATTGAGCATTCTTTGAAGACATCATTTCTCTTTTGGAGGGGAGTTTTATTTCCCACTCAGTTTTCTCCTTTTCTCCACTTATGGGAAACTTTTACATGGGTACCTAACATGGCCTAGTAGCCGAGACCCATTATCTTTTGTTTCAGTTCTCCCTAAGTTGCACTTAAGGGGGGATGTTAGTATAAACAAGGTTATTATCAAAATAGTTAAGACTAAGTTTGACATTTTCACACTTAATTTAAGTTTACTTAGGCTAGTTGAGTTAGTTGTCTCACCTCATGTGGTATACACACGTGTCCTCTCTTGTGGAGACACCTTGTTCATGCACACTTGCCACTTCCTCATACACTTGTCAAATGAGCTACAAGTCTTGCATGCTTGGAGGGTTAGTCAGTGGTTGTGTCCAACCATCTCATCTCCTTCTCCTTGCCTACTTATGCAAGGATTTGTCCTCATGATTATTGAGCAATCTTAATACACTAGATTGACTTCATTCATTTGAGCTTGTTGTTTATTTAATAGATTCTGGAAAATCATTTCAAATTCCCACTTTATCAAAACTTCAATCTCTTGATTTAATCTTCCTTCTTGATTTTAGATTCCTAAATTTGTATGCTCTACTCTTTTCTAAGTAACCAATAAAAATGCATCTTCACTTTTTTCTGAATATTTTTGTGGCATATCATATATCAACAAAACAAATCCCACACTAGGTCTTCTATCATACTATAATTCTTATTGTGTATACTTATGCATTACTATTGTAAGGAAATGAATAATAATATACATAGTTTTAACTATTGCTTATACCCTAAATTTATTTTCTATTTTGTCTGATTTTAAGATAAACATCTCCAATTTTACAAGTGACTAATGTCATTTTCAATTCAACAAAGGTATTTATTTGTAGAGATTATGTTGAGATAATAAAACGAAAATTTGAAAAAGGTGATAATATGTTTGACTCTAATGGTGTTAAAAGTCATTGACTTTTAATGAAAATAGTTTCAAAATTGATAATTATCACTACTATGCAAGTAGTTAATCAAAATTAAAGGATATGATTTTCACATATATTTACATCTACAATGCAAATGAATTTTAAATTTGAGAGTAAATTGAGAAATTCGTGCATTTTCATGAAAGAGTAGTTTTATACAATTTGAAGGAAGAAAAATGGATCAAATTCTATAAAAGAAAGGAATCTAGAGGGTTCTCAAATGATGAAGCCTTTTCTACAACAAATTTGTACTAGAGGAAAAGTGAATAAACTTTTATTTAAGACAATTTAAATATAGTAATGAAATGTTATTGTTCAAGATAACGTTGCTAAATACTTGTAAGAATTGGTTATGAAGGTAGCAACCCAAGATCTAGAGATGAAATGGAAAGCACATAAACACGAGAGAAAGAATGTGACAAGAATCAATTGTATTCCTATCAATGATGCAATAGAATAGAATACGCGTACATAGGAGAGCTCTTGGTTATATAGTAGCCAAGGTGAGAACATAGGAGTGCATGAGATTATGACAAGTGTCTTAATCTTATGGCATGAGACAAAAAAAAATGACAACTTATCATCCCAACTAAAGTTGAACCAAAAAAATGACAACTTATCATCCCAACTAAAGTTGAAAAGTGATCACATGATAACATCACTAAAGCTGGATCACCTACCAAAGGTGAAAAACTGCAACCTTGAAAGGTGGATATTATAATGTGATAAATGCACTAAAGGTGGAGACACCATATAAGGTGGAAAGAATAACATGACAATGTCACCTAAAGTGGAAATTCTCCAACAAAATCGTATGTGGTCCCTAAGTAAGCTTAAGTGATGTGTAAATAGGACCTAGGTAAAGAATAACCAAGGTAAACTACCTTAATGACACCAACAATACTATTGAATGAACTAGGAAAGCAATACACACATACATAGCTATAAAGCACACAAAATATGATGGAATATTTAAAGTCGATTTATAAAAAAATTAGAATTACATTGGAAATAAGGCCATCTCCATGCCCATTGCCCACGTTTTACATAGTTGTGTGTAGTGGTTACAACAAACATCCACTTGTGTTTGTAGGTGATGAACAATGGACAAAAAAACAAAAGGTCCTGGTAGTGACATCATAAAGCCTGGTTATCAATCTATACCATCATTTCTAAAAATAGAGAATTTGGTGGTGGGGGGCCTGTTTTTGTTTTCCTTCCTTCTCCAAGGTGAAAAGTGTGAATTAGGTAGCCAATGCAGCGGGCTTCCTTAAAAATTTCATTGGGTATCAAAGAATTTTTAACATTTTTTATTGAAGTGGTGAGAAGTATTTTAGAGTTTGTTAGAATTTTTTCTTTTTTGTTTAAAGTTGACAATATTTAAATAATAGCGTACCTAAATATATATATATATATATAAGATGAGAGTTATCATTTTAAAACCTTGCCTTATCAATAGATCTAATTGTATCTAATAAAGTTTTCTATATTTTATTCAATAGAATTTTTTTATTATGGAATGTAATCTGAAACATTCATGAAAAAAAATATAAAGTCAAATTCAGAAACATTTCAAATTATTGATTTATAATATTGAAAAGATATAAACACATCCTATATAAAACAAAAAAATATTTAGTAGAAACAAATATGATCCAAAAGAATCATAAAAATTCAGATAGCCAAATTTATAAATTTCCAATGGTTTCAACATTATTATAGATAAATGTGTAGTTTTCCATGCTTTTCCAAGGCCAAAGGTGGTCATGCTTGCATCTTTCCTCATTCTTACATGATTAGACCAAACAATGTAAATGAAAATGGAGAATAATAGAAAATGAACATTATTAGAATTTGTAGCCATAGACTTTTGCAGAGGCTTTCCCTATAAAGAGTGATTAAACCAAATGCTAACAACCAATCAAATTCTAGCATTTTCTAATTTTCCATTTACATTTGCGTTTTCCTTTAGTGAAGTGGCATGTTTTTTCAGACAGGTATTAATTTAAATTTTTTTGTCATACTATCATTGGTTGCATTTACGGTTGCAGGATGTTAGCAAAGGTCTATATGTTCCCAATGCAAGAGAACACAAATCCCTCAAGGCATTGCTCTGAAATCTGCAGGAGGGCACGAAAAAATAGGGTCTTGGGATGCTGGGTTTTGAAGATCACCATCTGCTTTGCATTTCATTTTGGTGCTTTGGCATCATAATAGCATTTAAACACATTTTACTGGCTAATTTACATCATAATAGTATTTTTAATTTGGATAATCAACTGTATAGTCGAATGATTATTAGCCATCCAGCCAAACATTGTTGACGGAGCCCAGAGCAATAAGCCTCTTTGCCAACTGCTTCCCATCTGATAGAAACAACAAAGATTACATGGTCCTCCCAATAACACCTGGACGAAGCCACACCAATGATTTCTGCCATGGAATCCCCAATTGGAAATACTCAATTAAAATAAAAATAACATTTCAAGACACAGAAGATCCTACAGTCACAGGCAGTTTGACTAAAATCAGACAAAGCAACTATAAATGCACTAGGTGGGCATCACAAAGAGGCTGGAGGATGTAATGAATGATGACTAGCAAAGAATTGGAGATTGTGAGGCGGGAACACTTACAAAAGATCTGCATGACAAGTAATGCGAAATCCAAGCAGTCGTGACAAGTTTTACATGACAAGTAATGCGAAATCCAAGCAGTCGTGGTATAGTTTTATTGTTCCAATGGTGATGTCTGAGCTATACAAGAATCCAAGTATTGCATAATGGTTCATCTATTACTGTAATCCTAGTAGCAATAGAGGTACTACTAGGACTATGGGCAATGAACCTATGTTGATGCTGACAAAATCAGGGACTATATTGTATTTATCCTAGAATGGTCTATTGATTGGTGTACAACCTACCCACATCAAAACCACAATAGGCTGAAGTATCATAAGGAGAAACTATATAGTTAGAATAATAAATCTGCAAATGTAGATGTCTTGCCACATACAATGGTACAATATATTGGATATTATAAATTTGCTCTCAGAAGTCGTGTTAACAAATGGAGCTCATCTACATCAATTTACGATCCCTATTCTGATTGAGAATCTTTGATGCATCTAGTGCTGAAGCATACACAATTGGGCCTCTGTTATTTGCTAATACCCTATATATGCAAATGAGGACTTACAGAACAGGTGCTGAAGTTCAAGTATTATTAGGTGCTCAAATACTTATGTCATTTATTTTTCAAATTTGAATAGATTTGTTAGACTGTGAATGGACAATATAGGATCACAACACTATACATATTCTAGTAGCGAGGATTATAAGATGTTTGTTGATCAGCATGAAAGGTATGTGCAAAGGGTATAAATCTTAATTTTTTATAAGCACACACACTATCATATTGATGAAGCAATAAATCGAATGTATCCTCCTAAAGGCCAAGAAATTGCATAGTGGCATACAGATAGGTCTAATTGCATAGTGGCATACAGATAGGTCTAACTACATAACTGTTTGAATTGGTAGTTGGCCCATACGCTCTGCCAACAGACACAGAACTGGATTTTTGCATTGGAGTTCCTTTGACAATTGTTTACTTTCAACGCACACTTGACTAGGTTGGCCTTTAAAAATAGAAAGTTTAGTAAAGGTCCCTTATGAATTCCTAAGCTTTAGGAACAGGAAACCAGTAACCCTGTTTTGTGATCATATCATGAGAAAAATTGAGGATTCAAAATGATAGCGCCCATTGAACATGAAAAACCTCTAATTGATTTAGAGTGTATTTGACCATAGAGGTTTGTTAAGAAGGATGAATCAGGGAGGAAGAAGTTTTAACTGTTGCTAAAAATGACAATGAATTCCTGTCACTTATCTTTAAAGACACATGCAAATTCCATTCAACCTTCTCTAGCACAGTTATCTAGAAGGTCCTTGGGTTCTATTCATATTAAGACTGTGGACAAGGATATTAAACTAGTAGTTAGGGTTGGGTTGCAGGACAATGACAGTGTGTTTGTCTAGGATATGACAAAGGTAGTTGACCTCACTAAGGATGTTGTAAATGAAGTATTAATAAACAAATGCTTTAAATAAGATTGGTGCAGACCCGATGAAGCCCAAACCAAAACAAAATGGACTGGGGAGATTGGAATAAATGCTCATTGTGTGTTAGAAATATTTGTCTTCAAGAGCCAGACTCAATTTTCTATCAACAGAGGTATAACTTTTCTGGACATAATGTTTACAGCTTGATGCATGCCTTGTGATTTACTTGTAGCCTGGTCAATAATGAACATCATAAAATGTTGTTTTAATATTTGTCTACATTTTACTTCTACCAAATTGGATGCTTTAGACGAGACTATTACGCTATACACACTTCCCATTGGCATCCAAGCTAAAATATTAGTTTGAAAAATTTAAATATAATGCTTATTGTATCCTTGCAATTTTTTTGCAAAGCTGTCGTTTGATGGTAGATATTATAGCAACATGATTATTTCATTTTGGTGTACTTGCTCCAGAATGTGCTACATCATATTTCAAGTATGGTTGTGCGCTTCTTTACAAAGCTCAAGATGAACCTGGTGCCTTGAATGAGAGTGTTGCTCTAGCAAAGAAGGCACAAACAACTTCAAAGAATGCTGCAGATGGGGAGACTGAATCTTCGGAACTCACCTTTTGTTACTGATGCAAAGGAAAAAGCCCTGCCAGTGATAACAATGGGAAAAAACCAATCACTGATGAAAACAAGGATGGAGCTTTATTATCTTTACACTTTTACCTGCATTTTATAAGAGTCTGATTTGTTTTTGAAAAGTCTGATTTGTTTTTTTCTCTGTGGTCTTAAACCACTGAATTTTGATATTGTGAAGGAGGATATAGAAATTCTAGCAAGACAAGAAAGTATTTGAATTTGTTCATTTCCTCTCAAAAGATTTTACATTGATGTATTAAAGTTTTCAAATGTCTTTGTGTATGATTATTACTGGTTGTTTCTCTATTCAGTGGATGTCACTGTAGGAGTTCACATCACAGCCATTATACCAAAAACTAAAAACTTGTGAAATGAACAAGTGAGAATGAGGCTTTTTATAGTAGTATAACTATCGAGTGAAATGATTGTACCAGAGAAAACCATATTTGTTAATTTTTATAAAGCAGTTTACCTAGTTTAAATAATATTTGTTAATTAAGAAGGCAATACCTAGCTGGGCATGTTATAAAATGAATTAAACAAATCGAAAGAAAGTTTAAAAATCAATCTGAGCCACACGAAATGAAGAAGGTATCTAAAAGCAAAATCCATCTACAGGAGTAAAGCAAGACAAAAGTCCTCTCCTTCCATTTTGAATCTAGCAAAGCTTAAGGTTCAACTGTCCACACTAGTTAGGATGCTAAATTGAAAGCTTGACAAAATCTTCAATCAGACAAAACAGACAAACAACAAAACCGTTCTTCCACCCTGCCAGAAACTTCGCAGCTCTGCAACACTTGTTTGTATATCTGACATTATTCCCATAATGTATGTTTAAAACTTCATTTGTTTGAAAAAAGCATTCCCACTAAATTATGCTTAAGATAAGTTTTCCAATAAAGGTTGAAGTGAGGCGAAGGTTAGAAAGGACTTGCCCATAACAGAAGATTGGAGCACAAAATGTTGCCAAATATATAGTTGAGAGAATACAAGATAATCATGCGCATGCAATCAGGCTCATTGCTTGTCCTTACGATGGACATGTAGGTTCAGTTGTATTAGGAAAAGAGCAAGTTCTGCTCACAACAAAGTTCAGTTGGTCAAAAAAAATCAAGACAAAAAAATTGTGTAGTCTTAGTCATAAAATACTACCATATACCAAATTTCTTCAATGGACGAGATTGTTCTTGTGGTGCGATGCACATTCTCTCCGTCATTGCTCTTACAAGTGGATTTTCGATCGCTTCTAGAGAGTCTATAATGACACATAAGAATTGCCAGCACTGAAGAAACTGAAGCAATCCATAACTTCATTAAAAAACACCGTCCAATAGATCAAAAAGGTGATCAATGTTATAATAAACGTGAATATAGGCATTCGGATAGATCATCTTTCAGTATTCTTCAAACTAAGAATCACGACAAAAGTTCAACGTAGTTAACATACACCCTAAACTATAAAAAATGCAATAAACTATTTCCTTTCTCATTCATTTAACTTTAGCTACCTCCCAAATCTGTAGCTTTGAGTAATTGATAACATAATACGCCATGGCAAATTGAATTTGGTTATCTGGAGGATATATAGGCTGATTTATTTACCCATTTCTACCACAGTAAGCCTTTAATAACGACCCGAAACATCAAGAAAAACTGCCACAATTAGAGGATGTGCAGGAACCCGAAGCAAGTACTCTTTACCTATCGCTAGTTATCAATCGTGAACTGTACCTCCTGCGGCCAGTAGCAGTCAGTTCAGACGTCAATTTGAAATTGAAAGGAACAACTTGACACAGGCTTTTGATGCCATTGTAGACACCTCTTGGTGTAATTATTATTTAATAATAAACTAGCGGTTGGACCTTTAAAAGGTCCAATTTGTACTGCCGATAGCAATTAGATATTAGATATGTTGCTCTCTTGGTTATCTCCCTTTCGAAGATCACATGATGATTAAATTTGTAGCTATGTCATTATGCAAACGATCTGTTATTTTATTCTGATGACAAATGCCCAGAATCACCCCTTAAACTGCTGTTTGGATCCTGTTATTTTATTCTGATGACAAATGCCCAGAATCACCCCTTAAACTGCTGTTGATGATCCAAACAGTACAATCTTGTGGCTCTCCATTGCTGAGATATTTATTTAAATGTAATAAGAAAAGTTTGATTATCTTAAACTGCTGTTGATGATCCAAACAGTACAATCCTGTGGCTCTCCATTGCTGAGATATTTATTTAAATGTAATAAGAAAAGTTTGATCATCTGTTGTCTACAGAAGTATATTGCATTCCCTTCAAACTTACATAAACATTCCCTTCAAACTTACATAAACATTAGGACTTTGAAATTTGTTAAAAGATATCAGGAAGAAACATATTTAACCTACACTATTATTTTGTTATATACGAGGACATAGATCACAAGACAATACAAATTTTTATGCTAAGCATCTTGTAATATTCTGAAAAACAAATTCTGTGATTTATATCTAAGATGACATAACTTCAGTTAGCTTTCGATCCAAAATAAGTTTGCGTAGCAGTCATACCCAGAACAAATATCGGCAACATAACTTCAGTTAGCTTTCGATCCAAAATAAGTTTGCGTAGCAGTCATACCCAGAACAAATATCGGCAGCAGAAGAGAGACAATAGACAATATACTAAGGCCTTGAGGAATACTCTTCTTTGAACTGTCTGATACACAAATCCAACAGTTTTCCATGGAATTCGGTGTTCCCAATCTTCCAAACTGAAGGGGAACCCTTTAAATTCTTGAAAGTGTCCCTTATGCAAAATCCCTAGTGCAGCAAACTTTTGAGAAGCTCCCATGTGATGTACAATAGGATCCAAAGAATATATATTACCAATCATTTTGTGGAAAATCCTATAAAAAGAATAAATTCCATAAACCAATGAGAGAAAATGCAAAATCAGACTTCTTATTTCCTGCCCCTTTTTCTCTGCTCACTAGCATTTGCCTGTTCCACATCTCTAGAAGCTGAAGCTTCTGCTGTATTTTGCCAGATAGGTTTCTCTTCATCCTCAACTTGCTCTCTTCAGATTACGTGTAGCTGGTTTCATATCTATATTTGAATCAACATCGCTATAGGTTGAAGCTTCTGCTGTATTTTGCCAGATAGGTTTCTCTTTCATATCTATATTTGAATCCACATCGCTATAAGTTGAAGCTTCTGCTGTATTTTGCCAGATAGGTTTCTCTTCATCCTCAACTTGCTCTCTTCAGATTACGTGTAGCTGGTTTCATATCTATATTTGGGTCTCCAACCTCTTCTGAGCGCCTGTTACCAACCATCATCTTTAGCCATTCTACAAGGTTAACCTGGACCATACCCAGTACAACTTACGAATAATAACACGAGTCTATCCCAAAACAACTTTGAAAGTATAAAACAAACTATAGAATCCATGCCAAAGAACTTCAGTTGAACTCACCTCATCTGCTGGCCGCGTAAAGAATTTTAGATTTATGTTTAATCAAGCTCATTACTTGTCAAATTTATTTTGTCCATGTATTTCAAATTTTCTTCCTGTTATCCCAAACAAGCTGGTGCTTATATTTATCCAATTAATTTCACAAAATTATTATTAAGTGAAAATTACCTTAGCATATGGTTCTTGGATTTGAGTACCACAATACCTTTAATATGGTTTAATATGGACATCCATCAAAAGCATAAATAATAGAAGAATTTTATCAGATGTTGTAGTTGCAGCTGCCCTGATATGCATGTACACAAAATGTGGAAGCATTATTCACCAATAAAGATAATATGCAGATAGTTGCCCTTAAAACTTCCTCTAGGCTAGATGCCAGAAGAATTTCCGTGAGCTGGTCTACAATTGCTGCTCTCAACAGTGCGGATTCAGCTTCTGTTTTATCTTTTAAAGTTAAAAAAAGCACATCAACTTCTACAAAAATGATAAAATGAACCAATAATTATATATTTCTAATTCTATGCATGTTATTTTGATATAACTTATGTTAAGCAAATTGATAGAGAATGATTGTCATCATAAATATATGTGCAGATTTAAGGAGTGATTTTGGTTTAAAGTGAATGAAAGTACAAGACAAATTAAAGACCAAAGACAAGTTTCTAAAGAGTGTCTGGAGTGATTATTGTCAACTAATGGTTATTCCCGAAGTATGGCTGAGGAGCCCCATAGAATTGTGGATCATTTTTCAGAATATTGTGCACGATAAACTTGTCTCTTATTACCAATAAAGATAATATGCAGATAGTTGCCCTTAAAACTTCCTCTAGGCTAGATGCCAGAAGAATTTCTGTGAGCTGGTCTAAAACTGCTGCTCTCAACAATGTGGATTCAGCTTATGTTTTATCTTTTAAATCTGAAACTTTTTGATCTCATCTGAAGTGCATAAGATACAAATAGCCTGCTCAAATTCAAACTCTTTTTCCATTGCTTGACAATTGTTATTGTTATTTGAGTTTCCTGATTGGCAGACACTAATATTATCTGGAAAATCTAATTTTCTTCTTGCATAGTTTCCCAACTGCTTCACATTTATAATATCTGAACGCCTTACAGATTTCGACAAATGATAATCAAAGCATCTGTCACTAGTAAATGAAGGTACTTTATCATCATTGGTAAGTTGTCCTCCAAAATTAGGCGTGAGTATTTTATCTGCTTCAATGAATCAAATGCTTCTGATCTACATTGATCCAACCATTGTCTGGTAACATGTTCAATCGTAGGTTCAATTTGATCTTTCTGTTAAAAAGTTCTTAACTCAGACGGGAAAAAAGCGAGATTTTGGAGTCCCAAGTGCCTTGAAATACCAGTCTCTGATGACATGTATGAGGCGTGAGAATTTGTTTTTCTAGATTCTCATACTCGAAAAGGGAAAAATCTTTCATAGTCCAGACTCAATCCTGGAATCACACAGCTGTGGGTGCTTACTCAGGTGCATAATTTTCTATCCAAAGATCCCATTTTTATAGCTTTTTTTTCTGTTATGATTTCGGGGATTGTAGGTTAAAACTGAAATTTTGAATTCTTGGTCGGAAAGAGAATTCCAAGATAAATTATTTTTCCCCGAGTTTTTAACTTTGAGAAATCTGTACAGGATTTGGTGATGGGTTCGGAGAAAGAGAAAGAAAAGGATGGAGTAGTGGTTTGGGGATATGCAGACCAAAATTCTCATGGTGACAATTCTGGCCATGGGAATTATGCTCATTGCTAGCCAGAACATTTCATTTTGGGAATTCAGCAATGGGTTCTGCAAGAACTTAGCAGACAAATTTCTGCTCAAAGAATCGAACTTGCATAACACCATTAACAGCATTGCAAGCAGATCTGAATCCGAAGAGGAGGAAAAAGAAGAGAGAACTGACAAGCGGGTGTTTCGACCTTATGGCAATGGAACATACTTGTTTATCCAGATGGGTGCTTACAGAGGTGGAGAAACTACTTTTGCTGTAATTGGGCTGGTATCTAAGCCTCTTCATGTTTTTGGGAAGCCTGGATTTGAATGTGAATGGATCCCCAGGAATTCGACCCTGGGACCTATGAAAGGCAAAATTCATAATATCCTACCTGATTGGGGCTATGGCAGAGTTTATACTGTGGTTGTCCTCAACTCTTTCATCACCATAGTGTTTACCCTTATTTTATCAATCATGAGTTTAACAATATTTCTAATTTGATCTATTTATCTATTTACTAAATGATAAAATCATACATCTAAAATTAAATATATTATTATAAATTTTCGTGCAGCTATGAATTTAAAATTAAATACCCTTTTCTTTGATATTAGATTGAAGCACCAAACTACAATCATTCAGACAAGTCACAGCTGACAAATCAGCAGCAACACACAAGTCATATTATATAATATTTGAACTTTTATTACATACCCTCACAATAACCCAAAATATATTCCTGATACTTTTCTAGTAGAGCATGTTCCAGGGAGCCATATAAAACTAAAGCGTGTAAGATACGTGTACCAGATCATGTTGCAGTATTGTTTGAATGGTCAAAGGTATATAAAGCTGAGGCATTTCCTTATAAAATATCATCAACTCTCAGTACATAATGAAATAATATGTGAATATAGAATGGATATTTTATGCTTAAAGAATTCTAAGAAGACAGTAAGTACACAGGAATCAACAAAGAAGGTGATGAAAAGCATTGGTAACAATCTCAAGAAAAAGAAGTATGTATTCTAATGGAAGGAGGTAATAACCTTGACCAGCTATGGAGGTATTCTAATGCAGAAAAAGCACAGTGACTAACAGCAGGGAGACAGAGAGACTGCAACATTCAAGGCGCATGTGTAGTAATATACAATATGTCATATATACAACATGCCAATATAGTATCATATTCTTGCTTAGTTTATATATAGAGTATCCATGATTTATGGATTTATAGATAGTAAAAAGAAACTTGAACTGTAAAACAAACTTATTAACTCTGAGTAAACAGACTAAGCCATCCTTCTTAGGCAAACAAACTTATACTAATCGACGCTATGTCCTCAAAATTTGTCATTACAGCTAAGGAAAGCTACGAAAAGTTCTGGATCCATGGATTGAGGCAGGGCGTGTGACATTGCAGGACATCAGAGATCAAGAACAGTTTGATGGGTATTATCATAACCAGTTCTTGATTGTTAATGATTGTTTGCACAGGTACAAATTCATGGCTAAATGGACTTTTTCCTTCGATGTGGATGAGTTTCTGTATGTTCCGGGTGGCTCGAGTATTGATTCTGTTGTTCAAAGATTCTCCGATTTCACCCAGTTCACCATTGAGCAGTACCTCATGTCCAACAGATTGTGCTTGGAGCTTGAAAACTCTGAGAATTATTCCAGGTAAAAGCTTGAATCTTTGAGAACATTTTGGTATTTTACAATCTATGAATTCTGTGTGTTTATATTTGGGAATTTGGATTTTCGATGTGCAGTGAATGGGGATTTGAGAAACTGCATACTTTCGATCTCTTCTAATGCCCTTCTTCACATCTCTGAAAACCCTTGCGGAAATAAATCAAAACAAGTTACAGCTAAGGAAAGATATATTTTAAGCCAGACACGTAACCATAGAAGGCCAAGGTGAATTAAAAAATCGTTACAGCGCACCCAATTATTATGCACAAAACCTACTTTACTTATACTGGCATCTTAAGCATGGGCGTACAACTATTTCTTTCGTTTGGAAATTAACATACTAAAAATCTTGCAGTTCACGCGTGAAGTAAAAGGTTAAAAATAAAAAGCAGGGCATCTTTTGATTACAGGCAATCTTTTGAATTAAATTTGTGGAAAAATTGAATTGCAAGAAAAGAATTGACAGAGAGAATTAGAATTGCCTGGCACTTGTGCTCCCCAACTGCTCTCCTGTTAACTGAATTGAATTGAATTGTTTCAAAGAGATTTAATAAGTTGGAGATTTGATTGAACGGCGACCAAAGCGAAACATGATAAAAAGGCGATCAGAACATGCGTTACACTCGGTGATCTCAAACACAAATCCGTTCCATCCGCATAGCAAGATGCACAAAACTGTTCCCGAAAACAAACTCAACATTCCTAAAAATACACCACACTATTCTTCGCTCGACAAAACAAAATAGAGTACCTGAAAAAGGAAATTAAAAGTAAATCTATTCCTAACCTCTCTTGTTGGAAGCGAATTGCGCAAACGAAAACAGCAATGCAGTGATGCGAACAAAACATGCTTCTGGTTCAATGGGTTAAGCTCTCATCGTTCACGCAATAAATGATGGGGAGCCGAATCCAAATGTTTCAAGCGGCCGCTGCCAGCAATACGTCTCGGGGTGAAAACACAACCCCCATGCACGCAGCCACACCAATTTACACCACAGGTGGAATGTAAACCCTAACCACGCCTTGCATGAGCTGTCGCAGCCTGTCGGGAAAAAATTTGGCGGCGAGCAGAATTTCACGTTTTCGCGGCGTGAGACAATTCCGGTTGGGGTCCAACCCCACAAGGAATTGCCTATAGGTAAATAAAAATAATAATTTCAAGAAATTTATGATATGAAGATATTTTGTCACTGTAGAATATCTTGATATAATTAATATTATATTATATTTTATGATCGCTTGTTTATGGATTATATTGCAAGTGGATATTCTATTAGAATAGAGGTAGCTTATTGTTTATTAGTTCTTGCGGATAGGCAGGGATACTAATGCATTCATATGGTTCAATTAATTTTTTAAGGTAGCCAATCATTTGAGACTATTTTTTTAAGTTTGTTCATATTTCTATAGTTCCAATTTTTGCATATTTCCTCAGAATTCAAATAATACTATTTATCTCCTTTCTTATTGGTGTATTCTGCAAACAGTCATTGCAAAAAATGTATTTTCCTAAATTTTAAGTCAAAAAATTTAACAACCATCCAAAATGTCAATAAATTTTTTGGTATCCTTCATAATGATAAATGGGCCTTCAAATCCACAAAAATGTGCCAAAATCTTATCTCATTTAGTGAAACACAACAAAATCAGAATAAAATATTGTTTGGTAGCATGTATTTTTGTGACAAATGTCATCTCATTTAATAAATATTTATTATACTTTTTGACAATTGTATGTATATTGAATACAAAGAACTATTTGTATTGTACATTTTACTATATGTGGACTTGTCACATTTAATTTTATCTAGAAACATCCTCTCTTGATAAGTTTGATTTTTTTGGGATGTTATAAGAAAGGGAAATGGCGAAAAAAGTCATTAAAAAATGTTATGTTTTTTTTGTTTTTTTTACTGCACTTTATTAAGTGACTCCAGCCGGGTCACGACCCTCGAACTCGGCGAGTCAGGGAATGACTCGCCTGAATCGACGAGTCAAGCAAGTCACGCCCTCTGACCCGTCCGAGCTCGAGTCAAGGTCACCGTGACCCGGAAAGGGTCACTCGGCCCGCTGACTCGCGTGACTCGCCGCGAGTCACGAAACTCTGGTTTGGTAGCATGTATTTTTGTGACAAATGTCATCTCATTTAATGAATATTTATTATACTTTTTGACAATTGTATGTATATTGAATACAAAGAACTATTTGTATTGTACATTTTACTATATGTGGACTTGTCACATTTCATTTTGTCTAGAAACATCCTCTCTTGATAAGTTTGATTTTTTGGGGGTTGAAAACTAGCATTAATTTTGATTGACTAGTGCACACAAAGAAATTTAGTAGTGGTCATCTATTTTCTTCAAATTTAACATTGTCCACGAACAAAAGAATATGCATTACTTGCTTTGAAATTTCAGATCTCCTCATCTCTCTTCTTACAGGTAAATGTGCAGATTTTTATTTGCATACATGAGAACTGTTTGTGTGTGGTCTGAAATCCATTCCTTTTTCTATTGTTAAAACATTTATGTTGCTGGAATTCAATGAAATTAAGATGTTTTAAGTAGACTTCTTTATATTTAATCAAATCCATGGCTAATGGTAATCATCAAACACTTGTACATGTGACACAATTGGAGTAGCTTCTTGTGGAAGAAAGGGTCCAAGATTTTTTCAAATTATTATCGTTGCATATTTATCCTTAAGCGTAAGTTTCCCCAAAAAAACCTGTGGTATGGTACTCCTATGTTGTATAAATTTTGCAGAAGTCTCTAAATATCTGTTTAATTTAGTTCACTGGAGCTTAAATACAATCTATTGTTTGCTTACTTATGAAAATATATCATTTATTGTGCATGATAAATTTGCACCTGAGTGGTTGTATTACAAAAACTCATGGTGGTTAGCTTGTTTGTTAAAATTTTGTATATCTCATAGTTAAATGTCCTTGTTAGCTACTTGCGTAAAAAATTTGAACTATCTGTTCATTTTTGCTTATTCGTAATGAAAATCATGTAAAGTAATTTTCTGGTTAACCTTTCTGGATGAGTATTGTTAGAGAAATTTGATTTAAATTTCTGTTGGTTTGACTTATGTTTTGTTGTCGTGTTCACTATTAGTATGAAATCAAATTTTTTTTCAATGAATCTTTGCGTTGCATGTGAAGTACAGTTCAATTTCAAATTTGAATATTTTGGCTTGGTAGCATATCAATAACCTTTGTGTGGATTTGTATACAACTAATTATTAATGAATGATAACCTTGCTACAATATTGCGATCAAGGTAATGTCAACCATACTATTTTTCTTATGTTTTGTGAACTACAAACAATGTAATAAGAGATTATATGTATTCTTCAGGATTAGACTAAAATGAAAGTTTGAGTTAGTAACTATATGATTGAGAACACCATCGATCTGTTCATCATTTTTCAGCTATAGTATAAGTAGTTTTGGATTTTAATATATCATTTGATATGTTGTATTTGTTAAATTTGTGACTTAGCTTATATGCTGAAGTCACTACTAAAAGTCATGGTGATTGCCCTAAATGACCAGAAGAAGTTTTGATTTGGTAGTTATGTTAGGAACAGTTGGATTGTGAATCTTTTATTTCAATAGTGTTGTGGTAATGTCATAATTGTAAAATAATCCTGTGTTTAGGATATGTCTTATTTTTAATGTGAAAGGAAATGGTAAGTACAAGTTGAGCCAAACTATGAAGGCTACGATGACCAATTATCAAGTGTGCTTCCTAAATTGGCAGTGAGGATTATGCATATCCTGAGCAAGTAGAAATCCAACTAAAGCTGCTTATTACCCCTGATGTGAAATATTAGTATCAAGTCAAAATGATTTCTATTTCAGATTGCCAAAATATGCATGGATACAGGGGGTGAGCAATTTGATCCAATCTGTAGAATTTGCTTGGAATCAACTCCAATTTTTGTGTTGGGTGAAGCTGGTTTATTGGCAGAGGAGCATTTGATATCACCTTGTGCTTGCACGGGTGTGTTTCTGATCATATTCGAGTTGTAATTTTTTTCTTAATGTTGAACTTATTGAATTATTGTTATGCAACAATAGGGTTTGTGTAAGATTATTGTTCTTCCTTAATTGTAAGTTTGAAAGATCCTTGAGATTGTAGCATTGTCTACTACTCATGATCTTCTAGGCTCTTGGAATCTGTAATTATTTTTTTATTTCAATAAAAAAAATAGTTACTAATTCTTAGTTATATAACCCTCATAACAAAATAGATGGTAAGCATTCAACTGTCTTGACACCAATTTTCGAGTAGAAATAGCAACCTTTTCATGGACAAATTCTTCAACCAGCTCTCTTCTTAACTTTGATATTGCAAAAAAAGCCATCTACAACTTTTTGCTTTAATTGTTTGGATTGCAAGAAAGGTAAGTTTTTTCCTTTTAACCCTCATACTTAATTTGTCGACTTTATCTATATATTTGTCTAATTGTTTGTCTTTTGTTATAAAGATTTATAGAAACACAACCAAATTCTTTGCAGCCAACTGAAATCAATTAACCACTAATTCATTACAGAGCTCTCTGGTACATGACATTTGACAAAGTGTATGTAGGTACTAAACAAAAATAATAAAAAGATGAGAAAGTTTCACAAGCTATGATTTTATTTTGTATTGTAATCTTCAAAATGTTGAAATTTCACAACACTTAAAATGCGACCATTATCTTATTATAGAATAATTCAATGTATTCATCATGATTGTAGTGCTTTTCTTACCTTCATAGTTTTATAGAAGATGCTAATAAAAGTTCCCACAATTTTGTATAGGAAAAAGCATCAAACATGCTTCAAAAATATTTCTCAATTAATTCTATAAAACAAATAAATAATTTCATATTTTACTGTAAACATTAAATGTGGTGTTTCATCTTACAAGATATAAAAATAATTTTTTTTATAAATAATCTACATAAATCTTATCTATCCACTATAAATATGAAAATATTAAATTCTTGTGTATAAATAATAATTTGAAAAATCCACAAAATTTATAGACCAACAGGTAACTAATAAATTTGTAGACTTTTTACTTTCTAGGCTATTACTCTCTGTTTATGCACACTGTTGATTTAACTTAATAAGCAATTATTATCTTATCATTAAACCTTTTCAATGATAACATATTTTTTGTCTCCAATCTTGATGATTATAGCTAATACAATTATAATATTCATATCCATAAATAACTACGTTATCTATTCTACCCTATAATAACTATAGGCAGGAACTTGACGCTTTGCGTCTCTTGTTGCTTATGTTTTGTCTATGTACTCTTCTTTCAATTTGTTAGTGGCCATTTACATATGACTATTATGAAAAAATGAAAAAGGATATATGACTTGGGAATAGAAAAGTTTAAGAAAAGAGAAAAAATGTTAGAAGATAAATGATTTCATTTATTTATGCATTGTTTCTCACACATTGTCATATTTATGGCACATATTTCTGAATATAAAAAAGTATTTCAAATTTTTCTTTTTAAAATCAGCGTTCAATTATATTTAGGAAAATTTATGCATTATTATTACATAATCAAAATTGATTTATTAATTAATATAATATTTGTACATGTTACAATTTTAGATGCTACTAGCATATTTATCTTCAATAAATCTATATAAAAGCTATGGGAGATATCTTTTTATATGAATTAATTATGGTTATAGAATCAAGTAATGATTGTAGTCCATGAGACAACATTTTTGTGGGTCATTTCTTTAAAAACCAGTTAAAATTCATCAAAGAACCTGCTTTGGACATATCCCATAATCATGGCATTCCCTGAAACCACATTTTCTTCATGTTATTTTGCCAAACAATCCACATGCCTTCTCTAGTCTTTCACATTTTGCTTACATGCTTATTAGGGTTGTCATAGCAATGTTGTAGAACTCAAATTCACATCTAATAATTTATCCATAGTTATGCAATCTGTGTTTTAGAGATGCCAAGTTAATGCATAACAAGGTAATAGTGGAGAAAGTGAACTCATTCAACTAGATAGTTGTTCATTGCATTTGATAAAACATTGTGATGGTCACGCCTTAAGTAATTTCCAATTATCATATTTCACAAATAGACACTTGGTTGAGAGTTGTCATAAAAGACATTGGAAGCATCCAACAAAATTCCACACCTATAATTTCATAGATGTGAATAAGTATATTGGGTAGGAGAGTGCCTTTGCTAGATATAAATCCATGGAATTGATGTGAGAGTGGATTTTCTTACCCTCTGAGAGGACTTTTTTGGGTATGCAAGCACATAAAAGATGGATATATGCTAAAGAGTGTAGAAGAGGATTGTGGATATGGAGAAGAATATGTATTCTGATTGAGATGGATAAGTAATGACATTGAATGAACATGTTTCCCTCCATTATAGAAAAATAAACAATAATACCTTGCATATGTCTTGCTTTAACATGCAATGAACATCTCTACAAGGCTAGTGCAATCTCCTAAGGATAGCTTTATGATTTTCAAATCATCACCACAAACATAGACACCATCAAGTTGATGCATATCAATAAAGAAGAGATGATTGAAGTTAAGCTTGGCTAAATAGACTAGTTGACTACGCAAGGTACTTTATCATCGGCAAGGTGTTAGTAGTATGAATATAAGAATTTCACTATTGATCATACACAAAGTCTTCCATTCATCTATAAAAAATGAAAATAAAATTAAGAAGTAGAAACCATGCAAATTGTTGAATCAACATATCAATTTCACTATATCTTCAATGAAGTTTACATGTCTTTCGCAACATTGTCTTGGCAACAATATTTGCCTTCTCTTTCTAATCTACTCTATTTTACTATCTATTTTCTACTCTACTACTTTCTTGAACCCTATCGATTATTGAACTACTACTATTAACCTTTACAAATGAAGAAGTGGAGCCTTTTATAGTGCTCTCATTACAATTTAGTGGATAAAATTGATTTGCAATCAATGGCCAAGATCGAAAGGTAGAAACCCTAAATAAGGTTTGTTATACCCATTACAAAACCTTTAATGCTTGACCAATGATAAATTTACAATTGATGGGACACATGTACTTTTTTTCAAATTCAACCAATGGATGGTGACAGTAGGTACATCGAACTTTGTGCTCACATAAGGTAGTTATCTCTTTGTAGATGAGTTAAGTATATTGAATCTAGATGCCTTATCTTGGTTCAATGTGATTGGATAAATGATGACCGAGCCCCACCCTAGCTTTGATCTTTATAACTCATCACAAGTGTGTGAATGAATGAGCATATCTCTTGGTACTCAACATTATCAAGCTCCTGATGTGATGATGACTTTGCTCGAATTGATCTTCTAACTTTAAATAACTCTTGTCTTGATCAATTGTATTCTTGAGCTTTCATCTGGCTATACTAGCAATAATTCTTGGATTTCTGAAATTCAAGATCGTGAAAATTTCCACTTGAGTTCTTAATGTTGATGCTATTCCTTTACTGCTTGTGACTTGACGATACCATCTGTTGTCTTGTATGTGAAAAATCTATTGCAGTTACTGATTATTAACCTCCTATCTTTAATAGATTATTTGATCAATAAATATTGGAAAATAACACAACTACAACTTCACAAATAAAAATAGGCGAAAAGAAATATGTCACACAATGACACAATATTTCCGGACAATTGTCCCTGGAAAAACCCCGAAGGGAAAACCAGTACTGCAGATGAGAAATATATTAACTTCAACAAATTAAGAGATACAAAATTCCTTTCCTCTCACTGGCAGAACTTCGACAATCTCCCAATTTCTCTTGTCGATATTCCTGCACTGCTATCCCCAATGCTATCACTGCGCCCCTTGCTAACATCACAAGACTATTTGCTAACTCTGCAAAATAATTCACAAACGTCATATTTTCCAAATGACCCATGACCCCTTTTTATACTACTCTGTTGGAAAACCAACGTTCGAGATTAATTCAAACCAACGGCTGAGATTAAGACAACTCAATAACCAATAACTAAGTTTGGCTATGAGGTGTCACCTAAAAAGAGCCACTATTAAATAACAATTGTTTTTATCCTAACAATAGGATCTGGCAAAAATAACTATTTTATAATTTCTGGGTCAGGACGAACAACTATCCAAACTACCCATACCTAATGCTGCTATTTCTGGGTCAGGACGAACAGCTGTCCAGGCTACCCATAATTAACACTCCCTCTTAGCAAGGAAGATGTTTTGTATGAGCCTATGCTTGTACAAGTAACTGTACTTGAGCTTTGCTACCCTTGACTCGATTGAGCTATCCTTGGAGCTTATGTCGGTTGCTCACTCTGATCATCTGCTGGCAAATCTTTGGACCTTCTAAATGCCTTGTCCTCCATGAACTTGACATCACGCCTGACTATAATTCTCCTAGTCCCTGGAATAAATATCTGATATGCCTTTGAGGTTTCACTATACCCCACAAAGTATCCCTTTTCTGCAGTCTGATCTAACTTGGTACATGTATCCTTAGGAATGTGGCAATATGCCAAACTCCCAAAGATCCTAAAGTGACTAACATCTGGCTTCTTCCCAGTGAATGCTTCCTCTGGTGTCATCTTCTCCAATACCTTATGTGGAACTCTATTTTGTATGTATATTGTTGTACTGCATGCCTCTGCCCACAAATAACGAGGCATATCCTGATCATGCAACATAGCTCTTGCTGCCTCTGATATAGACCGATTCTTCCTCTCAGCAACTCCATTCTGTTGCGGATTGTAAGGAACAGTCCACTCTCTCTCGATTCCTTCCTTGGTGCAGAACTCCTAGAACTCATTTCCTTTGTACACGTCTCCATTTTCTGACCGAAGAACCTTTATTGTCTTTCCTGTCGAATTCTCCACAAGAGCTTTGAACTCTTGGAAGCGACTGAAAACCTCATCCTTGGTCTTCAAGAAGTATATCCAGGTCTTCCTGGAGAAATCATCAACAAAAGTAACAAAGTACTTACACCCTCTGAGAGACTTCATCGACATAGGTCCACATACATATGAATGTACTAGATCAAGAACACCCTCAGATCTTGTGTCACTTCTTGGAAAAGATGCTTTCACAAACTTCCCCAACACACATCCCTTACATATATAATCATGCTTTGTGCTCACCTCTGGAACACCTGTCACAGTCTCATGAAGCAATTTAAGTGCTCCATGATGTATATGGCCCATTCTCCTATGCCACAGCTCTCCAAGATCTCTAGGATTACTGCTGCTCAGGAGTGCCTTAGGAGTATCAAACTGCAACCTAGAAAGTCGACCACTCCTAAATCCAATTGCTATGGGTGATTTCCAATCCTTATGCTTGATCAACACATGAGCCCCTCTAAAGAGTACATTGTAACCTTTATCCTGAAGGATAGATATGGAAACCAGATTCATACCTAAGCCTGGAACATGTAATACATCATGAATGGAAATCATCTTGCCATTTTCCCTTTGAAACTGAATAGTCCCTTTCCCAACTGGGTTGAGTTTGGACAAGTTTCCCATAGAGATGTGGATTATGGTGTTCTCCTCCTTGTAGCTGGAGAAGTACTCTCTAACTCCTGTCATATGAAATGACGCCCCACTGTCTATATACCAGACACTCTGTGAGGTTGAGCTAATCATACAAGCTATGAATGCAAACTCATCCTCCAATCTACTAGAGAGCTCCTCTACACTTGCTGAAGCTGCCACTTGGTTCTTGCCCTTCTTATCTTTCTTCCTTTGTGGGCAATCACTGACATAGTGGCCTAACTCGTGACATCCAAAGCATTTGATCTTAGACAGATCCTTCTTCTTCTTCTCACCTTGTGGATTTGATCCTTTACTAGATCCCTTCTTTGTTTTCCCTTTACCCGCTAGGGCAACGTTTTCCTGTTCCACCTCACTTTTCTGACTCTTATTGTTGGCTCCATTGACAAGGATTAGTTTAAGCTCCTCCTGAGTGAAATAACTCCAAAGTCAATCCCAACTTGGTAAGGTGTCTCATCCATTAATAACTTGAACAAAGACATCCCACTGCTTAGAAAACCCATTTAGGGCTATTCTTACTAGCTCGTCATCATCTGGTTTATCTCCAACAATTGCTAACTCATCCTTGACAAGTCTAAGCCTGGTGGGGTAACATGTAACGTCTTCTCCCTTGTTCATCCGAGTATTCCTCAACTTTTCTCTGAGAATCAACTTCTGGTTGGTGGTTGCATTCTGGTACAGATTCAGGATGGCGTCCCACATTGCTTTCCATTTATCCAAATCTGAGATATGAGGAACTATGTGATCCTTAACACTGTCAAGGATTATCCTCCTCGCTTTGGCATCATCCTTCTTATATGCTGCAAGAAGTGTTGCATCTATAGGTACAGTCACAACAATGGTAACATATTCCTTGATACCATTCTCTTCTAGTAATAAAGAAATTCTAGCTTTCCAGACACCAAAATTTGAGGCTACATCTAATCTTTCCTGATCTCTTAAACCTGCTACGGCCATCTCAAGGGATAAAAGAAATAATAATTCTAAAGAAGTCAATCTAGATTTTATAACCCTTCAATTTCTTTCCTTGCCTAGGGTAAACCTTTTCTACCCTCAACTTAGCTCTGATACTATGTGAAAATTCTATTGCAGATACTGATTATTAACCTCTTATCTTTAATAGATTATTTGATCAACAAATATTGGAAAATAACACAACTACAACTTCACAAATAAAAATAGGCGGAAAGAAATATGTAACACAATGACACGATATTTTCGGACAATTGTCCCTGGAAAAACCCCGAAGGAAAAACCAGTACTGTAGATGAGAAATATATTAACTTCAACAAATTAAGAGATACAAAATTCTTTGCCTCTCACTCGTAGAACTCCGACAATCTCCCAATTTCTTTCGCTGATATTCTTGCACTGCTATCCCCAACGCTACCACTGCGCCCCTTGCTAACACCGCAAGACTATTTGCTAACTTGCAAAATAATTCACAAACTTCATATTTTCCAAATGACCCATGACCCCTTTTTATACTATTCTGTTGGAAAACCAACTGCCGACATTAATTCAAACCAACGGTTGAGATTAAGACAACTCAATAACCAATAACTAATTTTGGCTATGAGGTGTCACCTAAAAAGAGCCACTATTAAATAACAATTGTTTTTATTCTAACAATAAGATTTGACAAAAACAACCATTTTCTAATTTCTAGGTTAGGGCAAACAGCTGTCCAAACTACCCATACCTAATGCTACTATTTCTGAGTCAGGACGAACAGCTGTCCAAGCTACCCATAATTAACATTGTAGAGACTTGAAATGCAATGTCCTCCTTGATGAGAGCTCGCCTTGCTCAGGCCATCTTGAGTCTGCAATTTGCTTCAAACAAACCAATAGGTTAATTTGATTACTTCTTGATAAGGTGATTCGCCTGATAAAACATGAGCAGATTCGATGATAAAAATCAGGTTCGCTGCCTCTATGGTGACCTCCAAGCAATGCCAAATGTGAATCGTTGTATGTCAAGATCATAATCGCACAAACTCATCATTGAAATCTTCTTGTTAATTTCACTGTTTGAATGGTAATGGTACCTGTTAAAAAATCAGAATCGCTGCCTTTGTGATCGCTCCATTGAAAAAATGAGAATTACTAATTTTCATCAAACTCTGATCGCTCTCTTAATAAGCAATTTGCTGATAAAAAGGGTTGTTGATAACCTGATAGAGAGGTAAGTCGTACTTATGAAGGCAATATTAATTTGAATTTGATCAAATGAAATGATCAATTTCGAGCTTATAGTTGTCTAGAGGGGCGATAATTCATAATAAACGTGGGCTACCTTCATTTAATGTTCTTTGCAATTAAAACCATAAATCAAAAACCCCAAATTATAAAATAGAAGTCCTTTTGTGGATCGCCACCCTTGATCAAATGCATTGGGATGAGTATAAGGCACCACACATTAAATGTTAACAATTTAAGTTCATAGAGAACTTTGAGTTTCTCAATTGATTAATAAAAGCGGGATAGATCTGTATTATTAAATATCCACAAAGCGATACCGGGGGTGCATGAGAGATGCACAACCAACCAAAAGACCCCCCACTAATCCATTACAGAAACCCATCAGGGATACCTGAGAACCAACAAAGAAACTAAAAGACCAACAAGAGCAAAACCGGAAAAAACAAAACAACCAGAAAGCAAAAAACTAGTAAAACCACCCATGAAAGGCACGAAAAGATGGCCAACTACATGGGGGAATTTTTATCCTACCAATCTTGGCATAGAATTAAGAATTTGTCAGAAAATGACACCTTTTTGGAAGACCCAAACCTAGAGCTAGAGGACACAAGTGCGGAATCCGAGGTGGCTTTAACTAGGGATTTTGTGGGGCGTGAACCTGCAATCATAACTGCAGTCCCCTTATGCTTCTTCTCCAATTTCTAGTTAAGTTCAGCTTGTATGGTTTGGATAGTCTGTAGAGAAGTATTATGCATGTTGGCTGCATTCTTACATTGTCAAATTGGCCTCCTCAATTTTTATTTTAAGGTCTCCCTTGGATCGCCTATTTTCTTCCACCTCCAATTTTATCCCAATCATCTTAAGCTTAGCTTCTAGATCATGGATCCTCCTATTCACCTTGTCCCAATTCTTCATTAGGCCAATAAAATCATTAGCATCCCTCCAAACTCTGTTGTTGTCCACAACCTCAATCTGGGTATTTTCCCTAGCTTCGGCCTCAACGACTACCTCCAACCTATTTATTTTCTTTATCGCTGCATTCATCTGCACACAAATCCATTTGAGCAAATTGTCTCGCCTTTGCACATCATTGTGAATGTTGATAAAAAATATTTCTCATACAATTACAATTCATATATTTTAAAGGTGGTATATTAAGATTTATTTAAATTGATCCATGAAATTCTTTAATGTATTTTTATAATGTCTTATTTAAATGCATTGAAACATCAATTACAAATTATATTTGGAAAAGGATTAATTTTTTTTTAAAAGAAATTCAAACAATTTATTGGGATGATTGTAACTCTATATATGATATCTACTCTATTATTTTTTGAATTAGAAAAACTTTAAAACAAAACTTTAATGTCTTTGTAATGTTATCTATAACTTTTTATTGTGTTCGTTGCTAAACTTTATCACAGTTGTATGATATTTTTTATATAGTCACATGTAATTTAGTCTATTGAATAGAAATATCTTACAAGTTTTTTCTCAATTGAACAAATATACATTACAATTAATTTTTTTCTGCTACTGCAATTCTTTTCTGACCGGTTTAAGGAGGAAGGCTAGTTTCAAAATGTTTTAATGGCTTCTCCCAAGAATGGTGAATGAATGAATGAAGGAATTTTAATAACATACACGAGATCTGGCCGTCTAAGGGACTAAGAAAAACTAAATTATTTTTTTCTTGAGTTCAATTCTAAATTGTTTCTCCTATTATGCATCTTGAGTAAGAAACTTGTTGTTTTGTGAAGCCTTGTCTCTTCAAAAAGCTCATTCAAATTGTCCACCTTTAAGTTGCTATCAAATTAACTGCAAGTATCTTCATATTTTGCACACTCTTTGATGAAATGCCATTCTATTTCCACCACGCCCTTGCTCCAAAAAATGTTTGTCCTTTCTTCCCAGTCTTCTTTGAGCACCTTCCATTTACCAGTGATTCCAATTGGATGTCAATGAGGATGTGTTGGGACATTAGCTAGATTCCTAGAGCCTACGCTTGATTGTGAACTTTTCATTTAGGAGTGAAACCATTTTACCATAGCAATAAATAGATGCCTTGGCGAGTGGCTTGAAAGCTAGCGAGCAATCCATTGTGTGGGGTATCAAGTTTTCCCTAAGCTTCAAAATCATGATTTTAGATTACACTTACAAATATCTTCATTCAAAATTTTGAATCTGGTTATGGGGCTGATAGAATTCACTGACCCTATAGTGTATTTATAAATTAAGACTTATAAATACACTATGAGACCAGTATATTCTATCATCCCAATAGATAGCACTGGGATTCCTCTAACATACCAAATGTGGCGGTTGAAGATTGAAATCACAAACCAGTTCATTTATTGTGTCATTTGATCTTGTCATCTCCTTATTCCCTAGATCTGCAAAAAAATCTACAACATTAAACACTAACAATCTCAGCAGAGCTTTCTGAAATTCGAATGTATATCATCCTATCTATCCACTGTCACATTGCAGTCTCACACACTTTATGTGTAGTAGGATAAGAAAACATTATTTTATGCCCGATCTTTGTCCTCCGTAAACAAAATGTTTTCTATATATTGAGTGAATCTTTGTTTAGCATTCACTCTCTCAATAGAGTCCTAAAAAGTTGAGAGTTTGTAAGAATGTTGAATTATAGAAGAATGTAATCATTTTTCTAGTTTATTGCCTCTACAGAGCTGTAAACAGTTTGTAAGAATCTTCAATTATAGAAGAATTTAATCATGTCTTTAGTTTATTAGAGCAACAACTCAGGCAGTCAATGTGATGTTTCATGATGTTTAATATGATTTCTAAGATTGTTTTCTCCCCCCCCTTAATCCTTCAAATTGTATCAGATCCAATATATCATATTAAAACTAGCTATACATATTATTTTACAATACTATTATTGACAGAGAGTAAGTACACTATCTAATATTGAGTAGAACAGGCTAAGTAAGCTAGAGAGACAACTAATGGAGCACTGATATAGGTCAAAGGCTTAGATTATTCATAATCATTTCTGTCATCGAGAAAGTGATCATTGGCATCTATACTACCACAATTGCTCCAACTAAAAGGTTTTTATTGGGGGCATTACTATACAAGAATTGGAAGCCTACATTGCTTCCAATGGGTTGTGGGTGTTGGGAAACTGAAGGCATAGATGAACCTCTATAGTGAATTTATTGTGGGTACTTGGAACACTGAGGTATTTAGCATAGGTTAAAAGTATTAAAAATGTAGATGTAACATACTGCAGATTAGCATCAGTCAATGTGTAGAGAAGTTCTCCTTGTGTGTATTTAGGCCCAGAGGTTGATGTTCTAGGTAGGATAGAGAAAATATAGTCCTTAGTGTGTCCTTTGTAGTCTTGAACAGACTCAACTTTTCTCTCATGTGTAGGTTTATAGTTTTCTATATGTTGTATGAGTCTTATTTTGATGAGCACTCTCAAGAGTCTAGCTCTATAGAGCTGTAAATTGAAGGTGAATCAGAATGAATGTAAGAATTTGTTAGTGTCAAAGGGTTGCAACTCGGATGATGGTAGAAGTAATAGTTTTTATTGGAAATATAAATTTTAATGTTTAATATAATTTGTACTTGTACTTTTATTTATGTTCCCTCTCATTCCAACAAACATAAGGGATTTTTAATGAGACAATAAGAGTAGAATTGTATGCTTGAAGCTTAACTCTTGGAGTTTCCTTTATGATGTCCCTAATGTAAGGAGATTAGTTTTTTAATTATGTAATATTTTTGTTTGAGCTTGAGCTACGGATTTGTGAGGAACGCGATTTGTTGCGACGAAGGCAAGGAGATAAGAAAATTCATAGAGAATCCTTAAGAGATGGCCAAAATTGATGTGGAAGATGGGGGATCTTCAAAATCTAAGATACCAAAGTTTGCAAACGATATTTACACACTTCAACCTAGGAGATAAGAAGGCAACTAAATGATGGCATTGTAAATTAAATTTCGCATATATTGAAAATATTGATTTATATCAAATTCTATCAGTTATCTTTTTTTTTCATTGATTGAATGCAAATTGTTTTTAAAATAAAAGTGGAAGTGGAAGTCTATGTGATACTCATACAATAAATATGGATATGATAAATGAAACTTACTACTCAACTTCCAACTATGTAGGATGTTGTTTTTTGCTCATTAAAAGGCCTAGGCTAGAAATAGGGGATTCACCCCAAAACAAAAAATCACAAAAAATAGACCTAAGCAGGACAAAACAACATAAAAAGCTAAGAAAGAGCTTTCATAAGATCAACATATTCTGGATTGCTTTATTATTAATCTCCTGGAGTTCCTCCATAATGAACCTTGAACTACCAGTTACCTGATGTTTGCTCCTAGTCTTGGTACACGGTCCCATGGACGCCTGCACCTCCTGGTTCATCCTAGTCAAGTCGATATCTGAGGATCTCTTTGCTATGGTCATTTGCTCCTTTTGCATGGAAATTTCCTCTTTGAATCTCTTGAGACCCTCGAGACTGTTGTGCATGGATTCCTTGTTGACCTCTACCAAACCCTTTAGTTTACTCTTCAGTTTCTATATCTCTTTCTCTAGCTTGTCGATTTTCGCCTCATGTTCAGTCTTCGTGATCTTGATATCTTTCACAATTTGCTAGGATAACTTGAGGATTTCATCCATCTTATCTAGAATAGGAATCTCAGTGAAAGTTGCAATGAGATCTTTAATCCCCTATTTAAGAATATTAATTTTCCCAAAAAACCATCGAAAACACTTTTCTTGATACATTAACGACTTCCCCAGGAGCTTATCATGGATTATTAGTTGCATTTTCTTTTTATATACCATTTTTTTTAGCTTAGAGTTAGTTGTAGTTTAGGGATAGTTTAGGCATTTAATTAAGTGGTATGATTAAAGTTATTTAGTTGCAAATAAAAATAAATAAAAAATTATTTTGGTTTTTATATTTATTTTAGCCATGTTAATCAAAATTTTACTTAATATTCAATTAAATTAAATTAAAACAAGTGTTACAAAAATGAGAAATTAACCCTTCACTAAATGGTTATTCTTTATCTATTCATACCATCATTTCACCCTTCGGCATAATATATAAAAATACATTTGTAATTTATCTCTTTTATTGAATAAGTGGCTTATATTTTTTTTTGTATTGCACAAATCAATTAAAAATTACAATAGAAAGCTATCAAAAGTAGCTAGAAAGTGCTCATATTTACTTGTATTAAAAAAATTCAAAAAAAAGATGGGTGAGAGTTTGACTCCAAAGTTTAAATGGAGTGAACCTTGAACCAACCAACAAAGTCACTAAATATTGAAAATTGTACCTCCTTAAGCATTTTGATTACATTTGTAGGGAAGGAAGGGTTAGTGAAATTGGTTTCCTAGGCTAACCTTGAGAGAAGTGTGCAATTTTTTTAAATCTAATCTAAATTATTAATAAATAAACAAATATAAGAGTATAAACAAAATAATATATTACCACAATATTTACACAAGAAAAAAACTCTTAAAAGAAAACCCCACTCGAAAACTTGCTCAATGTATTATCCAAATTAACAAGAATATTACACAGACTTGCATACAAAGCTTTCAAAGGAGTAACACTTGCATTCAATATAGAATAAATTTTGTTGCATTTTAGAATCTATAATTCATGCATACATATTACAAATTCATCTCCCAACATAACCAATGAACAACATGGAGGCTAACAATGCTTTAATAGAATAATGTGTATAACTCCGCATGGTGGTGTGGTTCCTGTTGGCAAGAGACACTGCATTGATGTTCAGATGTTTTCATTGATGGCAACTTGAGTCTGATATCCAATCCACAGTTCATAATTCATTCATACTGGAAGAGAGATTTAGGTCTGGTAAGGTCTGATGAGAAGAACAGGACATCCGGCAAAGTGTACAGTGTTTTTGATTATGTAAAAAATAGGTTTTGAAGGGGCCCTGAAACCCTTTACAACAAATTAGAAAAGAGATAAAACAAGAAAGGCCTAGCTAGAAATAACATAACAACAAACATAAACAGTTGGCAGAAACAAAAACCTAGCAAGAGAACCAAAAGTAACAAAAGGACAACACAACGACACCAAAGGGATAGCCAAGAGCACAGGACAACAGAAATTAGAGAAATTATTAAGAAGCTCCACAACCTCTTTCTCCAACTAAACCATAGAGGCATCAATACTCTTGAGATCATCTAGTTCCTTAGCTTGTCAAGCCATCTTCCTCATATTCGCCCGGGTTCTTTTACTAGGTCCAGCAGCCACACCTTCAAGGGTCAAGTCCTCGTCCTAAAAAATATCCATCGTATTCTTTTCCAGCTGGATTTGTTCTAGTTTACTAATCAACACTCTGAAATTATCTACTGAAGCTTTCAAAATTTTGTGGCTTTGTTCTCTGATCTTCTTCAGGGTTTCCTCGTGACTCTAAACTCTCTTTTCCAGCTCATGGAACCTAGCCTCCACAGCCTTGAATTTAAAACCATAAGCCTCAGTAATAGCCTCCGCATCACTGATGGATTTTGTTATTTCTGTCAGATTATCAGGCAAAGAACTAAGAGTACGCGTCCCGATAACTTCCAGAATGTCTATTTTCTTAGAAGAGGCCTCCTGTTTAGAATTCAAACTTTCAATCTCCGATTAAACCCATTTTATAACCTTATAAATCTTCATCACCCCATTCTTCGCAGTGTGAAGCATAACTATGGGAGAATCACTACTATCCTTATTGAAGTCTAAAATATCAACATTGTCCTTCAGGGTTTCCACATCAACAATTGTGACTCTTCCTTTAGGAGGCAGAGTCTCCCCTTCCGCCACATTCTTTCCCTCTTTCTCCATGCCACAAATCTATCTATTAGGAGCCAAAGGAGGAGAAGGGGCCTTTGAGGTATCAACCTCCTTCTCCGGGCTGATATCAGTGATAGTTGGACTACGCTTAGTTTTCTTCTTAGGTGGTGGGGTGGCATTTTCAATTTCTGTCTCCATACCATCATCATCCTTGTCATCTTCTTCAAACCATTTGTCCTCCTCATGCACATTTTCCCTATTTCCCTTAATGCCTTTGCCGGAAATCTCTCTGCCAGACCCATAAGCCATATCTTTATCCTTCCCCTTTCTGGTTCCCTTAGCGGAGGTATCCATGTCAAGATCACCTTCCAACTCTATATCAGACCCGTCATCTTCATTGTCATCTGAGTTCTTCGACTCCTCTTCTGAGGCAGAAAACTTAGTGATAGAGTGCTGAATAGAGGTGGAATTAACATGAATATATAAAAGCAACACTAACCCTTCATGCATGGGTGGATTGCTATCCAGGTTAGCCCTAAAATACTTTATACTAGTGTTCAAGGAACAATATAGGTAGAAAGGGATTGACACCATATCTTTGTGGCGGAAGTGATTCAAGAGCACAAAATGGTAGCCATAAAAAGGAGAGTATCTAGCATCAAGAGTGACATATTGCATCACAACAAACAAAACTCATCTCCATACCTATTTAATCACCTTCGGTGAGTAATAGGTCTTGCTGGATTTCACCAATTTGGCTTTCTTAGAATCTTCCTCCGGGAACCGCTTAATAGTCGCCTTTGTCGGATTTCTATCCCTATAAAATTTTCTGCCCTCCTTTGGCATCATAGTAACTTCAGCAATCATTCCTTCATCAATTTCCACCTTCCTTACACCTATGGCGATTCTACCCTCCTTCCAATTCTTCTTGAATAACTTGATAACAATGGGGTTTTTGCCAAGAATTCACTCCATATACCCCCATCATTTTAGCAGCTTCCAAAATAGCCCATGCTTTCGGCTTCTTCTTCCATTCGTCATAGGTAAGTGGTTCAATCCTCTTCCTGTTTCCTCCCATTGCAGCCATAATAGAGTTTCTCACACCCTTCACAATGCAGAACAAAACAAAAATAAGAGCCAAATGTAGAGAATAGGAACCCTCTAAAATGAAATGGACATCCAGAAAGCATGGAAGGTTTTGTCCGCATTAAACGCCAGCTTGTCCTTCAAGCGCCACCCTTTATGATTCATTATAGAAACTTTCATTGATAAGTACATTGTTATCATCACTTATTGCTCCTTCTTTTCCATGCAATCTGTCGTAAATGAGGATGGCATGGGAATCATTAGGACGATCCAGCTCACCTCTCCAACAAATCATTTGATTGGCTCGAACAACCATGTTGGCAACTCAATCGGCCATGACATTGATCTATCTATAACTACGTGAAATAACACACCACTCAAAGGAGTTATTCATCTCCTTGGTTAATGATATAATATTTTTGATAGTCCATGATGGGGGGGAAAGACCCTTAAGACATCTTATTATGTTATTTGAATCTCCCTCGAGCCAAAAATTTTTATAATCCAAAGTTTTAGCAAGGGTAAGAGCTTGGTAAGCTGCCATGGCTTCGGCTAAATGTTTGGTCTAAGATCCCATGGGAGTGCCACCACCATAATAAAATAGCTAGCTTCATTTCTTATCACTCCCCCACAGATAGCCAGCCCTGGGTTCCCCTTGGCCACCCCATCAAAATTAAATTTGATCCAACTAGTCGGAGGAAAAGACCATTTGTTGCTATCCCTCTTATCCTTCTTGTCATTCTTGTCTAAAGAGGCAGAATCATTCCAATTATTGAAAAGATCCAACTCGTCCATGTTCTTGAAAAGAAGAGATTTACCATCAGCTTTCAGATTTTCCAAAATGGCCCGCTTGATTTTAGTAAAAACCACTTCCGGAGAGGAGTAGGAGTCTCTGAAGATTCTATTGTTCCTCAATTTCCAAATTCCCTATACCACATGAGGAAGAATAAATCCCATTACAGCTTGATAGAATTGTTCAAGGAGAGGCATTTCCAACCAATGAAGCACTCTTGAATAGATGTAGGAAAGACCTAGTTCAGATTCCACAATTGCAAGACCTACGACCAAATAGAAGAGGAGAAGGAATAGTGGAGAGAAATATGATTAACATTTTATTCCTTATTTAGGCAAAGGTAAAATCTATTAGGGAGATGAAAACCTCTTTTGTAGAGATTATCGGTGGTGAGGATTTTGTTCTGCAAAAGGATCCAAAAGAAAATATTGATCTTTGGGATAAGGCCACAAACCCAGGCTTTAGACCAGTAGGGGGAAGCTCTTGAGAATGGGACAACAAAAGGACAATGGAAGCGACCGAGAAACTGCCAGAAGAGTTACCAACCCAAATAATCCTATCCTTAAGAATTGGGTCTAACAAGAAAGAATTAAGCAACAACATCAAAGGGTTGAGGGTTGGGTCTATGGAATTCAGATTCACCCACTGGTTATCCTTCCAATAGTCAGCCACCTTAGTTCCAAATCTAGCCTTGCAAGCATGAATAAAAGGAGAAAAACTATCCTTACTAGAAAGAGGGGTCTCCAACAGCCAAATATCCTCCCAAAAATTGACTATTCTGCCATTACCAATAGCCCATCTTTTATCAATCCCAGTAGCACATTTAGATTGAGCAACATTATTCCAAATCGTGGAACCTGAAGGGGCTTCAAAGGAAGTAAGAAAATCAGCATGAGATGGCTGAGAATGCATGTATTTGGCTTTTCAGATTAAATTATATTGACCAATTTCCCCAAATATCCTCCAAATTTTCTTGGCGAGGAGAGCTCTATTAAGGGTCTTAATATTTCTCAGACCAAGGCCACCCATTTTTTTAGGTGCACAGACTTTATCCCAGGCAATCAAAGAAATCCTTTTCGTCTCCTCAACCCCTAACCAAAGAAAATACTTTTGAATCTTTTCAATGGTGTCAATAAACTTGATCGGGATTCTAAAAAAGCTCAAGGCGTACACAAATAAACTTTGCAGGGAGGATTTTAAAAATTGGATCTTCCCTACTTGGCTAAGAAGGGCTCCTTTCCAACCAACTAGATTTTTGTGGAACCTGTCCACTAGACTGTTCCAAAACGAGTTAGGAGGTTTTCTGCACAGAGGGAGACCCAAGTAGATAGAAGAGAACAAATTGATCTGACATCCCACGATTCTGGCTATTCTCCTTTGCCTATCTTCAGGAGTGTTGAGGAAGAAGAGGGAGGTTTTCATCTAGTTTATCAGCTGACCCAAAGCTTGGCTATAGTAATTCAGAGCCGATTTTAGAGCTCTAGCTTCCTTGATAGTCGATGATCCCAGCATAACCGTGTCATCAACAAATTGTTGATGAGAGCAGACCCTATCAACTGATGACAGTCTGACTCCTTTTAGATGACCTTTAGAAATAAGCTTGCTGATGTATCTCCCTAGACTTTCACCCAAAAGAACTAACAAAATAGGGGATATAGGATCCACTTGTTTGAGGCCCCTTGAAGACTTGAAGAAGGGGGTAGGAGAACCATTAACAATAACAAAGAGCGAGGGGGTAGAGATTAGTTGGAAAATCAGCTAAAGAACTCTCTCACCAAATCCAAAAGCTTTAAGAACTCTAAGAATAAAATTCAAGTACACCCGATCATAAGACTTCGACAGATCTAGTTTCATTAGGAATCCCTGATTTTTTTATTCTTCCAAAGAGTGAATATTCTCATGGATCATAATGATGGATTCACAAATTTTTCTTCCAGGAATAAATCCATTTTGCTGAGGAGAAATAATATCTGGAAGAAGGGAAAGAAGTCTAAAGGTGAGAACCTTAGAAATGATCTTATAAAAGGAGTTGCAAAGGCTAATCGGTCTGAAAAGATCCATAGAATTAGCACCCGGGACCTAAGGGATGAGAATAAGAAAAGTGGCATTGATCTCTTTCAGAATCTTCTTAGAACCAAAAAATTATTTTACTCCCATGATAATATCCTTGCTAATAATATGCCAAAAAGTCTGAAAGAAGAACACTGGGAAACCATCTGGTCCAGGGGCTTTATTTCCTTCAAAGGAGAAGACCGCCTTCTTAATCTGAGCTTCAAAGGGGATAAAAGAGAGGAATTTATTTTGGTTTTTCCCAATCATGTTTGGGATCGCATCAAGGAGTAAATCTTGAGCACCTTTATCCAGATTGAAGTCAATCGATAAAAGAGAAGAGAAATAAGATCTCACTTCCTTCCTTATTTTGTCTTCCTCAAAAGACAAGGCCCCCCTATAGATATTTTTGAGATTCTATTTGCCGCTTTGTGTTTCATGGCAGTCATATGGAAGAATATTGTATTTTATCTCCCTCCTTAAAGTCTAAAGAGAACGGGAGAATTGCTTCTAGAATTCCTCCTCTTTTCTTATAATGTCATGATATTTAGATAGGATCTCATTCTCAAAGGTGATAGAGACCTCGTCATACCCATTAGATTGGATTTTAGCCTGAATCTCCTTGAGTTCTAGCTGGATTGTAGATTTGGAGGCTAAAATATCACCAAAGACTTCCTTATTCCATTTCTTAACCTTGTCCTTAACATGGCTCAACTTTTTTGCCACCAGGAACATGGCGGAACCATCCATTGAGATATTCCACCAATCCATAATTGCCTCATCAAGCTTGGGGTGGGCAATCCACATTTTTTCGAATCCGAAATGAAAATTTTTCCTCCCAGAGATAGGCTCCGCCACAAAAGAAACTAGATAGTGATCAAAACCTATACGAGAAAGAGCATTCAAGAAGCAATTATAATGGTTGAACCAGTCATTAGAGATAAGTGCCCTGTCAAGTCTCATCTGTATAAGATCAGAGCCAGTCCTTCTGTTAGTCCAAGTGTAATTAGCACCCTGAAGATCCGCATCATGTAGCGCCTAACTATCAATGATGTTCATCAGATACATTCTACTCTAGTCTAGCTAAGAAGGAATCCCCCCAAATTTCTTACTCTCTTTGAGAGGCGTGTTGAAGTCTCCCATGACCAGGCATCCTTCAGTATTGAATTGAACTCTGATAGAATCTATCTTTTTCCGGAATTTGCTTCTCCTTTGTCTAGTATTTGGGGCATAGATATTAGATAAAAGCCAAGTTCTACCATCTTTAATGTGGTAAAATCTAACAAACACCATATTATTTTTGAACCAAACAAGATTCCTCTGTACATGCTGGAGGTTCCAAAAGAGAACTATGCCACTAGAGGCACCATTCGAGCTACCCCAAAGCACCACAATTCTTAAACACTTTGATTTTTTCCACTTTATCCTTAGACATTTTAGTTTCTTGAATCAAAGCAATATCAAGTTTATGATCCCTAACAAGGTTCCTGCGAACCTCCTGTTTTTGTAGACCATTAAATTCACGTAGGTTCCATGAAATAATCTTCATATTAGTTTGAGAGAGCATACCCCAGGGATGGTCAGCTGGGTACCATCTGCAATATTCTTATTGGCTTCCACTTCCCTCATTTGGGTCATTAATTTCCTTCGTGGCATTGATTGGATTGAGCCCACATCAGCTTTGGCTCTTCCCTTGGTTTTCATAGGAGTAATTTGGGGAGTATATTTATAGCACTTTTTCTCCCCCTTCTTTCTCTCCATGGCATCATTAAGCTGGGCAGGGTCAGTCTGCTGAACTGATGTTTCTTCGACAGCGGTTCACCCGCCCCCTGATCAGCGGGCTCCTCAAAAGCACTCATAAAGAAAGCCCCCATTGCTAAGAGTATTTGAGCGATCCCTGCTCCTGCTAGGGCAATGATCTGTTCATAGAGTGACTTCAGTAATTTGGCAACCAGTGAGGGTGAATTAGTGGGGCTTGCATCTGCCCCGGGTTGTTGGGCCGGGGCTACAACCTCAGCTCCTGTCATGCCACTACTATCACCTATTATAGGGGCCACTCGTGTCCCATAAGATAACCCATTATAAATCCCAGGAGAATTCCAATGAAGAAGACTACCCCACAAACTTGAAGAAACTTATGTTGGATTTCATCATCTAGAGGAGTATGGGAAACAAATTTATGCATAGAAGCAATTTTTCCTTCTTCATCCACCCATTTAGTGCTTATGTTGAGAAGAGAAGTTGTTGGCGACGTCAGAAAGGTAGACTTTACATACTCTACCGCCTTCTAAGACTCAAAGGAAGAAACCCCTCCAATAATATTGCATTGATGGGCATCTTCAAAGCTGGGAAGAGATTCCTCACTATTCAATTCCTTTATGACTAAGATCGAATCCTCCTCCTCATCATTCGCTTGCAGAACCACGTGGATTTCTCCTTCCTCCAGTTCTTCTTCCTTTTATTCTTCACTGTTGGGGCTTGGCTTTTCTCCTTCGTCTGTTCTATTCTGGGCTCCTTCTTTATCTTCTTTCTTTGATTCCTTTTCACCTTCCTTATTTGCAATTTCCTTTTGCTAAAAGGTATCAGGAATGATAACATTTTTCATTTCTTCTTCTGCCTTCTTACAGGGAATTTTAGCTTCCCATTGCATCTTTCTCTCTTTTTTGGCTTTCTCCTTTTCAACCCACAATGGACATTTCTTAGCAATATGTCCAGCCATTTTATAGTGGAAGCACGCAAAAGGGACACTCTCATATTCTAGTTGTTGGATCCATTTCCCAAGCCTAGAGTTAATCTCTATTGAGAGAGGAATATCCGTTCCTTGTAAGACACCCACACATATTATTGCAAAGGTGAGTCTACTTCTAGTAGCTGTTGTTGGGTCAATGGATAGGAGTTCACCAAAAGAGCTTGCCAATCCATTAAATACATCTTCAACCCAAAATTATAGGGGAAGACCCAGGAGTCTTACCCACATAGGGGCCTGAGAAAAGAAGGATTTATTAAGATCCATCAACAATGACCACTTCTGAAGTGCCAACATAATTTTCCCTATCACCCATGGGCTGCCACAAAGAATCTTAGTCATGTATTCCTCATAGGAAAAAAAGTGAGGGAAAGAGCTGCTTTTGGCATAGTAGTAATTTCAATCTTTCCCTTAAGAGCCCACTTTTTTCTAGCATACGCCCTATCAATATCAATATTAGGTCTAGCACCCAGGAATTTACCGACCAGAGTCAATGCCATCAAAGCAATATTGTGATCAATCATAGGATCGGGAATTTCTATCGCAAATCTCCCCTGCACAAGATTGGAAATATTATGTACCTCAAGGAAAGAGGATTTCCTGCTTAGTTTGACACCAAACAAAGAGGAATAGGGGCGAGAAATATCCATCTGATTGGGTTCTTGTCTTGGGATACCACCAGTACATGTTGTTCCCCCTCTACCCGAATCCAAGGGTTTGTTGCCCCCTTGTGGGTCCCCAACGAATGGATCATTGCCATCTCCCTGAGGATCTGTAGTCTCAGGTGCATCCCATGATCCTTCCTTACCTCCTAAGTCTTGGATCGCAGGGCCAACACAAGAATTCTCACCTAAACCAGAATTCAAAATTCCTCTCTGCTCCATCGTCTCTGCTCCAACACCCAAGAAGAATATTATTTTCCATGACAAAGTGTAGAGTGTTATGGTTAGTGAATCTTTTGCATTGAGTATTTTGTGTTGCGGATCTTGGAGAAGCATTGTGGATGTGTAAATTACCTTATTCCAGGTTTGTGGCCTCTAATGATGAGTCTTGTGTAAATTGAAATATCTGGTAGACGGGTTTTGAGGTAGAACAATGTTTATCATGGGTAACGTGTGGATATTCATTGTGCGGATCGTGTGGGGTACTTTTGGTGATTGATTGTGTGTTTGAGTTTTTCTGGCCGACATGTGGGAAGCATGTGGACAATTTGTTTTGGTTAGTTTGATTGTTCTAGATCAGATTGAGACGACTTGGGTAATACATTTCACTTGCGTGTTATGTATTTTCGGGCCGACATGAAATGGACCTAAATTGATGTTGTGAATATATATGAGCGATTGATTTGATCATTTTGGAGATCGACAGTTGTGTATAAAGTGTCTATGAGTGATTGTACACAATTTCACATGTGCAAGGGAAGGAATTTTTCTACGGTATAATGCAAAACAACAGAACAGAGAAATGTAGTAGAGCAGAGTAAGATAAAGTATTTTGTGCTTAACCAGAACTATTTTTGGCATTAGCAGATGTTGTTTATCAATTCAGACATTCTAATTATTATCTCTAATCATTTGTAAGGTAGTGAGCCTTTTGGGTTTATAGCCCTTATTGCAATTTGAGTAGTGAGCTCTATGCAGTGCGCCTAAATGCATGAGCATTCCCCTCATGTAATATTATTATACTTCTAACAAGGTATATTAATATTGTGGGTCTCAATCCCCCCATAGTTTTTCCCTTAACCAGGTTTCCACGTAAAAATCCTGGTGTTATGGTGTTGAAGTTATTTGCTTTGTGTTTCTGCACTCTACTTTTATTCATTTTCATTAAGTGGTTTAAAGGGTAGATTAAGAATGTTAAATATTGCAGAACATTGATTCACTCGCCCCCTGTTAGTTTTCCTTGATTCAAACAATTGATATTAGAGCATAGTTCCTCAACAGAAGCCTAACATCTCGAGGAGGATCTGGGAAAGTGAATCAATGGATTCTGGTAGTCTTAAACATCATCTTGTTGTAGCACTTGAGGATCTTGATCAAGCCCAAGCTGAGGTTCGACAAGTGAAAGTAAATATTAAGGATGTTGAGAAATTCATTGAATCATTGAAAGATCAGTTGAACAAGTCAAGGGAAAAGAGAAAGGAACTTGTTGATAAGATGAAGGAGAAAGGAAGTCAAAGCATTGATGAAGAAGCCCTTAAGGAAAAGACAGAAGAGTGTGAGAGACTTGCTAGAGCTAATACTATCCAGAAGAATGAGATAGAAGCCATTGTGATGAGATAGACAAAGGAGATTGAAGAAAGGAAGAAGAATAAGGAGAATCTTGCTTAGTCCCTGAAAGACAAATCTGAAGAATTTGCAAACTTTAGAATGAGAATGGATAACTGAAGCTTGACCTGTGGGACTCTAGACAACATGAAGAAGATCTTGAAAGGCACATCATTCTTCTTAGATATGATCTTGATATTGTAAATGAGTACAAGGAGAAGTTATAGGTTAGCTCAACCAAGCTTGATAAGATGCTTGCAAGCCAGAAGAATCCTAATGATACTCAAGGTCTTGGATTTAAGAAGGGTGAAAGCTCCAAGTCAGCTCAACAAAAGAAAAATTCAAGAAAGTCTTTGATAAGGTAGCGTAATGCTCATAAGTTCAATAGTAACTATTTTGCTTGTAATAAATTTTGTCATATGGCTAGTCAATGCAGAAATATGATTATCAATAATGGTCCATCTTTTATGGGCCAATGTTTCAAATGCAATAAGTATGGTCATAAGGCAAATGAATGTAGAAGTGTGATAAATAACTTTCAAAATAGGAGAAATGTTAGATGTTATGCATGTGGTATATTTTGACATGTTTCTAATCAATTTAGATCAAGAAGAAATCAGATGGATTTCAGACCTATGCAAGTTAAAGTTATTTGTTATGCTTGCAACAAAGCCAAACACATTGCTAAGTATTGCAGAAGAAAAAATGTGAATAGGAGAGGTCCAAAAGTTAAGAACAAGAATGTGAAAGCAGATGGGAATGGTAAAGAAAAATTTGAAGAGATCAGAGATTAGATGAAGAAGACATGGGTTAATAAGAGTGATAATAATGCAGTGAATGGGTTTTCACCTAATTCTGGTAACTAAACTAAGGCATCCGACTGTGGGGGAAGTTATCATGAAAATCTTACAAAGGCCCTGTTTGAGATCTATGCGTGTTTCTGATAGGTTGTAGAGGTATATGTGATGAGCATAGATGTTTATGATGAATATTTATAAGAGTTCGAGCCGATATGAAGATTCGCAGACGATTTTTGTGAAATGTAGAGTATCCAGAAGTACTAGGCCAAAGTGCATTTATTACAATGAAAAGGTAGGTTTGTAGAAAATAAAAGGTGATTTTACCACTTTATTTCTCACTTTGAATTTGAAGAGAAGAAGTTTGGAGAATTATGTGAGAAGGTTGACAAGCAAGATCAAGTGCTAAATTGATTTCCGAAGCAAAAATAAAACCCAGTGGTAAAGGTATTTAATAGTGAAACCCATTTCAATTCAAGTTTGAAATTTTAAATTGGTAAGATGGGTGAATTTGGTATTGTGACTCCTTTGGTTGTTAAAATCATTGAGCGTGCACAACCAAACTTCAAGAATCATCCATTCATTTCAATGGAAGATGATCCTAAAAGTGCGTTTTCAATGGTGCCCTATAGAGTAGTGCATATTGAAGACATTAGTGTATACACGCATTGTCCCATTGAGGAATTGGGAAGCTCACAAATGTTGAATTTGTACAATAATCAGCTATCTAATAAGAGTTTGATATTGAAATCGGAATTTCAAGGATTGGAAGACAAGGGTTTCACATAGTTCGTTAGGTTCCCGATGTTATATGAACAAGCATGGATCCAGTTCATATTGAGCTAAGTACACGATGAATTCATGTGGTTGTGCAAGCCCCACAAGATCACCAAGATAATTATTCAAGTTATGACAAAATTGTGTGCATCCAGAGAGCTGCCATCTTTGAAGGCTGCAAAGAATGGCATTGTGACTAATGCAACTGGATCAAAATTTGATACACAAACGATGACAATTAACGACATCCTGGAGCATGACATCAAGTTTTAATCAATGGTCATTGGCTATAAGATCTATTATTTCAACAAAGAGAATTTCATTTCCGCTATTGCTATATATGCTACCTGTGAGATGATGAGAGAAAACAAGAAATGTGATCTTTGTGAGTTGCTCTAGAGTGAGCTTATTAAGAATTTGAAGAAGATAAAATAAAATAAGAAGAATCCGTTCAAATACAAAACCTTGATTTTTGCATATTCTTCTACTTCATGAGTGAGATTCTAGGAGTTGGGCAAGTGCAGTGGGCATTTGATAGATCGGTAGGTGTGCAAATCTAGGAATACCTATACAACTTTGGTGACTCTAAGGTCTGGAATAAGAATTTATGGGGTTTTTTCAAAAATTTCTAGTAGGAGATGCATGAGAGGGAAAGAATCCCTAAGACCATTATAGAGAAATATCAAAACACCATCTATTTTATGGTGTATACCAATTAGTGTTTGATGGAAGCAGTAGTGCCTCAAACAATATGGATTATGTCTATGGGCTATGAGGTTGAAGAATAGATTTTGGAACTGTATGCACAACACCTATTGAGTAAACTGGTGGTTCCCTTTGAGGAGAGGTTCGAAACTTACAAAGAGAAGAGCTTAAAACTGAATCAACAGTTCCAGAAACCGGTGATCCAAAAGAAGGTGAGGAAGGATGTAGAGGCTCTTGCAGAGAGCATGGGGATAACAAAGAAAGCGGTCTGAAGAGCTAGCAAGGAGAATATTCTCTCTGAGGAGCAGATTGTGAAGAAGGAGACTAGGCCAAAAGCAACTAATCCTAAGCCAACGCAAACTAGAAGCACGACTCCCTCCTCTGATCTTGCAAAGATAGCAAGAAAGCCTAAATATTCAGTCAAGCTAGTTGGTGGTGGTGAGAAGAAGAGGAAGACAGTCAGATTTGTGGCTGTAGATGATGAGGAAACGAAATCAAATGAAGTTGTCAAGGAGGTGAAGGCTAGAGCTGCAAAGGGCACCGAGATCTCAAAAGCAAAATCATCCGGTAAGAAATTTAAGCCATCTGAACTTGAAGAGGCATTAAAGAAAGGAAAAATTGAAGTTAGGCCTCCTATGTCTTTGAATGAGATTGTGAATGAGGTTGTGAAGAATGGTAACCTGAAGCCATTATTAGAATGGTATGAAAATTTTGATGAATCCCATAAAAGAACTTTAGAAGAAGCAACTGTAGAATACAAGAATGTATATGGTAAAGCTCTAGTTGAACTAGTGTTAGTCATACCCAAGAGCTTGTATGAAATTTTGGATACTAGGAGACAAACGACAAGTAAAGAAGATGAGAACTTGAAAGAATATATATTAGTTAATCTATGTTCAACAATTTTTAAGGAAGAGATAGACAAATTACTTAAATTAGCAAAGAATGAGTTCAAAAGTAAGTACAGAGTAGATAAATTCATGTTTGAAAAAGTTGACAAAGTTGAAAAAGCAATATAAATTTTTTTGAGAAAAATATTACTTGAGAATCAGTATGAAGTTAATCTGAAAGTGTAGACGCAAGATAATACTTCTATTCGGGAAGTACAGGTTGATGATCTAGGTGATGCAAGTGTTTCAGAAAATGTTAGGGTTGAAGATGTTGCACGAGTTAAGGATAAAATAGGTGCAGAGGATGCATACAAAGAAGAAGATAAGGGAAAGGATGATAATCCTCTAGTCACTAAAGTACCTATGAAGGAAGCCGAAGTAGAGAAGGTTACAGAAAACGTACAGGTAGAGGTCAAGCAGGAAACAATTCTGGAGGAAAGAGACACTGCAAAGGCAGTAAAGGGAAAGCAGATAGTGGATGATCTAGAATTTGTGCAAGGACCAATTAATCTTGACTCTTTGTCGCTAATTCAAAAGCTTCACTAAGCATCATTTGCCCAAGCTAAGGCCAGTGAAGATCTCTTGACGTCTCACACATAAGACAAAATGTTGCTAACCCTGGCATCTAGTATTTTGGAAAAGTTGATGCCCTCATTTCGAAAGGATACTTTAGACTCTCCATCTAGGAAGTTAAAGATTTTAATCAATTTTGTAGATACACATTTTGAGTCCTTTGAAAAATCTGTTGAGGAAAAGGTTCAAAATGAGTTTAATGCTAAAAGGCTTCGGACATTGCAGAAGTTGATTGCAAAAGACAGAGTCACTTTAGAAGCTTGTATAAAGAGTATGCAGGAGGCTTTGTTCGAAGGTGGAAACTTATACAAATCATGCTTATCATAGTCTAAGTTCACTGCAGACATTGATAAGAAGTATAAGGTGCATGAGGATGAGCTAGAACACATATCTCAGTCGGTTGATCCTTTGTCAATTAATATCATTACTTGAGAAAATGAAAATCTTGAATCATGACCAGGAAAGAATAATTGGTAGAGTGGGAGAATTTAGGAGTCTCATTGCTCCTAAGTTGGATATAATTTTGAGAGCTCTCAAATATTCTCAAGATGCTCTGGCTAATAGTGATGAGAAGATGTACAAACAACAGAGCCCCAAGCTTACCTATTTAGTGGATTCATAACGATGCTAGAGAATCTACAAAAGGGTTGGGATAACCACTTGGAAACATTGATCAATTTCTATGCAGACATCTTCAAATTTTTGCGAGTATGTAAGGACTATGTATATAGCACTTTTGGCTTGAATTTTTGGTTTCTAGAACCCTACCTTTGCCATTGATGTCAAAAGGGGAGAGTAGAGAAGTGAAAAATGTTGTTCTTAGGGGGAGTCATTGATTTTTGGAGTCGGGTAGTTAGATTTTTTATTGCAATGTATATATTTTGTTTTGGTCTGACACTTCGTCATTTTTCACTAGGTGTTGCCATCAATCCCAAAGGGGGAGACTGTTGGAAAAAGAGACTACATTGATGTTTAGATGTTGTCATTGATGGCAACTTGAGTCTGATATCCAATCCGCAGTTCATAATTCATTCATACTCGAAGAGAGATTTAGGTCTAGTAAGGTCTGGTGAGAAGAACATGACATCTGGTAGAGTGTACACTGTTATGGTTGGAGAATATTTTGTATTGTGAATCTCGGAGAAGAATTGTGGATGTGTAAATTACCTTATTCCAAGTTTATGGCCTCCGGTGATGAGTCTTGTGTAAATTGGAAGATTCGGTAGACAAGTTTTCAGGTAGAACAACATGGGGAAATGAAAGATTGCTACCATGCCTTTGAACCCGATATTAGTCAATGAACCGTTTTCATAGTGGGGTTTAGATTTAATTGGAATGATTAATCCATTTTCAAGTGTTAGGTATAAGTGGATACTCACAGTGACTAATTATTTACCAAATGGACTAAAGTGATCCCACTGAAGAATGCAATGAAAATGGAGATAGTTAGTTTCCTAGAAGAGATAGTAACAATGTTTGGTCCATCAAAAACCATCATCTCAGATAATGAAAGAGCCTTCTTAGGTTCTAACATATGCCAATTTTCACTAGAACACAAAAATTTTCTCAAGACTTATTTAATTTATTATCCAAGGGAAAATGGTCTTGCAAAATTAATAAATAAAAAGCTTATTAGAATCATCAAAAGGATAGCATCAAAAAACAAAAGGGAGTGGCACATGCACTTGAAAGTAGCGATTTGGGTAGATAGAATTACACCAAAGAAAGTGTTTAAGACTTCACCATATGAGTTAGTCTACGGTAAGGAATCTTTACTGACCATTTCAATAGATATTCTCGCATTACAATTGCTTAAGTCTCTAGAAGTTGAAGAAAATGGAGCGATGGAAGTCAGGTTAGAAGAACTACTCGAGGTGCAAGAGTTAAGGGAAAAAGTGTATAGTGCAATGAGAAATCATCGAAAAACCATTAAAAGGTGGTTTGAAAAAAAGAGCTTTGACCCTAGTTTCAAACAAGGAGATTTAGTTTTGAAATACAATGAGTGTTCTTCTAAACTTGGCCAACACGCTAAATTTGATACCATTTGGGAGGGCCCCTTCCGTATTTCAAATTGTAAGGAACACAACACATTTGAACTAGAAAATTTAGAAGGTGAAGCTTTAGGGATTCTTGTTAATGGAATCCATCTTAAGAATTACAATTAATGACACATTAGCTGCTTAAGTTATGTAAATAATGTATATATATAAATTTTTTATAAACTACGCACAATTTTGTAAAAGTCTGAGCCATAAAATGCCAAATGCAAAGAGATCATACAATGCAACATTACAAGATCCATATAGTGCAAACAGAAGGATTATATATTCATTATAAGTTTAAAATATTTGTACAATATATATACTTGTCAAAATGACTCTTAGGCCTATGAACGAGAGTAGAAAACATAGCTAAAAGGGTGCTTAATCATCATCTTCTTATTTGTAGGAGCCGAGAGTGCAGTAGGAGTAGGAGCAGGAGCAGGTAGGAGCAGGAGTAGGATACATGGTTCCATTGGTCCACCCTTTCCTAGAGCTTGTGGATGCATGTGCCATAAATTTTGAAGTGGACACATGAATGATTTCATAGATATTATTACAAAAGGAATAATCCAACTTCTAAAGAGTTGTGATAAGGAATATAAGTTTAGGTATTCTTATTTTTTGGCTTACATGTTTTTACATCAAAATGTAGACTTATTCAGTTAATATATGCTCTTGTTTTGTAATTGACAAGAAGAACTGTAGAAAACCTGTGTCTACATGGACCGATATTCTCTGCGATTCATGAATGTTATGCTTTCTCCAACCAATTTTTAACCTCTATCTTAGAAGACCGAGGTAGAGGAAGTCATGAGCATCATACCAAAAATTTTGCGGACCGAATCAAATGGATGATAAATAGCCAACCCCAATGTGACTAGTTTTTTGGGGAAGAGTTCACACATCAGAGTGCATGGCTTGTCTGAGGAGCCTTTCTGATTCCCTACCTGCCTGAAAAATAGGGTCCTTGCAATAGAAATTTTTAGGAAACTTTAAATTTTAGATAAGATGTATGGAGCAGGGAGACATAAAATTAGTATCTATAAGTATCTCCTATGTTGGGATACATCATCCTTGAACAAAGGGGTGTGGAGTATTTGTTGACAGTTAAATTGACTCATCTAGGGCTAGTTAATATATGTGACAATTAGAGAGACCATCTTGGATATCTTTTTACATGGTCCTAACATGAGTGGATCCTGCTCAAAAAATAGGTGGAGCTCTAAGATGCAAGTTTCTCAAAGAAGGTTGCAGTGAAGAGAAAGTCACCACTTTTTGGACCTTTCGATAGGAGGTTCGAGATTTAAATTCTAATTTTTCACGATGATCCTTTGGATGATAAATTTGATGACATATGGAATAGAGAGTATGATGATACTAAAGATCAAGAAGAAGAGGATTAGACTCAAGAGTATAAGTGAAACTTGGGCAAAAAAATTGAAATAGAACTTGGTGTAGGGCCATTAGTAGTCAAAGCATACAACCATTCGATGGCCACGTACCCCCAAATTCTAAATTCTAGAAAGAGGCCTCAATCTATACAATAGCCTCAAATATGGGTAGAGGTTAACAACCACTACCACAAGAAATAAAAGACAAGAAACACTCAAAAGAAGGCTGTGGAGCAAGGGGTGGCTTTAGTTCCAACTTCAACTACCCTAGCAGTTTAGCCATGTTTTTATCCCCCTCTTTTCACTTATAAATATTTGGTTAGTCCGGTTGCACCTTTGCCTCTTGTTTCTTCACTTGGCACTAGTGCTCCAATTTTAGTTCCTATTCCCATGGAGAGTTAAGTTCAACTTCCTATGCCACCCCTTGCCTCTAGCTTAACTTTTACCCCCCCACGAGTGATTCTATCATTTGTTATAGGATATGTCACATCCACTATCACAATAACCACTCCCTCAACATTATCCACTCGTGTCACAAATTGTGGCATCTATTTTGGTCCCATCATAATTTGTGTCCAGTTTGAGTACTACACCTCTACCTGCATTCATGGGGGCTTTGCAGAGTATCCCTCAATTCTCTGCTTTAGTGCTCAATTTCCAGAGACTATCATAGGTCGAGTCCTCCGTAGTCTTGATCCCATTTGGTCTTCATACCAGAGTTCCTATTGTCAGCCAATATATTCAGTCCCTATCTAACTTCATAAACCAAGTCAGTGCAACGAAGATGGCGCAAACAAGCAGAGAACATAAAATAAAATAAAATGATGCAATTAATCCCGCTATGCCACACATAGAAATTTTGTTAAATGAAACACACCAATCCATAATGTTTGCATCTAAAATTCCAATGTAATAAAGCCCAATGGACAAATGCAGCTGGAGGACTACACAGTTCATGTGGTACAAATCAATTTGAGCCAAGCTTGGCCACAATATAAGGTGGAACTTATGGAGGAAACACAAAAGGTAGTAACCACCAGTTTCCTTACATTAAGTCACCAATTCAAGAAAAGAAAAAATGAATTGAAAAATGTGAAAGATATTGTTGATCTTTTGAAGGCAAAGGAAAAAGAAAAAGATGCAGAGATTATTGACAATAATTTTGTTAATCTCCAACTTGGCTCTACTCATGAGGATATCATAGTTCAAGAAGAGATCGTTAATATCTCTTTCAAAGATCTCCCTCCTAAGGATGAATCCTTGAAGCGTAATGTTGATCCTTCTCCTAGAGAGTACCTCTCCCATGTAGATCCTTTGGTGATAGAGGATGATATGATGCCTATCTTTCCTACTAACACTACACCTTCTTTTAATACTCTTCCTTCTTGGAATGAAACATTAATGACTAGTGGTAATCCCTCTCCTAGCATTGATCCTATTCATGATAAAAATTTTGTGCAAGAAGAGACTATCAACACTTCTTTTAATAATATTTATCATACCAATGATGTGATCCTTCTCCTAAAATTCATACCCCTTGTAAGGATACTTTCGAACAAGAGAATGTTAATAGGTTACAAGGGTTCAGTGTTATTAACAATCCCCTCTATGAGGATGTCCCTTTTATTCAATCTAAAGAAAATCATATTCATGAAGAAATGTTTAAGGTTAATAATCCTCTTTACAAAACACTTGATTATTTCAACTCTACTAAACCTTCCTCACATGTTCCCAAATCATCTTTGATCAATATGATAACCGTGAATGGTTATGAAACACCTAATAAACCCCTTTTCACAGTTCAAGGTGCTAGTCCTCCTCAAAATTCTCAAACTCTTAACAAGCCTCTCTTTTTTGTTCAAGGTGGCTATAGTAATGATTCCTTTTGCACTCCTAACAAATTAGTTATTATTGTGCAAGGAAGTTATCCTACTAAGAGCCCTTATGAGTATGCTAAACAAATCACCCGAGAGAGTTACAATTCGGTTGTAATGTTGGTAGGTCTTCATTAGGTATTATAAAGTTACCTATAAAGGTAGGTCCAGTTATTTTACTAACACCTATTCATGTGATGGCCGATAATTTGATCTACAATATTTTGTTAGGACAACCATGGATTCATAGTATGCAAGTTGTCCCTTCTACTTTGCATAGGAAACTTAAGTTCATCTATAATAATAAGAAGTATACTTTGTTCGCTAATACTAATTACAAGCTCTATTGCAAACCTCATCTTCTTGTTCAACTACTTCTAATTCTTCTGAAAATACTCCTACAGTTTCAAGTATGCCTATTTCCTTGAGTACTCCTCATTCTTCTTCCACTCACACTGAATCACCATCTCCTCCTAAAGATACATTTGCACTAGAAAAATTTCTCTTGAGGATGATTGGGGTCCTTAGATTTTACACCTACCTTTGTAGGAGAATACAAAATCCATCCAAGAGAACCTAATATTAAAAAGGAGAAAGATATGGATGAACCTAAAAAGTAACCAACTTTGTCTGAACAACTAAGTAACAATTTTGTGGCTGCTTCTAATTCAAATAATTATTCACAATCTTCTTCCTATTCATCTAATTATGGCATTGAGACCTATGAGGCCCCACTATCTCTTTCCGATTTTGCATCCCTTTATGGTCCTGGTTTTCACATTTTGGTTAAGAGTGGATATAATAGAAATGGTTGTGGTGTAAAAGATCAAGGGATTAACGTTTCTTTAAAAAATAACATACATGTAACTTCATTTGGACTTGGATATAATCCTTAAAAACCCACAAAATAATCTAAAAGACCATCTCTCAATGTGAATGTTGTATTTAGTAGTGACGATGACTTCACCTTGATTAGATCATCTTCTACATCTCTCAACACGCATCCCACTCATAAGGAAATCATGGTGATCAACAAGTCTCTTTATGAATCTCCCCAAGAGATTGCCAATCCCATTTATGAGGCTTTATCTTCTATTAATTATAATATCATCTCTTCTAGAAATAAGGCCCTAATTAGTGATACTTGTCCATCTCCTAAGTTTTTCGCTATGCATGAAAAAATTTGTGTGCAAGAGGAACATGACTTAGTGGAATATTCTCTTACTAGAGACTACTTTCTTGATCAAGACATTTCAATACTAATCATTTTATACATGTTTTTTCTCTCATTGATTATAGAGAATTTAACATCTCATATTTAAATCCTTCATCCAGTCTATCATATATTTAAATAACATTAGTGGCTATGAGGTTGCTTATCATTATGTGACATTGTTAGCTCACCTATTAGGGGCTCATTTTAATTCATGATAGTACAATTTCATGTGCAATCATACTTTGGAAAGCAACATAATAGCCTATGTTTGTCCCATCCCTTGTCTCTAGGGGGCAAGAATTATTCCAAACATCTCTCCTTCTTTAGATTAAAAATTTCCCCTTTGAGAAGTAGTGTCTTCAATAAGGATCTCTTATTGATTGTAGAGGTGTACATCCCTATTGGGAATTCCCTCTCTCATATTGGAACATGCATCAGTGATGAGGATCTTCAGTACACATCCTTAATTGGGACCTCTTCGTTGATGTCGAAGGCTATAATTTTTCATCAAATTCTTTTCTTCATTGAGTGGTATCTTTTATAATGATCCCTTCTTTGTTGTAGACGTGCTTATCCCTAATGAGGTTATCTTTCCTTATTTTAGACTTGAGTGTTTTTATAAATGATCCCTCTTTGATTTCCTTTCCTCTATGCTTGGGGGACAAGGGTGATATTTTTATCTTCTATCTCTTTTTCCAATGATTCACCTTTCCTTTGTTGAGTTGCATTTTTAATTTAATATTATTTTTTGTGTAGAATATGTGTGTTCCTTATTAGGAACTATTCTTTGTTTGAAATAATACATCTTTCATGAATAATCTCTCCTTAGTGAAAGTGTGTAGTCCTTCACTAAGAATCCACTTTTTCCTAAATATTGGAGAAAGTGTGTATTCTTCTTTTCCTTCTCCTCTTACTTATCTTTATCAAAGATTCCTTCTATTATCAAAGGCAGACATCTTTGAATAATAAGGTCTTCCTCCTTCACAATTTAAAAGGTTATTCTTTTCCAAACCCTAATTCTACATTTTCTGATTAATCTTTCATCTTGTGTTAGAGAGCTCCAATTCTCACACTCTTGGCTGTGTTGGAATTGTAGCTTAGTTATCTTTCTTACCAAATGATTCTCCATTGGTTTTGATATTGTATCAAACCTTGTTGTGAGTGTCTGTCATCAATTTTCCTTCATTATTCAATGTGGTAAACATGATATCCTATTTCAACGCACTACTTAGCAAGCCGAAATAGGGGGGGCAAATAGCTACTCGCAAATTTATCTAATCTATTGTTTTGAGAATTCTTGCTTAACCTCTTCAACTTTTTCTTTTCCTTTCAAGCTAGAACTTTTGTTGTCTGCCGGTGATCCTTTACTTCTATAGAATTTTGCAATATGCCCAATCTTGTTACATGCATAACAAGTCACATTATTCTTCTGAATAGCTTTCCCATAACCTCTGCCCATTTGTGTTCTACATTGATTAGATAGGTGTCCAAATCTTCCACAAACATAACATCTCACATTCATTCTGCAATTTTTAGAGTTATGACCAACTTTGTTGCATTTTGAACATTGACCAGTGGGTGTGTTGATATTCTGATAATTTCTAGATCTACATTCATTTGCTCTATGACCATACTTATTACAGTTAAAGCATTTTCCATTGAATTTATAAGTATTAGGTTGCCTTACCGGTTTGCTATGATCTTGTGTATTTGCAGTACTGGAGCTTTCACCAACTTCAAAGCCAATTCCATAAGTGTCACCTTTAGGTTTTTTATTCTTCAGCAAGTTACCAAGTTCCTCTGAGATTTTCTTGAATTTTTCTTTATGTTGATTTGCAGTATCTAGTTCTCTTTCTAAGACTTCTTTCTGCCTCATCAGTCCATTGGAGTCATTCAGAGTGTGCATCAGATCTATCTTCAATAAATCATTTTCATAGCTAAGTCTTGTATTTTCATTTGTAGCATCACTTATTCTTCTGGTCAAATCTTCTTCATTCTTCTTTCTATCTTCAATTTCTTTACAAAATTTCATAGTCATATCCTGCATCTCATTATTTGTTGTCATGTTCTCTTGTTTCAGCTTGTTTATCATATCATTAAGAGTTTCTTTTTCATCATCCTAATTTTGCATCTTTTCACAAAGTTCTCTTCTCTTGTTTCTTGAAATGGTAAGATTTTCTTGAAGTGCCTGAATGATATCCTAGGCTGCCTTTAGATCATCTTCTAGTTTGATATTTTTCAATTTCTCTGTATCATAGTCTGAAAGAGCTGCTTCTAGTTGCTTCATCAGATTTTCCATATCTACTGGTGTCAAGATCTTCCTCAAGCTGTTAGGCTTCTGTAAATAGAGGACCAAGCTCTGATACCAATTGTTAGGATTCCCACAGATACTGAGAGGGGGGGGGGGTGGTGAATCAGTATCTAACCGGTGAATTAAATTTCTTAACTTAAAACATGCTAAACATATTATAACAATGTACCGGTATGCAAGAAATAATGCACTAAACAGAATTAAAAGCAACCACATGAAAAACACACCATAACACAATGATTTTATGGGGAAACCCAGTGTGGGAAAAACCTCGGTGGGATTTGTGACCCACAATATTCACTTACTGGCCAATAAGAGAATATTACTGCTACAAGAGGGGCCTGCACATGCAAGAAGGCCAACTGCCTAGAGCTCACTGCTTAATGGGAAGTCTCACTGACTTACAATGATGGATTATACAAATCCAGTATCTTGTACTGCTTCAGAATAGCATCTATAATGCTAGATCTAGTACCGGTTTTTGCTCTGCTTCTTACATAAACCCTTAACCTATAATTCGCATAATAGGTCTGCCTTATTTCACCTAAATATGATCTTCTTACTTACTTCCTTACTTACAAATGTTCTACAATGATCTCTCTCATATAAGAGTCATTTTACAATGATGCAAGTCATCTTACAATAATAAACAAAATACAATATAACAAAAATATTGTCGGCCTCTGTGCCGGTATGCTTCCTTTCTCTGCCAGTGCTGATGGTGTAAGTGCCGATGTAGAATCTGATCTTGCTAGTGTCAGTGTAATGCCTTGCCAGTGCCATAGGATTTTAAGGTTACCATCACTGACAAATCCTTCAATCACCTACAATGTCTCATTGGAGTGTGCATATGCCAACAATCTCCCCCTTTGGCATCGATGGCAACACTCATGAGAAAATTCAAAAGTGTATCCAAAACTATAATCCAAAAATGTTTCCAAAAATATGTTACCAAAAATATAAGAGCTCCCCCTGAGCAGATAAGTCTTCTGCCGGTTATTTTCTCATACTACTACTCCCCCTTTCGCATCAATGACAAAGGTTGCCAAGATGTTAGTAGAGTTGTAGTCTCACTCAACCTTGTAACTGGTTAGTTACAATTTGAAAAAGATATGCCAAAACCAAGTTTATACTTTCCATAAACTTCTTGTTGTCCTTTATTGCTGTCTCTGTTCTTTTAACTGTACCGGTGAGGTGCTGCATATGCTCTACCAGTGTTCTCTGTCCTTGTACTGGTGCCTCAGATATTTCCTTCTGTAATGATGCTAGATAGTCCAATCTTGGACTCAGTCTTAGTCTCAAATGCTTTGCCTTATTTACTATTCTCTCATTTTCTCTTTCTAACTTAAGTAATTCTTCCTCAAAACTTGTTATCCTTTCCTCAAAAACTGATAATGTATCAGGTGAGTTAACAAAATTGTCTGCAAGTTTATTGATTTCATCCTGTACCTTGCTTATTTTCTTATCTATGTCTACTGTCAAAAAGTTTGTCTTGCAAGTATCTTTATACAGAGTTTTAAATTCCTTTAATAAGTTGCATAGTTCCAGTAGAAGTGTGTCAAATTCCCTAGTACACTTCTTTATCTAATCTTCAAAGAATTTTTGCTTTTCAATTTCTACCTTATTCTTCAATGTCTCTTCCTTTATTTGCTCAATAGTCACTGTGTTCTCAATGATGTATTTACACAAAGTATCAAGTTGTTTTAAAGAATCCTTATTGTCTATGTTACAGTTAGGAGCTATTACCTTCAAAATTGGGATTGTGTCATCTATAGCTTTATAAGCCTGTGAACTACAATCTGTTATCCTTTTGATGGAGTCCAAAAGTACTTCAGTTACATTTGTTAATTTGTAGCTTGCTGAGGAGGAACCGACATTCTGAATTCTGCCGGTGGAGGAAGTAACCAAGCTTGCAGTGACCTCTGGTAGGTCAGTTTGTGTTTCCATTTCTTTAAGCAATGGTTTTTGATCTTCTCCTGTTGCCAGTGGCACTGTTTCCATGTGAACCTGTTCCTGTTTCGGAGCCTGTTTCTCTGCTTGTCTCTTTGTTTGTTGCTTTGTTTTAGTCTCAGTCCGAGTCTCTACCTGTTGCTTTGTGTTATCAAATTCAACTTTCCTTTCAGTATTGTCAATGTTGTCAGTTGTCGGTGGCTCACTAGCCATATCTGTCTTGTCGGTTGTTTCTCTGTCTATCACAATGTTGACCTTTTGTGTATCAACATCAACTGTGTATAGTACCTCAGGATTAGGATTTGTATCCTCTATGTCCATACTCTCATCTGTTGGTTGATCTTCAGTAGTTTTTACTGGTGATGAAATTTGAGGCGGTGGGGATAAGTTATCTTTAACTTTGATGCTCAGAGGTCCACCAACCTTTCCTTTTCCTTTGTCTCTCTCCTTCTGGTATACCTTTATTGGTTTGGGTTTCCTGTATTCTTCCTATTTTTCTTTCTCAACAAGAAATATGTCCCATGCATTTTCTATTTCCTCTGTTACTTCATTCACTCTTCCAACCATTAATGCAATATGCTGGTGTGCAGTAGAGAATACTGACCGGTTGGCTTCAACAATTAAGTCACCTATCTCCTTAGGTGAGTTTACTGGATAAACAAAAAGTAACTTTTCAATTTTGATTTTCATATCAAGCTCTACAACAACTTGTCTTCTTGCTTCTAGTCTTTTGAACAATTCATCTGGTAGATCATCTATTACTTCCATTAAAAACTTCTTATAGATATCCATGTGTAAAATAACACTGTTTTCAACTTGTTCCTTGTCATCTGCTGACAGTGTATCATAGAATTTTCCTATGTTTTTATTTTCCCTTCCTCTGTGATTTCATATAGTAATTTGTCAAGAGGGGCCAAGTTTTGTTTAGACTTCTTCTTCTTTGGTGTCAACTTTTTCGTTGGTGTTGTCTTTCTGACCGGAGACCTCACTACCTATTGTTTTTGTCTAGTCCTTCTAGGCGAAGGTGTGGATGCTAGTGAAGGATCCCTTTTCCTTACAACTCTTTTGAAAGTTGTAGGCATGTCACTCTCCGAAGAAGTAGCTACCGGTGATAGATGAGTCTCATGCTGTAGAGTTCCTAACTCATCCTCAGAGATACCGGTTTGTTTCAATACATCTTCTTTAATAGCCTTAGCCTGTCTAGAACCTCTTCTTACAACTGCTTCAACCTTTTTCACTCTCTTTTTAGATTGAATTTATTTTTCTATGGTTTCAGCACTACCAAATACTTCTTCCTTTGGTTCATTTGGTGCTTCCAGAAGTTCTTTAGCATAAGTTTCAATTATATGATCATCAGTCTCTTAACCTATCTCTGTTATCCAGATTGTTCTTGGGATGACTGCTTCCATCCAGATCTCATCCTTTTTGATTACAAAACATATATCATCCTTGTATTTGTTGACAATTTTCTGTGATAGCCTGATTCTTTTGTTCATCCTAACCTTTAGTGCTTGAAAATAGTCATGAATGTTCTTTTCTTTGTTTTCACCCATGTTGTTGAATAAGTCTATCAACTGTTTTCCTACTGGTATATCGAATCCAAGATTCTTATGGCCAATACCGGGAACCTGTTTAGTTATATGTAGAATCAAGCATACAAGTAGATTTCCAAATCTTAATGTTCCTTTCTTATCCTTCTTGATTTTGCCTAAGTTATCAATCAACTCATCTTTTAACCATTCACATACATCAATTTTCACATTGTCTTTAACCATGTCATAAGCACTTTTAATGCATAAACTGGAAACTGAGTTAAGTCTATTTGCATGAGTTGCTTTGTACCCTAAAATCATGCTAACAAATCTCACATTTATATCAGTCACATCATTAACTCTCAGAGAGCTTCTGTCTGATGTTGCACCAGTTAAGTTCATTACTAGGTCATTGGAGACCTTCTTGGTTTTGTCTGGTCTGTTATCGGTGGAAGGTAATCCCGTTACTGCTTTCACAACCTCCTTTGTTATTTTGTGTATTGAATCAAGCCAAAAGAATGAACCATGTACCCTACTTAAAACTATCCTAATCACCTCCTTGGGAAATTCAGGAATGCAGAGGATTTTAGTGAATCCTAGGGTTTCAACAATTTTATGTTCTGGTTTTACATTACCAGAATTGTTACATATAATAGTCTTATACATGCTTTTGATTTCTTCATCTCCTAATTCCTCTATGTTGCAATGAATATATATTCGGGGATCTTCTGCGAAAACAACTCCCTTTGGAATTTGGGAAAAAGCACCTATATTGTCATCTTTCTTAGCTACCTCAGGAACTAGTTGAAATACGGGCCTAGGGAAATTTATAACCTCAACTACTGTAGGGTTTGCTATGAATTTAGGTGCAGAGGAGGATGCCATGAAAAATACCTTTTTCTGCCTTTGGATGGATTGATTTCTGAAGTGCTTTGCCTCTTTGCTCGAAATCCCTTAGCTCTGCAAATTTCACGCTCTTCGAATGTTTGAAATCTTGGTGAAGTGAAATGGAGCCAAAACTACAAATTTATAATGTTTATTTGCCATCTACCACATTTAATGCATGCCAATTAAGTAGCTAGTTAACATTGTCTACCGGTATAGAAGTAATTTCTAACTTCTCACCATTAACCGAGGGAATTATAGCATATGTCTCATTGATTGCCAAACCCTCAAGAAAATTTTCTTCAATTTGATGAAGAGCTTCCTGCCAGTGCAACATCACTCTGTCCTGCCGGTGAAGCATCACTCTATCCTGCCGGTGAAGCATTGATTGGTTCTACCAGTGGAGGAGTATTCCCAACAATATTTAGGTCTGACTTTCTAATCCATTATTTTGAGAATTCTTGCTTAACCTCTTCAACTTTTCCTTTTCCTTTCAAGCTAGAACTTTTGTGTCTGCCAATGATCCTTTACTTCTACAAAATTTTACAATATGCCCAATCTTGTTACATGCATAACAAGTCACATTATTCTTCTGAATAGCTTTCCCATAACCTATGTCGGTTTGTGTTCTACATTGATTAGATAGGTGTCCAAATCTTCCACAAACATAACATCTCACATTCATTTAGCAATTTTCAGAGTTGTGACCAACTTTGTTCCATTCTGAACATTGACCAGTGGGTGTGTTGATATTCTGCTAATTTCTAGATCTACATTCATTTGCTCTATGACCATACTTATTATAGTTAAAACATTTTCCATTGAATTTATAAGTATTAGGTTGCCTTACCGGTTTGCTATGATCTTGTGTATTTGCGATACCGAAGCTTTCACCAACTTCAAAGTCAATTCCAGAAGTGTCACCTTTAGGTTTTTGATTCTTCAGCAAGTTACCAAGTTCCTCTGAGCTTTTCTTGAATTTTTCTTTATGTTGATTTGCAGTATCTAGTTCCCTTTCTAAGACTTCTTTCTGCCTCATCAGTTCATTGGAGTCATTCAGAGTGTGCATCAGATCTGTCTTCAATAAATCATTTTCATAGCTAAGTCTTGTGTTTTCATTTGCAGCATCACTTAGTCTTCTAGTCAAATCTTCTTCATTCTTCTTTCTATCTTCAATTTCTTTACAAAATCTCATAGTCATATTCTGCATCTCATTCTTTGTTGTCATGTTCTCTTGTTTCAGCTTGTTTATCATATCATTAAGAGTTTCTTTTTCATCATTCTCATTTTGCATCTTTTCACAAAGTTCTCTTCTCTTGTTTTTTGAAATGGTAAGATTTTATTGAAGTGCCTGAATGATATCCTGGGCTGCCTTTAAATCATTTTCTAGTTTGATATTTTTCAATTTCTCTGTATCATAGTCTAAAAGAGCTGCTTCTAGTTGCTTCATCAGATTTTCCATATCTATTGGTGTCAAGATCTTCCTCAAGCTGTTAGGCTTATGTAAATAGAGGACCAAGCTCTGATACCAATTATTAGGATTCCCACAGATACTGAGAGGGGGGGGGGTGGGGGGTGAATCAGTATCTAACCGGTGAATTGAATTTCTTAACTTAAAACATGCAGAACATATTATAACAGTGTACCGATATGCAAGAAATAATGCAATAAACAAAATTAAAAGCAACCACATGAAAAACACACCATAACACAATGATTTAATGAGGAAACCCAGCGTGGGAAAAACCTCGGTGGGATTTGTGACCCACAATATTCACTTACTGGCTAATTAGAGAATATTACTACTACAAGAGGGGCCTGCACATGCAAGAAGTCCAACTGCCTAGAGCTCACTGCTCAATGGGAAGTCTCACTGACTTACAATGATGGATTATACAAATCCAGTCTCTTGTACTGCTTCAAAATAGCATCTATAATGCTAGATCTAGTACCGGTTTCTGCTCCACTTCTTACATAAACCCTTAACCTATAATTCGCATAATAGGTCTGCCTTATTTCGCCTAAATATGATCTTCTTACTTACTTCCTTACTTATAAATGTTCTACAATGATCTCTCTTATATAAGAGTCATTTTATAATGATGCCAAGTCAGCTTACAATAGTAAACAAAATACAATATAAAAAAAATCTTGTCGGCCTCTGTGCCGGTATGCTTCCTTTCTCTGCCAGTGCCGGTGGTCTGAGTGCCATTGTAGACTGTGATCTTGCTAGTACCGGTGTAATGCCTTGCCGGTGCCATAGGATTGTAAGGTTGCCATAAATGATAAGTCCTTCAATCACCTATAATGTCTCATTAGAGTGTGCATATGCCAACACACGTAGTGTCATATGACTCTAAACTAGGGGCTAAATATAGCATCGTAAATTGTACACCCTTAATTGGGTGGTACATTTCCATGCTTAGATTAGCACCTATCTTAGTGTGTTGGATCATGCATTTTAATTTACCTTTAAGCATTTAATTATTTAATTTAATTAAATCTAAAGTCGTCTGCCATCTCTCTACATATCATAAAATTAGTCCCTTAGTCCTAAGTGTGCCCCTTTTTAATTTTATTCTTTGAATTATTTAATTCATCGAAATGCCTAATTATGTCCTATTTTGACCTTCAAGGCCTGATTTCACATTTCTAAACAACTTGAATCATCACACCAACCTAGGAATCACCTTACAATAATGATACCTTGCATCCCTAAAAAAATGGAAAAAAGTTGAGCGAACCATGGTGATTCACCATGGTCCCAACTTTTTCTCCCTGAATTTCAGGATCATGTTTTGGGAGTATTATTATGTTTTTTATTAAGGGAAAATAGGTATTGAGGGGACCTGAAACTCCGTACATCAGGTTTTAAAGGGACCCAAAACCCTCAGATTTTATAAGATTTGGAGCCTACAAAGAAACTTCTGCCATAAAGATAGGCAAATAAGAGCAACAGACTAAAACAACAGATTTGGCTAGAACCAGCCAAAAGCTAGCACAACCAAAAATAGAAAAAAATCAGCACCAAACCAGTTGCCAGCATAACCTAAAGCATTAGATGAAGCCGATAGACTCCCACATTCAAACATCAAGGATTTTCTGGGATCCCCTACCCATATTCAAAAAAATCAGGCAACAAAAAGGGTAGCCCTTCCCTTAACCAAAAAAAACTACAGTTTGTGCTGGGCCCTCGAAAACTATTAGCATCTAGACATAAATGATTACATAAAAGAATCATTAAAACTAAATCAAAACATAGGGGTTTTGAAAGGCTCCCCTTACCTTCAAGAGATTGGGTTTTGCATGGCTCCCACAACCAGAGGGTATATCAATGGCCCTGCAAACCACAATGGGTTTTGAGCAAGCTCCCAAAACCAGCAGCAAACTAAGTTTTGAGAAAGGTCCCAAAACCCACAAATGAAAGCCAATAGAGAAAAACAAATTGAAAATAATCTCCCCTCCGTCAGAGAACTTTTCCACCTCTATAGGAAAAGGACCCACCTCCATAGGATCTAAAGAGATACAGATCACCAGCTGAGCATTCCAAGCACCATTCAACACCATAAGGTCTAGGGGAAAATAATAGCCACATCCACACAAAGAAGATCTAAGATTAAAAATGGCTCCCGAAGCCTTCACAAAAAGAAGAAGCCCATAGTAAATAAGAACCAAACGAGCTAGCACAACCAGATAATCCACCTCCATAGGATTAGAGTGGTCAGGAACAGTCATTTTGGTAAAGAAAGTAGAATAGTTTCCAGCCTTTAAAAACAAGGCAATAGACCCCCTTAAAAAAATCCATCTTGAAAAGATTGAATAGACACTCCTTCCCCCCACTAGGATGCTATTCACCTCTATAGAATAAGCAAGGAGGGGAAAAGGAGGAACAACTGTCCCTTGCAAAGAAAAATGGCTCTCCAAAGGCAACAAACATCCCGAGGGAGGAGAAGAGCCCAAGAACCCTAACGAAGGCCACGCCCCGATAGATCCACCTGGGTCCCAAACAACACCCGCACACCCCACCAGGACTAGGGTAGTGACACATCCAGAGGTCATGGCTAGACCAGGAGAGAGGGCAGCAATAAGGAACCCACAACTACAAAGGAGCTGCAGAGGGCGAGCCACAAAAGGCCAAATCTCCCACCGGCAAGCCTTCTCCTCGACCAAGCCCGCACAGAGGAACAACAACCACTGCACCGAGTTACCATTGGACTAGAATCCAATCCTACAACCGCTTCCAAATCTGCTATCATGGCTACCCAGTAAACAACAAGAAGTGGAAGAGTGGACCAAAATGAAAAAAGGCACAACCGTTCCATAGCTGTCACCATCTTCCGAGTCTTCAACGACCTCCTTTGAAACCCTAGTCCCACTCCTGTATCCCTTCCCACTCCTGCTCGTCATGATTTTTAAATGGTTAAATGGTCAAATGGTTACCATTTTATCAATGTTAAATTGTCACAAAACTACTTACATTAAAACTCAAACCAGGGGGAGTATTATAATGTTTAAATCCCACTTGGTGCGAAATTATATCATTTCTAGGTTGGCCTATGATAAAAAAACAAAGTTAGGGTTTCAGGCATATAGCCTTTCCTTTCCTTTCCTCATTTAAAGTATCCAACAACTCTAGTAAGTGAAGGAGTCTCTTATGAAGTGAAAGTGCAGGTTTATGTGAAGTCTTCAATCAACGAATCAAGCATCTATCAAGTCTATATCAACTATTTTCATCAACAATTGAAGATTTGAAGATATTGAAGAATAATAGGAGATCATCGACTGTTGATTGGTATGTACCTCTCCCTTAGGGTTTGGTATGATTTCATGTTATTTTCATATCTTTGTATGAGCTTCATAACACTTATTTTTAGATTTACATTCATGCTTTAGATCCATTATTGTATTTGTGATTTCAAGCATTCACATTTACATTTACACTCATTTAGGGTTTACTCTCCAAGCATGCAGTAGAACTCTATATTTACTCTCTTGTTTATTTAGGATCTTGCATACACACAAGGTTCTTTTACACACATTTTTAGTACATTATCGGCTATTTGTGGAGGTGGAAATCACCAAAAAAAGGGGTTTACCTAAGGAAAAACCCTATATAGCCACCCAAATACCATTTTTCAAGTTGTAGGTGTAGGTACATAAATCCGACAGACACACAATCTTTGGAATCGACAGTACACACAGGTGTAGACTCAAGGCCAGAGGCAAGTGTCAGTTTTCTTGGACCAGGGTGTGGTGCCTTGGTCCTCTAGGGTTTTCTACTTCTTTTGGCAGTTTTGTAGTGCAAGGTCTCAGATCCCATAATCCAGAAGTTTAGCTTTGTATAGTATTAGGGACCAAGGCGCCCTAGTCCTCCTTAGTCAAGCCCAAATTTTGGTGACAAGTACACATATGAATTCAATTTCTTTCTCTATACTCTATGTCTCAATTTCAAATCTATATTTTTCTATATTTCAATTTATATCTGCACTTTTTCTTATCTCCCTAGCCTAATTGATCATTTCATTATATTTGCATATCCCCTCTTCATAGCAACAAAGCAATAGGAACCCTAAAAGTATTCCTTGACTCTCTTTCACAAGAAGTAGTCAAAGTGAATCACTTCCTTAGGCTCTTCTAAATTCCAATGTGTGGAGGGAAGTGGGGTTAGGTCCTAAATTGGCCAATCCCATTTTTCACCATCACACAAATATTAAATGCAATGCTCTCTAGTAAGTTCAAGTGTCCAAATAACTTAATACAACCCTCTTTATTTAACTATAATGGAAATCATTCTAGTTAAAAAATGGTGAATCTACTTGGATTTTTGTATATCAAATATCAAGTGGCAGACATTCACAAAGATATTAGAAAACAAGAAATTTGAACATCTAATATAAAAAATTGGAATGCTAAAGAAACTAGTTGTAAAAATGAAGGGAGGATTGAAATAAATTATCAATTGTTCCCACCACTGATCAAATGATTGCCATTATAGTTAAATAAATAAGGCCATATTGAGTTATTTGGATACTTGAACTTACTAGAGAGGATTGCATTTGATATTTGATATTTGATATTTATATAAAGTTGCAAGAATTTCAAAATGCTATCTAGATTTTTTTTGTATGAGGGAGATTGTAATATAAAGCATTCATGATTGGCTTAACCTCAAGGAGCTATTAATATTAGCAAAATAATTTTCAACAATAAGAAACAATTACCTACTACACACACACACACACATAACAACATTGATCACTAACAACAATCTAAAAATTTGCAACACTAATCACAAAGATAATTGCTAAATCTATGAAGTTTTTGATTGTATAGATTATTGCAAATGGTAAAATATATATTGAGTATTATGTCGATAAAGATTCAAGTGGTGGTGAAAACTTTGAAGAGTGGCATCATTAGATGGAAAACATTTTCTCTTTTCAAACTTCAGTTCTTTTATTGTCAATGATCTTTGGGATTTTGAGTCTCTTGATTGGATCATTTGGCAATATGCTAAGAACTCTTTTAATCTAAATAATAAGTCGAAGGGGTTTATGATTTTTGTTAAGTCTTTGGTTCCTATGGAGCTTATGATGATGCTATGTACTCCTTTACGATGTAGTGTCTTCAAAGACTGGCTTTGGGTCGAAAAGTATCAATTTTCTTGCTTCCCTTGAAAAGAGATTTATCTGCATATCCCGCCAACAATAAGCTTAAATCCAGGGCGTAATGATAAATGGAAGGAAGCCATTTTTGGTATTGGTTTTCATGAAATTGTGATCACAGATTCCATGAGATAACACATTTTACTACACATATGGAAAAGTAGATGTCAAGCAATGTTTTCTAACCATATTTTGCATCAAAAAATAGGTCTTTTAATGTTTTACTCGAAAATCATGTTCCAACTCATTTTTTTTATGTTCATAGCTAAATATCGGTCAAAGAAATGGTAATAAGCTCAATAGACAGCTGGATGAGATCAAATATTAGTTGTTGCAGCTTCATGATGGAGACATTGCATGCACTAGGCAGCTACACAAGTTCCTTAAGTTTCAAGTTTGATTGGGTCCCTTGATGGTTCAAGTGTCTTATGCTCATCATGTTTCTAGCTGTCATGTTTAGTGTTGATTGATTCAACCAGGTAGATTTGTTCATGTTACTGCTTCTTTGTCGTCCATAGCTTTCATGTATTGATGTTCATGTTTCTCATGTGTTTAGCTGTCATGTTTGGTTCAACAAACTTGTTTATATTTTTGTATGGTGAGTTGGTGGATACGGCCATTGTAATCATTCCCTTTCTCTTCTTTGTAGTCGCCTCTTGGACTACTATTTAATTTTTTATTTTTGTATTCTCTCTTGCCTTGTTCAATATAAAAAAAGACATCTAGTTATAGATAATGATGAATAGAGGAAAGGAAATATTTGCTAATATTGTACTTGTTTTGGTTATTTTGTGAAACAATGCTTCAGAAGGAAATAATGTATGAACAAAGCTAATCAAAGGTGTTCTAAACAAGGTCTAAATTCTTATGGCTAAATTGATAGGTAGAAAGCAAAGATTCATAGTTACAAGCTGTAAGCATAGTCAAAGTGTTTACCAATTACGTGTTTCATGCTTACATTAAGCCTGTTGAAGTCCATCACCTAGTTAAATTGTGTAATAAAAGAAAGTTTATGGAAGACTTAAAAATATAAACTATATGTAATGACAAATCCCAAAATATTTTTCGTATAGAATATAAAATTATGTCTATTATAAAAAACACACCTATCCACATATATTTTTATTTAAAATTATTTAGATTCATACATTTCACAATTAAAAAATCTATTCAAACTCCACAGCTACCAAACTCCTATCTACGTTTAGATAGGATACAATTCAAATCCATCTTTCATGCTCTACCTTAAATGGAAAAGCTACTATCTATGTATCATTACATAGTAAACTTTACCATGGACTTTTCTTCTACTGCTTAGATCGACATTGTAATTACAACTTGAAATGTCTACTAAATTTCATCTCATATATATATTAACCTGAGCTTCATCGTACTTGCCATTGCTTCAAGACCACAAAGATGAGCGAGACTCTGGAATTTCAACCTATTTACGTCTGTCAATTCATAAAATGTTGGCGGTTAACTCACAGAAAATTTGTGGTTAAGCTAATTTATAAAAGAAACAATAGATTGATCATATTTAATTTGCAAAAGAAAACATAAGGGTGAGAAAAAGCAAACTGCGCAGAGAAAGAGAGAGGAAATCGTCAAATCTTTTGATTTATTGACACGGTGCAAAGAATATCTGATCAAATATAGATAACCATACTATAAAACTCACATTTAGAGCATCTGAACAACAAAATAAGAAACTCTGCTAGTTAATCAGTTTATGTTTAAGAATTCTGTTATGAGAAACAGTTTTCTGTTTAAGACCTTTTTTAAGGCCCGCCTCTCTGCTTATTATTTTGGTTAATAGGTTAATGGCTAGTCTTAGTTTAAGCCTTGGTTTGAGTAGTTTAAGTTAGACTGTTTAGGTTAAATGTTTTTGATTATGTAAGAATGGTTTCTGGTTTTTCTGTTTTGTTGCTTCTTGATGAATTGACGTGCTGTATTGCTGTTTGGTTAAGAGGTCACTGCTTATATAATCAAAAACAAAATAAGAAACTCTTTCCAAATTTTGTAAGGTTTAATAATTACTAATTTCAAAAAGTCACTAGAAAATCAAAATTCTAAATAAAATGCCTGTAAAACTTTTCAACTCTCATGGAGGTTTGCCTACCTCTTAATCTTCGTATTTGGCGGCATTTTTACATCCAATTCCTTTTCCTGTAGATTTCTCTTTTTGCGGTGCATGTGAACACACCCTGAGCCCAACTCCAGGTAGGATGAAACATTGAGAGGAAAGTTTAGCCTAGCATTTGCGCCTCTCATTCCGAAAGCGGCAGAGTCATATGCGAGAGCAGCCGCCTCTGCAGTGTCAAACGTACCGAGCCAAACGCGAGCCCCCTGCTTGTTGGAATCCCTGATCTCTGCAGCAAATTTTCCCCAAGGGCGGCGCCGCACTCCTATGTAATGTTTGTTACTTGCAGTTTGTATGTTGCCGCCTTTTTCCAAATTGTCAGGAATCTGTTCTCCGCCATCTGCTGAGATCAAAGTTTCTTTAAGATCTGGGTTAATGTCAGCAGAGGGTGTAGTGGGTGGGGAGGAATCTCCCAGCAAATATAATGAGATCTGTTGCAGAGCTGCATTAAATTCGTCACTGTTCATCCCTAAAACTGGTTTTGATTACTCGAGGCGGCATGAAATGAAAATGGTAGCTCTTTGAATGGGAGTAGGGACAAGGAGACTTTCAAGGGAGGGCCCAAGTTTCTTATTCGTACAATGACAGACTTTCCAATTAGAGATAAAGAGGAAGACATTTGAGACTTCAAATCTTTTGTTTTAATAATTTAGAAATTAATCAAGATTCTTTTGGTTCTCTTCAATGATGGATCATAGTGTGATCCAAAATGTTGATGCAAAAATTTTGAACACAATTGAATCTAGAAATTGAATTGTAGAAATCTCTCATCATTTATAGAAATTAATCGATTAATCTTTAGTTATAAAAATGACTAGGGGAAAGGACCTAGTGGTTGTCCACCCTAGCTTCGCGCTTCCCAAATTCCTACATGAAAATTTCAAATCACTCCCAAATTTTTACAGCAGCTTATTTGGCAAGTCCCATGCTTGTAACTAAGGTTTTGGGGCCACGTCATCAAGTATGGTGCCACATCAGCATGCTTTTTGCCAAGGTATCCAAAACAGCAAAAAAAAAAAAGTGAGACCAATAGGCATGCAAAAGAGGCCCCTATATAGATGCAATTGATGTGGCATCACATGAATGGTTTCTTTTTATAACCAATGGTATATTTCATAGCAATAAGAAATTAAAAGTCACAACTATTTGCACAATGTATTGTAATTATTAATATATAATCACACAAAAATTGATATTTTATGTTTCAAACAATAGTTTTTATTTATTTTATTTTTGGAGCAAAAAGTATCAACAACCCTCACAACAATTCATAAATGCTCAACTACTAGTGCTCTTCCCTACATGATTCAAATCATTTCATGAAAATCATGACATAAAATGAAGATAAATAATTAAGAGTATTTTTTATTTGATGATGGAACTATTTGTTGAAGTAAGAGGTGGATTCATAGTTGTACTGGCAATTTTGTAATTGAACATGCAATTTTAGAATTTCCCTAAGATTATTTGTAAAGATTATTCTTAAATTTGAAATAGCTCAACAATCAAAGGCAAATTATAGTCCTTAAAAAAGATAAAATTACCTACCACATTTTTTTTTTTTTTATGCAGGTCCAGACGAGCGAGCACGACAACCCAGCAAGGGCATGAAGCCCGTGAGCTGTCAGCCCAACAAGGGCCTTCACAAAGTAATTTTTGCCACCCGATACTTGGGCACAAGACAATAGGCTGAACCTCTTCGGGTAAGAGCGAAGGACTGAGGGGTATCCAAAAAATTCATCAACCCTAGTATACAATTTTCTTAGTTCTTTCTTAAGGCTATACAAAAAATTTCTTCGACTTGTTGAATTGATGTTCTTTACCTTTCACTTCAAACATTTGTGGTTGTTGAACACATACTTCTTCTTTCAAGTAACCATTTATGAATGAACTTTTCACATCCATGTGATGTATTTTATATTTCTTCTAAGGCACTAATGAATCCATCATGTTCTAATAATCTCTTGCATTTCTACTAGTAGAAACGTCTCTTTATATTATATGACATACCTTTGTCTAAAGTCTTTTGCAACTAAATGTACCTTGTTTCTTTCAATACTATCACCACTATTATAATTAGTCTTATAGGCCCACTTAATGATAATATTTATCTTGTTATGTGGAAGCTCTATAAGCTCCCAAGTATCCTTCCTAGGAATGTAATCTATCTCTTTGCATTAAGTTCACTTAAAACATTAGTACATGCATCTTAAAAATATGATGGTTCCAAAGTAACCTATGAAAGTGATGCATCCAAACTTAAAAAGTAAGATTAACCATTAATATTAAAGAAAGCAATCTTAAAAATGGTCACCTTTGCATCTAGCAAGCGTTGGGTAATGAAAACAATTAAAAAAATAAATTGAACGAGCACCATGACTGGTATCCTCATGGTGCTGCTACGAACCCCTGCGGTACTACTAGGAAAGTTGCATGGTAGAGGCCATCAAGGTCAGATGGTCAGAATCCAATGCACCACAAGGTAGGGCCCACTTGTAGCTAGACAATCACATGTACGCTAGCAACTTTTACCTATTCTATATCAATTTGGGCGCCATGGAAGCTTTTCTATCCTAACAACATCCATCTTGGCAGTGTAGGGGTTATGTCTTCTCCTAATAACATTCTTCTTGGCAGAGTCCCCTTCAATAACAAACCTAATCATAGACACCACTCATTTCCTCTTCCCTCTAATGTCTCTCATAAAAAGGGCTCATGCAACAAACACAAAAGATCTAGGCATAAGAAGAAAAGATCAAGAAAAAGGAGCCCTCAAAATTGTGATAATCAGATGATAATTATTAAGAAATTGGTTCACAAAAACACCCCAGTCTTGCTCTCAATGGAAGAAATTCTATCCCTTCAAAATGTGGGAAGAATGGATGTAGAAGTTGTTGTTAGGGTCACATTTATAAATGGTTCTCTAGCTACCCAAATTGCATAACTCAAGAACCGTTCTCTCATAGGTAAGCTATGGAATCTCACTCTTAATATTGATGCTCTTACATCTTGGATTCAACCCATTTGATTTGGAGTTTTGCAAGTATTCTATATTGATAATGGGGGGGGGATTTTTCATTCTTATTTTCTTGAATAAGTTGGATTGAGATTCTTCTCATAGGATTAAGTCCATCTTCTTCAAAGGGAATGGTCTCTTTACTTGATATTAGACCCCTAATTTTGATCCATTAGAGTGTCACTTTAGATTTGCACCTTTTGGATTATATTTCCTTCATTCCCTTTTGAATACAAAGACTTGGATGTTATCCATATCTTTGCAAATCAAATTGGTATTTTCGTCAAGCATGATCTTTAGCCCTTTTAGTTCACACACCTTCCTGTTCGAGTTTGTGTGCAGATAGACCTATCCATATAGGCTTCTCCAAGACTCTCCATATTTATTCTAAGTTTGGGAAGTGTTTTCAGTAGATCTTCCAGGAGGACCCCCATTTGGTGGAGGCAAATATGCAATATTCGAGGCATTTCACATCTATGTGTGTGACTTATGAGGAGGACTTTGTTAGGGTTTGTGAGGACCCAACCTCAAACCCTTTTACTTGTTCCATGACAAAGAAGCATGATTGTGTACTATTCCTAGAAATTGGCCCTTCAACATGCCCCTTGGGAGAGTGCTGATAAAACATATGCCAAAATTCCTCCTCTCTCACATTGGTTCTTGTTTCCTCACCACTATGTCCAAATTTTCAAATTTACTTTATGAATAAAGATTCTTTCTCTTCTCTGGCCCCATCATTGTCACTCTGACACTTTCTTTGGATTTTTCTAGCCAAGATTTTTTCTTGCAATGTTAGTCTACCTCCACTATGGAACCCATCAAAATGAACCCTTCTGCAAATGATATTTTCTCTTTATCTAGGACCCTTTCTAGTTTGGTTAAGGAGAGACCATACAATCGCAGATTTGACACGAAATATGATAGATTTGACATCTTTTCCAATGGTTTGGCTTCCTCCATCCATAGCATTTTAGCTTAGGAACTTCAAGCATTCAGAGGGCCCCTTCTTAATGCAAAATTTGATACATTAATATTTGAGATGCTTTTTAAAGTATGTATGGTAGAAGCATCTACAATTGCAGATGATGTAGCTCTTGAGGAGGATTCCATTATGGAAGAGACACATGATATTGAGGATGTAATTTCTTTAGAGGTGGAATCCCTATTTGAAACTGCACTAGTGGAGGCTTATGATCTAGAAGGACTCCAAACTAATAGGACTGTATTACAAAATGGTGATTCCCTTCCACTCGTCAGTCCTTCCAAGATAGGATCTTTTCTAGAGAAATAGATCTTACTATATATTTGTCTCAACGTGCCTATGGATAGTCCCCCTCTCAAGTTTTCCATTTTCTAAACTCCATTAGTGCTGCTAAAGCCACCTTCTATGAAAAAATCCAAAGGTAAGAAAAGTATCAGGCTTCAATTGCATAAGACTGAGGATTAAATTTGAGCTGGTATTCAATCAAGTTTGGATGATAAAATGTACCATTGGAGAACATGTTGTTATCCACACCACAAATTAGGATAACCTCTTGGAATGATAGGGGAATAAATGCCCCTAAAAAACACTATCTTATCAAGTCTTAGCTTGAGTCTTGTGGGGCGGATTTGATTCTCTTAGAGGAAACCAAATTATTTGAAGAAGATAAATTGCAAAAAAAAAATTTCATGGAAGCAATAACGATTTGTGGCTTTCCCTTCTTTAGGTTCTATAGGTGGTTTAGCCATCCTTTTGGAATCATAAACAAGTATAGGTTCATAAAGTTCAAGAAAAGGCAAATTTAATTAATGTTATTGTCACCTTCTATAAGAATTATTTCCATTTGATTAATGCATATGGACCAAACTCTTCAGTAGGTAAACTAAAGCTTTGGGAATCAATTTCATTAGTCCTAACTTCTTTCACAAAGGATCCTTTTATTTTGGGTGGTGACTTCAATGCAATCCTTTCTATCAGTGATTAAATAGTGGGTATAGTTCCTCCTTTGGCATCCATGCAAGACTTCAATGATTTTGTCCTCAATAATGCTCTAAAATATTGGATTCCTATTAATAGAAATGTAACTGTAGCGTCCTAAAATTGCAACACTTGCAATTTTGACTGCATTTAGGTCTTCACGATGGCGACGCAATGTAGAACTTGAATGGATACCCCGAAACTTGTCCACGACATCAAAAACTGCATTTTTCTAGCACCCTACCTGATCCCTCCTTGCACCCTGCTGTCCCAGGAGGTGAGACCAAAGCGCCCAGCGCCCTAGTCCCCCAAGACCATGGCGCCCGGTGCCCTGGTCCCTGGCCCTATTTTGGGCCCGGTCTCCTATGGGGCTTCGGGTCTTTTTGTTTGCAAATTGGAAAATAACATTTCCTGGTCGGCCCAAGGTCGGAAAAATCAGTCTTTCAGCCGTAATTGACAAGTATATAAACTACATTTTCCTCTCCCATTTGGATGGATGGAAAAAAAAGGTGAAAGCGATATTCAAACATTCAAGCATTCAAGCATTCAAGCATTCCTTCAAGCAATTGATCATTCTAAGTCTCCATTCAAGGCTAAGTGTTGCATTCAAGACAAGGATTCAACCATTGAAGAGGAGATCACATACTACATACAACATACAACATACAACAACATCTATACCTTCGCATATAAGGATACAAACATCCTTACAACAAGGTACTAGTACTTGTTTTACATTACAAACATTTACATTTACAACATTTCTCATTTCTTGGTTAATTCCAAAACTGGGGTTTGACCTAAGGGCAAACCCCTAATCCCTAACCCCCCAATCGTCTTTGCTTTTCTGTGTGTAGGTTGCAGGTACGCGGCTGTAATTGAAGATCTGGAATCCTTGTGCAGAGACGAACAGATCCCCCTTCGTTTCGCGGATTTTTCGGAGGACCGTGTGCACGCCGGGCGCCATCGTCCCGTCAACTTTCGCTCAAATTTGCAGGACAACGCCGTCTCGACATTTTACTGCTAATTCCAGGTCCGCAGCTTCAACCTATATCCCTAACTCAGTTTATAAGTGAATCTTTCTCACTTTTCATGCATTCCTAGCTTAATCATTCTATCCACATTCTTTACAAAAGAGGGTAGCCTTGCTGTTTTACCCCTTGAAACTCATTTAGAATCCAATCTTGCATTGTGTGGGATTGGATATTGTGGGTTTCAACCCCTCTTTTGAATGTAAAGTCTTCCCCAAGTGAAAACCATCAACCCTAGTGACCTCCCTTCTCTCTCTTTGGAGTTGGAAGAGGGGAGAGCAACTAGGGTTCGATTTTTTCGCTTTACATTTTGGTGAACCCGACGTGAACATCCTTTCTGATTATTCATGGTTAGATCTGAAAATTGGATTCCTTAATTACATTTCCATGTTTGATCTTTTGCAAATTTTAGAGGTTAATTGCATAAAAACCCTAAATTTTCTTTTTTGTAATTAAGCTTGTGAAATGTTTAATTATTAATGCTTGTTTCAGATCTACCCTTCTATTACAAATTATCAATTCATATTTGTGCTTTAATTTTGAAAATTAAGTGGTCAAGTGTCAAAACCCTAATTTTTAAAACCCTCTTGATTCAACCTTTGACCGACAATTTCACTGATCAAAACATTTCCAAATCAGCTGTAACTTTGGATTTTGCAATAAAATCACAATATCTTTCATCCCTGAAAATTTGGAAAAAAGTTGCGAGGACCATGTGCACTCCGAGGGCCATCGTCCCCGACATTTTTTTCAAAATTTCGGGAGCTAGATCTTACTGTATTTTTCTGCTAAAATCCAAAATTTTGGCTGATTTTATCAATTACAACACTTTCAAAATTAAAGTCAAAGTTGGTCTAGGGATTGCTTGGATTAAGGCTTCTAATCATTCAAAAATTGGTGAAACTGGAATTTTGTGTCAAAATTGTGTTCTTACTGTCCTAAATTTGAAAATTGTGTCAGCATTCATTCAAAATTTCAGTGCTTTATTCAAATTCTTGCAATTTGTGACTTTTGAAATTAAGTGTTTAATTACAACAACTTTGATTTCCGCTTTCAAAATTGAATTTTGCGTGAAATTGAGTCAACTTTTAAAATTCGAAACTTGCATTGCTTTTGGTATTCCCTCTAAAATCATAAAATTCAAAATTTCAGTTTCCCTCTCTTTTTCAAAATTCAAATTTTGCATTTTTCAACAATCTTGGTAGGGTTCAATTTTGAGATTGCAACTTTAATTTGGCCTATCTACAGATCGTAAAATCACTCAATTTTTTCAGATTAGCTCTAAAATCATCATAACTTTCATCTTTGAAAATTTTGAAAAAAGTTGCGAGGACCGTGTGCACTCCGAGCGCCACGGTCCCTGACATTTTTTCCGAAATTTCGGGAGATTGTTATGATTGCATTTAACAGCCTAAATCTAGGAGATTGGCTGATTTTACTGAAATTTGCTACCTCTAAATTCAAAATCTTCTCTCCCTCTCTAGTGCATGAGTTTTACAACAATAAGCCCTACTTACACTATTCCCGTTAGACGAAGCCTTAGAATTAAGTCTTTCCGAGGTTTAATTACTAAGGAGATGGAACCTAATTTGAATAGCCTTTTTAACGAGGACACGGGTAATTTCTCTAATCCTCCTAATGATGAAGAAGCTCTCCATGAGGTTTCTGTAGAACAACTTTCAAAATTGGATAACCAATTTGATGATTTTCGACAATGGATGTCTCAAGAATACCCCGATAGTCAAGCTCTTCCTTTAATTGAGGGTCTAAAACATATGCTTCAAAGTGATAAGAATGGAATTGATATTTTGCGTGGTATTGCACACATTGTGGATTCGAATGTGATGCCTATGAAGAGTTGTGCCGAAACTTTAGGTTATACGCAACCTCCCACTCAAGTCAATCATTCTATTCCTTTGACAACTTCTATTGCTAGCATACCTACCTTTACATCAAACATAATGACTACTTCAATACAAGATATTCCTCCTATGATCACCAGTCATGGGGGCAATCCTTCCTCTTCAATTAACCCTCTTCCTTCATTCAATCCGACTTCTTCATTCATTCCTTCAATGAGTGTTCCTATTATATCTCCACCAATGAACATGACACAAGGGGGCAACTCATTTAACCATTCCATTCCTCCTTGTAGTGTTCCTCCTTTCCAATCATCTCCTATGACTAACTATCATAGTGTTCCACCACCTTACTCTCAATCAATGCCTTCTTTCAATAACATAACACCTCCATCACAATCTAACACATCTAATATGAATTCTTCGACTGAAGCGACCATTAACAATCTTGCACAAACTGTCTCTTCTTTGCAGCAACAAATTGCCTCTATGAATCAATCTAAGTTTAGTGTGCCCACATTTGATGTTGCGAGCCCACTTTCTCTTGACATTGTTCGAGCTATCCCTCCTAAACATGTTGAAATCCCGCATTTAGAGCTTTATAATGGTAAAGGTGATCCTCTAACACATGTTAAGACTTTTCAAACAATTTGTACTGATTTTGCTTATGACCAAAGGTTGCTTGCAAAACTGTTTACTAGAACATTAAGAGATAAAGCCCTACAATGGTATTGCTCGTTGCCTTCTTATTCTATTACTTCTTTCGAACAACTTGCAAATTCTTTTATTCAACAATTTCAAAACAATATAAGTCCTAAAGTTACTTTGATTGATTTAATGCATTGTAAACAAGGTGTTAAAGAAAAAGTGACTGATTTCATTGGTAGATATAAGCATTTGTATGCTCAAATTTCTTTTCCAGTGCCTGACAATGATATTCAAAGAATCTTTATTTCTAATTTACAAAAAGATATTCGAGACAAACTTCTGTTTTCTGAGTTTACTTCTTTCCAACAGTTGTGTGCAACTCTTCACAATTATCAACTGACTGTGAGTCAAATGGAACAAGCAAATCCTATGGCTCCGAGTGATAAGGGTGATAGCAGTCAACAACCATTTGGAAAGTTTAAAACGAATAGAGATTCCATCAAATTCAATGAAAACATCATCAACAACAATGTGAATGCAGCATCAGGTGTGCCTTCTATTTCTAAATTTTTCAAGAAAGAAAGAAAGTTTACTCCTTTGAATGAATCATTGCATAGTATTATGAATAAGTTATTGGAACAAAATGTGCTTACTCTCCCTCCTATAAGGCAAATAGATCCCGCAAAGATTAATTCACCCTATTTTGATAACAAATCTTTTTGTCAATTTCATCGTCAACCTGGGCATGATACTGAAAAATGTTTTGCTTTAAAGGGTAAAATTCAAGATTTGATTGATAATAATACTATCTCTGTTTCTGGAGTGAATGGTAAAGGCAACACATCTGTAGCTCCTCCTAACCAAAATCTCCAGATTTTTACTGATCCATTACCTTCTCATACCTCTAATGTGATTGAGACTAATGATTCCTCTCTCTCATCTGATGGTCTTGTGTCTATGACTCCGAATGTGATTAACTTTGTAGAGCAGCAAGAAAACCCTAAAGAACCTTCCATCACATTTGATTCTAGTGAAACTATCAGGGCACCTGATGGTCCTTTATATATAGTTGCAAAAGTCAAGAATACACCTTGCCGTGGAGTGCTTATTGATCCTTCCTGCATGGTTAATGTTATTACTGAAGAATTCCTTTTTACTTTGCAATTGAATCAAGTGATTTATGACAAAATAGATGTGATTGTGAAATTATTTGATGCATTTTCTTCTCCTGCAATTGGTTCTATTACATTACCTATTGAAGTTCATAACAAATCCCTTGATGTGAACTTTGCTATTATTCCATCTTCCGAACAATTTCGTGTAAAGCTTGGCTATCCTTGGCTATCTTCCATGAAAGCTATTGCTTCTCCTATTCACAAGTGTTTGAAATTTCCCCATAATGGTGAAGTTGTTATTGTCAATCATAGTCTCTTTAAACCAGCTGAAAGAACTTCTAGCGTTCCTATTGATTATTTTTGGCCTAAACAGTTTCAATCTCTTCCTCCGCGAAGTGATCATCTTTTCAAATCTTATCAAAAGTGGAAAACAGATATGATCCTATCTCTAAGTGAACCTAGAACACCCAAACTTGATATTCCTATCATTCTTGAGAAGGAAGTTCTTCCTTTGAAAGATAAAACTAATGTCTTTCCTCAAGAAGATTCCCAGCCCATTCCTATGGATGTGACTATGTCTATGCCTAATAAACTTTCTAAAAGTAGACCTATACCTCCTCGTCATGATGGACTTGGTCTCCTTCCTAAACCAAATATTCCTCCTTTATATGGAGCAGTTCCTCCTCCTTCCTTTTATAGAGAGAAGAGACCTTCTTCTTCTCCTATTATCCAGCCTAAGAGACCACAACCTAAACACCCAAGTAATAAGGATGAGAACATTCCTCCTCCTCAATCTTCTCCACTTCCTACTAAGACTAGACGAAATTGTTCTGCACGTGAACACCGACGAAAACATCGTCTTAGAGCTCAAGCAGTTGCTTCTCACACTTTACAATCTCCAAAAACACCTTCAACAAGCATTATTCCATTTTCTCCTCAACCAAAAATTGAGCCAAAATATCCTAAACATAAGATGCATGATGGTCTTGATCCTGTGCGAGTTAAAGATCCTATTTTTATAAATCTTGATGATGATATAGATGAAAATGTTATTCATGATGAAAATGTTACTTCTCTTGCTTCTGATAGTGAATATGAACTTGTTGATATTGATAACCATCTATCTAACGAATTTTATAAAGCACTTATCCTAGCTCCTAGACAAGAACAACGTGGCTTGGAACATGAACATAGCCCTTGTTTGGATCTTGTGATAGCTCCATCTGCTGTGTTGAATGTTCCTCCTCTAGCATATTCCTTGCCTTCCCGAAACATTGATCAGCAAGATCAGGGGGTAGATGACATGCTAGAATAGTTTCATTAGCATAGCAGATTCTCTCCTCCTCTCTTTTGTTACTTCTTCTATGTGTTATCCTCATTCTTCTATTTGTTGTCCTTAGTGTTGTCTACTTGAGGACGATGCAAAGCATTGAGATCTCTTTTGGTCTCTCTCATGTTGACTCAAAAGACACATGTGTTCCCTTCTTCTAGGTAACCTTCCTTGATTGGGGAATGAAGAACAATTATGCATACATACATATGATATACATGAATTATCATACAGCATACTGACCCCGAGGAAAGCGAAGTCACCTCGTGCTTTGTGTTTTGTGTCTATTATCCTTGGGTTTATCTCACACTTGGGGGCTAAATCTTTGTGATAACGTGCTCCTTTCCTTCTCATTTCTTATGTGTATCACTACCTTAAAGCAATCACCCCCATTGAGGTGTGTGCGATCGCTTTAACGTAGGGGGGCATACACCCCGTCTATCCCTTCAGGATACTTGAAAATTTCTTGGCGAACTTAGCTTTGCCTTGAAAATTTTTGGGTATTTCTCTTGCATGACTCATAGTGAGGGAACCTTACTACTGACAGTCATGGTTCTCCCTCATGATCTTCCCTTTTACTTTGTCAATCGAAGTCGTAAGATCCTTAGTCCACTGGGGGCTTGGTGTATCTTGCCTCCTTGACGTGGTGAAAGTCTTTCAATGTTGTTTCCTTGTACTTTACTAGAAGTATGAGGGTAAACTTATACTCCCGCTAAAGTGGGGGCTAAATGTAGCGTCCTAAAATTGCAACACTTGCAATTTCGACTGCATTTAGGTCTTCACGATGGTGACGCAATGCGGAACTTGAATGGAGACCCCGAAACTTGTCCACGACATCAAAAACTACATTTTTCCAGCACCCTGCCTGATCCCTCCTTGCACCCTGCTGTCCCGGGAGGTGAGACCAGAGCGCCCAGCGCCTTGGTCCTTCAGGGGCCCCCTCCTTGCACCCTGCTATCCCGGGAGGTGAGACCAGAGTGCCCAGCGCCCTGGTCCTTCAGGACTAGGGTGCCCAGTGCCCTGGTCCCCCAGGACCATGGCGCTCAGCGCCCTGGTCCCTGGCCCTATTTTGGGCTCGGTCTCCTATGGGGCTTTGGGTCTTTTTGTTTGCAAATTGGAAAATAACATTTCTTGGTCGGCCTAAGGTCGGAAAAATCAGTCTTTCAGCCCTAATTGACAAGTATATAAACTACATTTTCCTCTCCCATTTGGATGGATGGAAAAAAAAGGTGAAATCGATATTCAAACATTCAAGCATTCAAGCATTCAAGCATTCCTTCAAGCAATTGATCATTCTAAGTCTCCATTCAAGGCTAAGTGTTGCATTCAAGACAAGGATTCAACCATTGAAGAGGAGATCACATACTACATACAACATACAACATACAACAACATCTATACCTTCGCATATAAGGATACAAACATCCTTACAACAAGGTACTAGTACTTGTTTTACATTACAAACATTTACGTTTACAACATTTCTCATTTCTTGGTTAATTCCAAAACCGGGGTTTGACCTAAGGGAAAACCCCTAATCCCTAACCCCCCAATCGTCTTCACTTTTTTGTGTGTAGGTTGCAGGTACGCGGCTGTAATTGAAGATCTGGAATCCTTGTGCAGAGACGAACAGATCCCCCTTCGTTTCGCGGATTTTTCGGAGGACCATGTGCACGCCGGGCACCATCGTCCCGTCAACTTTCGCTCAAATTTGCAGGACAGCGCCGTCTCGACATTTTACTACTAATTCCAGGTTCGCAGCTTCATCCTATATCCCTAACTCAGTTTATAAGTGAATCTTTCTCACTTTTCATGCATTCCTAGCTTAATCATTCTATCCACATTCTTTACAAAAGAGGGTAGCCTTGCTGTTTTACCCCTTGAAACTCATTTAGAATCCAATCTTGCATTGTGTGGGATTGGATCTTGTGGGTTTCAACCCCTCTTTTGAATGTAAAGTCTCCCCAAGTGAAAACCATCAACCCTAGTGACCTCCCTTCTCTCTCTTTGGAGTTGGAAGAGGGGAGAGCAACTAGGGTTCGATTTTTCCGCTTTACAGTAACCTAGACTAATAGAAGGAAAACAAATTCCATTTAGAAGAGAGGTTGGATAGGTTCTTCTCCAATCTAGTATGGCTATCTAAATTCGGCTGCTACACATCTCATATTTTGCTTCTATCCAATTTAGACCACTTTCCCATCTAATTGGATTTATCTTTTGACTCCAACCATCCCAAGCACAAATACTCCTTTAAATTATAGCATATGTGGTTTTGAGACCCCTCCTTTCTCCCTTTACTTCAATGGTGGTGGAAAAGTTCCCCTTTTGTTCTTGGATCTAGAATGTTTCAACTAAGAAAAAAGATTCAACAAGTAGCTATTAGGTTGTGGAATAACTCAGTGTTTAAAAAAAATTCCAAATCTAAAGTAGACATTGAAGAGCAACTCAAGTTAGCAAATGATAAAATTATCAATAATGGCATCAATGACTCCTACTACTCTCTTCAAAAGAACCTTCAATCCCAACAAGAGGAAATTCTTAAGAGGGAAGAAATTTTTTGGAGACAAAAATCTAGAGAGCTCTAGCTCTGAAAGAAGGGGATAGGAACACGAGGTTTTTTCACTCCTTAGTTCAAATGAGGAGGGCCATCTACTCCATCTTCCAAATAAAAAATATTTAGGTGATATTTTGACTGATATGGACAAGATTCAATCAAAAGTGTGGTCCTTTTTTTCTCCAACCTATTTTTAGGTCCACCTACTGACTAGCTTGATCATTTATAGGAATTATTGAGATTCATTCCTAAGATAATTTCACTCACAAGGATAATATAATCCTTCTCAAACCATTCAATATAGAGGAAATCAAAAGAGTTTCATTTTCTATGTCCCCGGATAAGGCTCTAAGGCTAGATAGTTTTTCTGCCATGTTTTTCAGAAATATTGGCACTTTGTGGGTCGAGATGTTTGGCTTGCAATAGATGAATCTAGAGGGAATTTCAATAACCTAAAGAAATTCAATACTACTCATATTTCTCCCATTCCCAAGGTTCAATCCCTTGTCTCATTTTTGGACTTCGGGCCCATCTCCATATGTAATACTATCTATACTGATCTTTACAAAATCTATTTCTTTGAGATTGGTTAAAATGATAGCTAAACTCATCTCAAAGGAGAAAGGGGGGTTTATTCCTTGTAAAGAAACTTCTGAGGGGGCTCTTATTGTACACAAAATCATTCATTTAGTTCAACAAGTTAAATCAAAGACAATGATTCTTAAACTATGTATATGATGAAAGCTTATGACAAAGTTTGCTAGATGTTTTTGGAACATGTGATGCTTGGATTTGGGTCCTCCAAACTCAGGAACAAATGGATTATATCTTGTAGCTTAGGGTCTATATTTCTAGTAAGTATCAATGGGATTTCATGTGCCTTTTTCTACTCCGCCTAGGGAATAAGATAGGGGGGTCCCCTATGTCCCTTCCTATACATTATCTTGGTAGAAGCTTTAAGAAGATCAATATTCACTCATCACTTGGAATATGGAAGGGAATCACCCTTCCCAATATGCAGATTGCATCCACTCATATATTATTTGTTAATGACACATTACGTTTTGGGGAGGCTTCATTGAAGGAAGCTAGGATAATCAAGGAATTTGTTGACACATGTTGTGCCACATCAGTATAGAAGGTCAATGCCTCCAAATCTAAGGTATTCTTTTAAAACTTATCCTCTTTCCTCTTGGACAAGATTACCAACTTACTAGGCTTCAAAATGGATACCTTTCCTTGTAAATATTTAGGCATCCCACTTTTTGTGGGGAGAAATAAGAGCAATTTGTGGGCTGACATCTTGCCAATAATTAAAATAGAATCTCCTCATGGAAAAACTTCTAGCTTTCATTAGTTGTTCATATTCTCATGATCGTAAACTACATAATGTCAATATTGCCTATGCCGAATGGTGTTTTAAACTCAAGTGAGTCTTCCATGAAGTACTTTCTCTTGAAAGGTCCTAGGGAAAACAAAGATAAGATGCATATGATCACATGGGATAAATGTTGCATTCCTAAAAAGGCTAGTGGGGTTCGTATCCACACTAGTACATTTGGGCCTAATTTTCGATGGCTAATTGTCAGATTTGTGACCACCAAACGTCGGTCTTCCAACAAACTTTACCATCGAAAACTCATCGTCGGGATTTTCGATGATGCCATTTCCGTCAGATTTCTAATGGATGTTATGATTGCTCCTCGACGACCATCTAACATGGTAGTGACGTCGGATATATAGCATCCTCATCGGACGTTCTATTAGTTGTCATCAGAATTCCGACGGCGAGAGATGATGTGGGTCAAATGGCTTTGCCATTGGTGAATGAAAGCATTGAACGAGTTCTATTTTTAAAAATTGCATTAAAAATTTTAATTTATTTGATTCAATGTTATTTGCAAAAAAAATTATCAATGATGTTTCCTTTCTCCAAGAATTGTCTAGGATCTTTCCGTCAGATAATATGTAACATCGAATGACTAAATTTTTTCTTTACAAATGCTTATTTAATTTAATTATTATCTGATCGTGAATTAAAATTTATATCTGTATAGAAGTAGAACATACAAGCTTTAGAGTCATGTGCAAGAAAATTTCCTAAAAGAAAGCAAGCAAGCATTATCTTGAATGACATAGAAACAAGCTCATCATCTGCCTAGAAGAGAGCAATTGGAGAAAAGAAGAGGAAAGTGTTAAAGGGTGATAAATAGATAGAGAATATGCAATACAAACAAAGAATGTCTGGAGTGTCTGATGTGACATCTCTAATTTATATCCAAAGGAACTAACTGGTTTTGGAGTTCCTACGAAACCTATTGGGCCACACTTTGGAGGAAATCAATGTGTTCATGCAAGGAGCACCTTTTTTCTATTATGAGAATGATGGTTTTGCACCGAAGGATATTTGGAAGTCAATATCCAAAAATTTCTATAGTGTGGAACAAGAGTTGGTGGACTTGAAGTATAATTGTCAGCTTTCAAAAGACCAAGAGGTTATGTACACAATCTCCCAATAGAAGAGCGATTTCAAGAATTACCTCTCCCCCCCATGACTATTCAGGAAGCACTTGCTCAAACAAAGGACTATTGGCCTCCATGGGATCAAAGAAAAAAATTAAAGCATAGACACTAGACGATGTGGTGGTGTCCTTCATGAAGAACTCTACACTATAATTGAAAATTCACAAGGGAAACTACAAGATAGTGAAGAGAAATACATGTTAGGCCCAATATGGAAAGCTAATGTACTGAGAGGGGAGGGGTGAATCAGTACTTCAAAACCTTTCTTCAATAATAACCTTACTGTTATGCATAAACAGAATAGTGCAGTAACATAAAATAAAGTTAAAACAAATAGATAACAATCATAAATGATTCACTCCATAACACATATATTTTGGTTATGCAGAAACTCTTGGTTAGAGAGAAAAACTGCGGTGGGGATGGCACCCACAACTTCATTACTGCAATAATAAAGAATGCTTGCTTAGAGCTACATTTAGCTATTTCTGATAGCTTACCCTATTAGGAGTAATAAGATCTGTTAGATCTAGCTTGCTAAAGGATTTTACAACATTTATTCTGAATGCTGCACCTAGTTAGAGGCTTTACAATTTATAGACTTGGTTAGAGTCTTTTACCCTGTTAAAGGTTTCTCTTTCAACTTCACAATATTACAATTAAATCATTACAAACATCTGCAACTTTACATCTAAAATGTTATAGCAGATTCTATGTGCTCAGGATAAGATTACCTTGCTTATAGCATACCTCGGTAACTCATATAGTAACTCGGTAAACCCTTCTGTTTACTCTGTTCTTTGACTATTCTCTAAAAACCTTCTCAGTGACCTCTATGTCTCTGTAACAGTCTTCCTTCATATATATATGCACTACAATAATGTTGTATATATATATATCTCTTAAAACGATGATCTAATTCATTGCTTCAATCTTACAAACAAGATTCCTCGAATGAATAACTAAACAAAATATTTCATTGGTTGGATTGACCTCGCAATCATACACAATCTTCTAGTGCAATTTCCAATGTAATAACGGTTAGACGTGCCTCAATCTTGTAACACGTTTTCATATGCATGTCTAGGTTCAATGTATCTGGTAACACGTTTCACTCGGTGAATATCAACTCGGTGTGTTAACTTTACTGCTCGGTAGCCATAAAAAGATACTCAGTAGACAACTCGTTGTATACTACGTTCTGTGACTACTTTCTTCTGTAACCGACTAGACTGTGCATACCGACTTCTCTGTTTATATCGACTGCATGATTTGGTAGTGCTAACCGACTAGAATATATAGTATGACTTTGAATATAAAAATTAATGGAAACTTGATAAGTAGTAACAATCTCCCCTTTTGACATTAGTTGAGATGTTTGACAAAAACTACTTTCAAAGTCATAACTCAAAAATCTATATACTTTGCAAAATGACTACACTTGACAATATATACAATAGTCAATGAAATAGTATATGCAGATATACTCCCCTTATCATTATTCTGTACATAACCCAGATTTTGCATGCTCGGTTCTGTTATGTGCTTGTGTGCTCTGCTCGGTATACTCCCCTGTATACAATACTCAAAACTGTATTACCAAAGCTGTATCACTCTCCAAATATAGTATATTATTCCCCTTATGTAGTATTACTCCCCTTTTTTAACAAACATAAAAAACTTAATTTCCATCCGGGGATGGTAACTGATCAAAAATAGATTTATACTTGTTCCGGGCGTCGGTGAGTGTGACTGAGAGTGCATCCTTTACACTTTCCATTAAAGAATTTTGTGCTTAAATATCAGCCAATAGTGATATTAAGCCATCAAGAGTGCTTCCCTCTTGTGTAGTAGATAGGCGTGTAGCTCAGTTAATTTGCTCTTGAACTGATGAGAGATGAGGAAGGAATAATGTCTGGAGGGTCATTATATCCATCCTGATCTTATGCTCTTCATTTCTGAGTTCTAACTGTTAAGCCATGAGCTGTTGAAGCTTGGTATAAAAATTCTAAACTGAATTAGGCTCAGTGGTCAACTTAGTTGAGAGATCGGTGATCTCTTTCTCAATTGCATCAGTTTTATTCTTGATATCTTTAATGAATAAGGAAAATGTACAAAGTTTCTGAAATAAATAAAGAATATGCTTGAGTTGAGGGGACAACTCAGCAATGAATTTGACAAGCTTTACTTTTCCTATAGCAAGAGATTTTTGTACCTCTTCTATCATCTTTGTAGTAAGCTCTTTATCTTTTAGCTTGCTCAAGTACTCAGATGCATCAACTCCAGATGTTTCTATTTGAGTAAGGAGTTCATCCAGTTGAATGTGGATGGCTGCATTGGTTGACATTGTTGCTGAAGGTAGCATATCTGTTAGTAGTGTCTTTACCTTCTGTAGTACTTTATTCTTCTTTTGAATGGCCAATTGTTTTTCTTGTTCGGCCTTTTCTTTGCATAGTTCACCGAAATCAATAAGTGCTTGCCCTTTTAATTTTGAGATATCTACATTGGGCAACACTATCGATTTAGTTAAATCAACTTTGAAACTATTCTTTCTCACCTTCTTCTATTTACCTTTGATCGGTTGTACTAAGACAAGTGCTTGTGAGGCTTGCTGTCCCTTGGTAGGTTGCTCAGTAGATGCAACACTTTGGTCGATTCCTGTAGCCCTTGTGGTGTCCTTGGATGTCTCAGTACTAGGGGTCTCAGCTGTAAAATTTTCAGTGCTTGAGACGTCTAATCTTTAGTTGTATCTTTTGCTGCTTCAGACTTGTGACCTTCAGTGCCTTGTTTTGTATCCTTAGGAGCTTCGGTTGAGACAGGTGGCTTGATCGGCGGATAAGGTTGAACTTGTTCTAAGACAGATTCACTAGATACAAGTTTTGCATAGGTAGTGCCTTCAATCATTTCCTGCTCCGATGCTTCTGCATCCATGACATCTTCATCAATTTGAATAGTGTTAGCCGGGTCTTGCTTGGTAGCATCACGACCTTGCTCAGTGACATCAGGATCTTGCTCGGTGACATCAGGATCTTGCTCGGTGATATCAACAATTTCAACTTGAGATTTTTCACCAACATCCTTGATTTTGAAGATTTCCTGCCACTTGGCTTTCGTCTCATTTTCTACATCAATTTTAAGGCTCTCTGTTTGACAAGAAATTTAGAATTGTATGTTGTCAAATGTTCTTTAATTTATGCTACAGACATATCAGGGAATAGATGGACTAGACTTCTTTCTCTTATTTGTTTCTCTGAGTCCATTGCATATTTCCATCTATTATCAATATGTAAGTATAATTCACTCAGAAGTGACTTTACTAGTTCTAATGGAGCTAGCCGAAACTTTAGAAGTGTATAGATGACAACTTCTTCAATTTGTCACTTCTCATCATTATTCCTAGTCTCATACTTGACATATCTAAATCCTCCAAATCCACCATATTCTTTAAGATTGGCACAAAAGTTTTCAACACTATGAATATTTACCTTCTTGCTTTTTACAATCTAAAATTTGTTTGCATCATTGGATTCTGTATCACTAGACTCTTTTGCCAAAATGAGTCTCCGAGTAGATTTCTTGTAGGTCTTGGTTACCTTGGGTGCAGTAACACTCTTTTGTTTCTTACTCGGTGATGCAGCTGATGCTCTAGTGTTAGGTCTCTTTGTTGGTGGAGTCGGTAGGGCCTTTGAAATGTCCTGTTTCTTTCTTTTCAAAACTTTACCCTTAGGCAACTCAGTACTTAATGTTATTGCTACCTCTTGAGCTTCTGATTCCTCTTCAGTAATGGCAAGAGTGCCTTTGACAGGTGTAGAGGAGGATTCTTCTCTGAATTTCTCAGATAAAACCTTTATCATCTTTGTAGCTTTTCTTGTAGCCTTGGGTACTACAATGATCATTTTTACTTTTTCTTTCACCTCTTCATAACTTCCATATCTTAGTTTGGTAGCATGCCTTAGCAATGAAAGATAAGCATCAATTTGCTATTGTGTGATATCATAGTCAATCTCATAACCCATTGGTGGCAAAGATTGAGTCCTTGGTTCAATAGCATTCATATAACAGTAATCGGTGTCTACCTCAAAACATATATCATCCTTATATTTCTCTACCAGCTGTGGTGGAATCTGGTACCTGTAGTGCATCTTCTCTTGAAATTTGCTGAAATAGTCATCCATGATATCATTAAAATTATCTCCCAGTTTCTTGATAAAATCATTGATTTGATGGGTGATAGGTCGATGTAGCTCCCAAACTACTTTACCGACTGAGGGAAAGAACTTCTCAAATTAGAAAAACATGCATACAAGAAGTGAACCAAACTTTAGTGTGTTTGCCGAGTTGTTCTTCTTTGGCTTCCTTATTGTGTTCAGGTTCTCAAACAAGTTCTTCAGTAGCACTTCACATAAATCTACTTTCATTCCCTTTTTCACTATTTTATAGGCCAAGTCAACTGCGGCACATGGTACATTGTTTTCCCTTGCTGATTGGAAGAAACAGTAACCAATTACTCTAATTGCAAACTTAAGTTCTGCATCAGTGACATTGTTCAATTTTAGTCCTCGGTAATCAGATTCTACTCTAGTTAGACTGATTAGCTCCTTATGTGATATCATTTTCTGTGCTCGTGCATGATCATAGATAGGATACTCGGTGATCACATGAATGATTTCCCTGGTGATTTTGAATGGTTGCTCCTCTAGCCACATAAACTCATCATGAACTTTGCTTAAAACAAACTTAACCCACTGGGGTTTGAACACACGGGGATAGGCTAGGGCTTCAGTTAATCCCTTGATTTTGATATGCTCGTACTTGCTATCCATTTTGCCATCGGTACAAAGTTTATCATATGTGTCACTAATCTCAACATGACCGAGTTCTTCAACACAGCATTTGGTGAAGAATCTAACATCTTCGACTAACAAGACTCGATCAGGGATGAGTGAAAATGTAGTTTTGTCATTTGGTTCAGACGCGACTTTAGGAGTCAAAGAGTACTTCAGCAAGGGCTTCTCCACATTCTTGACAACTACGGGATCTTGGATCTTGGGCGCCATTGTAGGTTTCAGGTAAAACTTAGCAAACTATCCTTAGGGTTTGATGGTTTACAAATGACTGATGCTTCACACTTGGTAGATAATAGCAATTTGACAAGATCGGAAACCAGCTTAACAGTGTGATGAGATTTGATGTAAATACCTTGAAATTTTCTCTGAATGAAGTTTGATCGCCTTGATTCGCTCTGTTCTGTTCTCTTGAAAACTTGGTGAATGAAAATGACCGCGAAAATACCTTTAAGTACACAAAATACCTTATCAGGCTCCGTGTGAGTTAGGTCAAAACATTAAATGTGCTCGGTTCACCTTTAACCGATTTACTCCTTTTTTTTCATTTTAACCGAGTAACCAAATTTCCTTCATTTACCGACTTGACAGGCTTCCTGTATACATCGACTTGACAGGCTTCCTGTAAAGTACTTTTGATAGAATTTCAAACTTACTAATTGCATCTTAACTATGCAGATTTTGAATTTTGTACATAATAGAATGGGAATTGTTATGATTTAACCTTTAGAGAATGCAGTCCCTTCATACCTTTTCTAATTAATTTGGAATAGGTGCACCTAACTCGGTAGGTAAGGTGCTTTCTTCATCTAACATGATTTCCTTCTTTTTCCAAATCATCCTAAATTTTTCTTTTATCTCTTTAGTGTCTCTTCTAGGTTGATCTCTGCAATCTCTAGCTAAATGTCCAATTTTGTGACAATGAAAACATGCCATACCAGGATTTCTCCATGATCTTCAGTTGTTCATTCCAAACCTTATAAAACAGTTGGCACTAATATGTCCATATCTCCCACAACATTCACACCATATCCTTGTATTGTAATCCAATGGTACTGCTGCATATTGTCGGTAAGGATCTGTGTGAGTTCGGTAACCTCTAGTGTTTGCTCGGTGTGGACATTGCATGTAGTTCTTTTGCTTAGACCAGCACTTCTCAGTACTATGTCCATATCTATTGTAGTTTCTACAAAACCCTTTGAATTTTGCCTTCTGATAGTTGTTAACAGACTTTTTCCTATATTGTTTAGATGTGTGACCATATTTATTACAATTGTAACAATATCCATTGGACTTAGTGATATTCGGTTGCTTACCTTTTCTAATTTGGCATATGTTGGCAGTGTGACCTTGATTTCCATAGTAGTAGCAAATAGGCTTCTTCCTTTTGATGTTATTCCTATTTTCGGCTTGCTTTGATGATTCTCCCCTCTCGGTAGTATGAATTCCTTTCTCAATTGATTCTTTTCCTTTGTAACTGAGTCCTACATCTTTGTTGGGTCTTCTTGTATTTAGTTGTTCATCCAACATCTTTGATGCATCATAACTCTTCTTCAATGTTTCTTTGGATTTCTTCTTTGTTTTAAGTTCATCAGTCAACCTTGATACTTCAAGTTTTAATGCTTGATTTTCATCATTCTTTAGAATTGCTTCATGATGTGCATAACCTAGTTGATCTGTCATGTTTTGTTGAATCCTAGTTAACCTTATGATTTCATCATTCTTATCAGATACTAATACTTCAAGTTGTTGTTTCTCTCTTTGTAGATCTATTGCTTTATCCTCTGTTGTCCTCAATGCATCTAGATTTTCAATCATCTGTGTACTGAAATGTTCATGTTCTCTTTTCATTGCTTTTAGTTGATCAGCCAATGCTTTGTTCTTTTCTTTCAATACTCCAATCATTTTTTTAGTCTCTTCAGATATACTATTCTCAGATGATGTCTCAATTTGTTCCACTAACTCTTGAGAATCTTGCAAGTCATCAGATAATCTTCTTCTTACTTTTAGAGATTTTTGCATTTCCCTTTGCATGTCTGCAATCACTTGATTTGCATGAACCAGCTCTTCTTGCAGATAAACAATCCTCCGAGATTGTTTATAGCCTTCCATTGATAAGATCTTTCTCTTTAGGTAGTTAAACCCTTTTCCAAGATATAAGCTCTGATACCAATTGTTAGGCCCAATATGGAAAGCTAATGTACTAAGAGGGGAGGGGTGAATCAGTACTTCAAAACCTTTCTTCAATAATAACCTTACTATTATGCATAAAAAGAATAGTGCAGTAACAAAAAATAAAGTTAAAACAAACAGATAACAATCATACATGATTCACTCCATAACACATATATTTTGGTTACACAGAAACTCTTGGTTAGAGAGAAAAACTGTAGTGGGGATGGCACCCACAACTTCACTACTGCAATAATAAAGAATGCTCACTTAGAGCTACATTTAGCTATTTCTGATAGCTTACCCTGTTAGGAGTAACAAGATCTGTTAGATCTACCTTGCTAAAGGATTTTAAAACATTTATTCTGAATGTTGCACCTAGTTAGAGGCTTTACAATTTATAGACTTGGTTAGAGTCTTTTACCCTGTTAAAGGTTTCTCTTTCAACTTCACAATATTACAATTAAATCATTACAAACATCTGCAACTTTACATCTAAAATGTTATAGCAGATTCTATGTGCTCAGGATAAGATTACCTTTCTTATAGCATACCTTGGTAACTCATATAGTAACTCGGTAAACCCTTCTTTTTACTCTATTCTTTGACTGTTCTCTGAAAACCTTCTCGGTGACCTCTGTGTCTCTGTAACAGTCTTCCTTCATACATATATGCACTACAATAATGTTGTATATATATATATATATATATCTCTTAAAATGGTGATCTAATTCATTGCTTCGATCTTACAAACAAGATTCCTCAAATGAATAACTAAACAAAATATTTCATTGGTTGGATTGAGCTCGCAATCATACACAATCTTCTATTGCAATTTCCAATGTAATAACAGTTAGACGTGCCTCGATCTTGTAACACGTTTTCATATGCATGTCCAGGTACAATGTATCTGGTAACACATTTCACTTGGTGAATATCAACTTAGTGTGTTAACTTTATTGCTCGGTAGCCATAAAAAGATACTCGGTAGACATCTCGGTGTATACTGCATTATGTGATTGCTTTCTTCTGTAATCGACTAGACTGTGCATACTGACTTCTCTATTTATACCGACTGCATGATTTGGTAGTGCTAACCGACTAGAATATATAGTATGATTTTGAATATAAAAACTAATGGCAACTTGATAAGTAGTAACAATATAATCTTGAAAAGTGGGAAGAATGGATCTTGGTTTGGGTGGGGCCAAGTTAGGTGGCTCCTCTAGAGGTTGACAAGATAGAAATCATATTAGGATTTGAAAAAGATCACACTCGTGGAACTTCATGTGCGAGTGATCGATTGCGGTGTTTGGGTAATGCATTCCAAATAGATACAATTGCATGCCATCAGGATAAAAGTCTTTAATAAAGACATTACCCATTTGGAATGCATTACCCAAACACCACAATCGATCACTCGCACACGAAGTTCCACGAGTGTGATCTTTTTCAAATCCTAATATGATTTCTATCTTGTCAACCTCTAGAGGAGCCACCTGACTTGGCCCCATCCAAACCAAGATCCATTCTTCCCACTTTTCAAGATTGTATTTCTTTTCACTATCTTGCAGTTTCCCTCGTGATTTTTAAATTATAGTGTAGAGTTCTTCACGAAGGACACCACCACATCGTCTAGAGTCTATGCTTCAATTTTTTTCTTTGATCCCATGGAGGCCAATAGTCCTTTGTCTGAGGAAGTGCTTCCTGAATAGTCATGGGGGGGAGAGGTAATGCTTGAAATTGCCCTTCTATTGGGAGATTGTGTACATAACCTCTTGGTCTTCTGAAAGCTAAAAATTACTCCAAGTTTGCCAACTCTGGTTCCACACTATAGAAATTTTTGGATATTGACTTCCAAATATCCCTCGGTGCAAAAGTATCATTCTCATAATAGAAAAAAGGTTCTCCTTGCATGAACACATTGATTTCCTCCAAGCGTGGCCGAATAGGTTTCATAGGAACTCCAAAACTAGTTAATCCCTCTGGACATAAATTAGAGACGTCACATCAGACACTCCAGACATTGTTTGTTTGTATTGCATACTATCTATCTATTTATCACCCTTAAACACTTTCCTCTGCCATTCTCCAATTGCTCTCTTCTAGGCAGCTGATGAGCTTGTTTCCATGTTATTCAAGATAATGCCTGCTTGCTTTCTTTTAGGAAATTTGCTTGCACATGACTCTTCAACTTGTATGTTCTGCTTCCATACAGATATAAATTATAATTTGTGCTCAGATAATAATTAAATAAAATAAGCATTTGTAATGAAAAGATTTAGTCATTCAATGTTACATATTATCTAATGGAAAGATCCTAGACAATTCTTGGAGAAAGGAAACATCATTGATAATCATTTTTTGCAAATAACACTGAATCAAATAAATTAAAAATGTTTCATGTAATTTTTAAAAATAGAACTCGTTCAATGCTTTCATGCACCGACGGCAAAGTCGTCTGACCCACACCATTATGCATAATAGAACAAATCAATATAATAGGTTATTATAAAGAATATATACAAAAATATGAAAGAACATCAAATTACCATTACAAACCCATAAACCATTAAATAGTGAAAATAGATATAAATTTGTAAATGTCTCCCTATAAACACCACAACCATAACCAAAACAAAAAAAATTCTTACTCGCAAAAACTTAGCTGGTGAGTTGCAAGTCTACAACATCTCCCAGATGATCAAACCGTTTCTTAATTTTGTTCTTCTGGTTAGTCAATGGATTTAGTTGCATGTTCAAGTTTTCTATTTGAAGCCTTTTGTTTCCCTATATTTGAGACATAATAAAATTCTTGTGAGTAGGAAATTGATTCAAGAGTTACGTGTGAAGAATTTGGCAAAGTAAATGATGACAATCAAACTCAAATTTTATCTGTCTTGATTAAAGAATTTTATCTTGATGGCATTAAATTAAAGTTCTTTCTCTATTTTTTGGTGATCTCTGGAGTAGAGGTTGCTTTGCATCGACCTGTGATACATTTAACTTGTGTTGTATCTATGGAAATATGTATCCTAGGACGATGCAATGCAACCTCTTCTCCACCAATACCAGATAGAAGAGAAAGTACTTTAATTTAAAGCCATCACGATAAAATGCTTTCAAGACATATATTAGGTATAAAAGGAAACCTACCCTGTCATTTGAAGGGGTTTACCTACAATTCAAGTGATCTCTTAATTATAAAATCAATTCAATTCCAAGTGAACATGCAATCAAGCATTCATCGAGAATTGAAGGAGAAATCAAGTTAATAAAGATATTTAATAAAGATATCATCTTTTAAATTAAGAAATGGGCAGGAGATTAAGAATACAAACCTTCCATATTGCACACTTCAAGGTATATTAAAATCAGTTTAAAGTGTATTCATTTAGGGACCTTTCATAAAATATTCTCAACTTACATATCATAAAAGGATCTTAAAATATTCATTGTTTATAATGATCAGAATTTGGTTGTTCCATACACCTTCCTTCACTATTTTAAAAATATCATCGACCAAAATATTGTGCAGCAGTAGTATGGAGTGCATTTCATCTATTTTATGTCTAAATATTTCATCATACCACTTTCTTTTCAAAGGTGACTAATCAATTGCGGTGTTTGGGTAATGCATTCCAAATAGATCCAATTGCATACCATTTATCTATCTTGATTAAAGACTTTTATCCTGATGGCATTAAATTCAAGTTCTTTATTTTTTGGTGATCTCTGGAGCAGAGGTTTCTTTGCATTGACCTGGGATACATTTAACTTGTGTTGTATCTACGAAAATATGTATCCTAGGATGATGCAATGCAACCTCTACTCCACCAATACCAGATAGATAGGATGATGTCTTAAGGGGGCAGCCTTAAACAACACACACTAAGCTTTGACTGCTTAGGTGTGTTGTGGGCCCATTCCTTCCCTTGGCATCCCTTCTCGTCTATTTCCATTAAAAAGACAATCACCGTTAGCATTTGAATTCAAACAGTGTTCTTGCATTTGACTGCATAGAACAAAGCAAATGGCATAAGAAACTCTCATCTACCTCGCAGCTGTCATAAAATACCTCCCCGAGGACATATTCTCACGTCCTTTCCTTCTTTATGCTATCGATGAAATACATAAGCGTCCTCACAATGAAGTCAATGCAACAAATAGATTTCCATTTCGATCAGTTTTATTTGCCAACGTACTCTCTACCTATGCCAAAATGGGAGCTTTGGAATAGAATATGGGCTTCCATCAAAGCATAAGGTAAGGGCAATTAATATCAGATGCTTACGGTTGGAAATGCTCAGTTTGACATGTTTGGAAAATGTGGAAGTATAGACATGAAAGCGCATGAACTGTTTAGTGAGATGCATCAAAGAGACACGAACTAATGGAATGCTATGATTGTAGGATATGCACAAGATGTGTTTGAAATGGATTTAGAATTTTCCAACCAAATGTGATTAGTGAGTATAGATGCTGTAGTGCAACTGCCCAGGTACACATGCATGCAAAATATGTAAGCTTATATAAGGCACATGAACTATTTGACATAATGCCTCAAAGATCACCCAATATCCAATGACAGTTGGGAGAAAGAAAACATCAATTTTTTGATAATCTTAAATATTTCTTTATTCATCACTATAAATCTATTATGAGTTTAGTCTCAATATTGCAGAAATTTATTCTATTATGAATGCAATATTTAGGGATGTAATCTTTATATTTTTTTTTTAATTAGGAAAAGGTCCTAATAGAATCCCGAACTAATTAATCTAGAGAAAGATACCACTAAAGAAAGAAATTCAATCCTCACCACTATGGTCTTGAAGGCTTTTAAGACACTTGGATTCCTATTTTGGCCCGCTTTTCCTTGACCAATTGGGTGGGAAATTGTGTATGGTTGCAATTATTTTCATGCATGGAAAGTGATTTAAAGTTTAGACCAATAGAGGATAAGTATTTCTTGAACCTTCAAGGACATGTGTAGAGCACTGCATGGATGTTTCTCCGTTATTGAACTCTTTGAATATGTAAGTAAATTATTTTTGGTTGATGACACAGTAAGTGTGGTATTTGTCTTTTCGATATGTTGTGGATAATATTAATCAAATATGGAATTTTTTTGATGCTATATACACTATGTTTTGGACTGAATTTAGGTAAGCGAAGAGGTAATGGAAGAATAAAAGAGGTACACAAAGGAAGAAGAGTGAAATAGGTGGTTTGGGATGGAGGTTACAATTATATATGATAATTCGTATGGATAATTTGTTGTCTATAAAGAGGCAAATAAGCTATCACAACTTCAACATGAATGAATGCCTCATCTATAGAAGAAAAAGGTACCTCTAATTGTTTCAAAATTTGTCAAAATAGTTATGATATACCAAATAATCAAGTGGAATATCCTTTAGGTAACTAATATTATCTTCAAACTATTTATTTTGATTTTAATCATATCCTTTCCATGTGCATTTCCCTTGGTTTTAGTCCCATTTTTTCTTTATTTTATTCAAAACAAAATTTATAGATGCCTCTACTTGTCTCACCACTCATTAATTGTTTGGGATTTTCATTCCATTCACCAAGGTTGGCATCTATTCTAAGACTTTGTGTCATGGCCAAGCTAAATGATTTTCCTCTAGTTTCTCTCCAATCTAGTCACCTAGTAGCATGTGAAATCTATCTCTTCCTAATTATTATTCTCTCCATCTTGTTAATGACAATTTCATTAATGAATCCTTCCTCATAATTTTGGATAAGTGAGACAATGTTAGCTCAAGGAATCTTTTCAATCCTCTTTCAAGATTCTTTCCCAAGTAATAATCTTGCATATTGGAAAATAAATTACGCTTCTATTTTTCCAAGCTACTCTTCCTTATAATATCTAGATTTATTCTAAAGTGCTCATTGTGACTCACGTTTACTACTCTTCCTATTAGTCTCATGCCAATATCTCCTACAAAAATATGGAATGATTACATTTATATTTTGTTTGTGTCTCTTAAATATCCACAAAATTTGGAACAATAATACAAATTTTTAATAATATTTAATTGTAAAAGAAAGGATTAAAATGGAACTAAACACTCTAAATAAATTAATCAGGGTTAAAGGGATAAACTAGGATCAATTCATGAAGGCAAGATCTGTTATCTCAAAATTAATAGATTCATGCAATAAAAGAAATATTAAATCTAAAGATAAAATTCTTGAAAAATTTAGCTAGCTAAAAGTGAAAGAATGCTGTCAAGCTCTCATTTTCACACAGAATGGCAAAGGTTGTAGAGGAGAAATCACTATTGAACTTACCCCTATCTCATATAACCCTATGTTGGCTAGGCCTCACAATAATTAGAAGATCCTAATTACTACTGTCCTAAACCTTGCATTGACCGTCACAATTTCACAATGAATTGAGTTAATTAGTCCATTAGCGAGATTGGGAAAGAGTTTGGTAATGAGTTAGGTGTTGGTGGAAGGTTTAAGGAGGTACACTATCATCATAATTAATGTTAGAGAGTGTTGTGTGAAGAAGAATGGCCACGAAAGGAGTGACTATCCTAAGTGCTTGAGACTGTCAAAAAAAGTGAGTGTTGTAGCAGTGAATCTTCCTTTGACCTTTGTGTGTTTGGGAGGGTAAAGACCCATGGTGGTATATGTTGAGTGTTTGGGAGGGTAAAGACCCACATATCAACTATCTACTTTGACATCCTAGCATGGTGTCCACCTACTCTAAAACCTTGTGGGCACTCTCTGTCTAATACTAACATATACATAACATGTGCCTCTCATATAACCCTATGTTGGCTAGGCCCCACCATAATTACAAGATCCTAATTACTAAAAACACTAGATTCTCCCCCAAAAAGGTTGTTGAGTCATAGAAGGCCTAGCTTGATAGCCCTATAGTCTCTCATACCTAAAATATCCTTGTGTCTATGATGGTCAAATGTGACTACCCTATGGCCCCTACTATGCTCTAGTAGACCTATGTCCCTAATATTGATACTATTGGGTTTTTCTTTGTAAATCATATAGTAAGTCTAAATTATCCTTTGAAGGATGGGGAGGCCTATAGACACTTTAGTCCCTTAATCAAGGTTAAAAACTTCTCTCATGCCTCTTGTGTCCTCCCATGTACCTCCTTTTCCATAAGAGACTTTGCCATAGCAACCCTAAAGTCATTTGGATTGGCCATGTGTAGGAAAACTAAAATTTTGGGCTTTCCACCCCTAATGAAATAATTGACAAGTAACTTGTCTTGAATGTAATCTAAAAACTACAAGAACTCCAAAAACTAACTCTCATGTTGAGCCACTATGAAACCTTATTATGTAAATTGTGAAACTCATCTATGCATCTCTATCAAAAATATTTTGAAATAGAACACACTTTGAAGCACTCCAAAATGGTATCTAGAGAGGGTTTCCAATGTGAGTTGGTGCATTTTATCCTCCCAGTACCACAAGGTGGAAGAAAGTCCTCTCAAAAATTGCATTGAAAATTATACCTTTAGGTTGCTCACATATAGATGCAACCCAAAGCATATGTCCAAGCTAATTAGTAAACAAGACTTATCCTCAACCCCATTTATGGATCTTAAAAATGTAGAGGATTGGAGATGAAGCAACTCTCGAATATGATCCTTTGGCTCATGATATGTGCTTGCTATAGTCTATACCTCTTGTATTTATGCATGATGAGGCTAGGTAATGTGTATTGATCAATATTCTATCTCCTCTATATGTATTTCCCAAATTCAAGGCGAACTCCTAATAAGCTCCCAAGATGCAAGTATATGCTCCTCTACTACAAGTGGATCATCATGGCTTGTAAGATTTGAGGTCCATACTCGGGCTACTCGTCTTGGTGAAAATTCTCAAAGTGATATGACCCTTCCTTCCATTTCCTACACCCTATTTTCTAACCCACACCTCATAACCTTTACCTCACTTCCTATCATTATTACCTTCCATCTACCTTTCATATCCCCTATCTTAACCTCCTCCACTTTCCTACATCATATCCTACACCTTAACCTCATACACACTTACTTTTACTTCACCTACCTAACCCCATTTTGTCATTCACATCCTTTTATCTCCCCCCATTCACTTTCCTACCTTCCAAACCCCTAACATATCCTAACTTACTCTTTTACCATTACATCCTTCATCACTTACCTCCCTATCTTATCCTAACCCACACCTCATAACCTTATACCTCTCAGCTTCCATTTTATACCACCTTACTAATGGTACACTTATGCTCCCCTCCAAAACACCGAGAAAAAATAGCACTCGATCACTACACATTGCTCTCATGGTTCTACACCAGGGATTTTCTGTCACTACCATATATACTAGCATCCATAGTTAGGATATATTTTACATAATGGCACTCGATCATGCAGATTTAGGTCATCCATCCCCTTAATTAGGATATATTTTAAATATGGAAAGTAGTGTTAATATGTTTCAGGCTAACTATATTGTTCATTATTTAAAATGCAGTGTTTAAATAATACATGATTGTAGGATTGTTCAACGGTTTAGGTCTTGTAAGAAATTATTCTTTTAAATTGATCATATCATATTACAGAAACCTCTCACCATCTCTGCTATTGCCAATTAATCTGATAAATATATAATAAAATTTGAATCTAAATATTTGAATATGTATAACAATGAATTTGTTGATTATACCCTACCTTTTTCCTACAATGATTAAACTATTCCTACATCCTGCAGTGATTAAACCCACAGGGAACTATGTCCACCTCCCTCCTTCCCCTACTTGCATGTTCCTTATTGTGATCCCCATTGCGATCCCCTAATATGCCCCGAGACAACGCAAACTAAGATACCTTGGGAGGGCCTTTAGGTAGGCACTCGTTCGCTCGACCAAGAAGGGACGCTTACACGAATAGTTGCGGTTGAAGCTAGTGAAGATGGATAGAGATTCGATAGTGTGGTATAAATGTTTGCAAAATGTGGAAGCATCTGCAAAGCGGGTGAGCTGTTTGACAGAATGCCTCAAAGAGATGTCATTTCGTGGAACACAATGATGGGAATGGTGAATACTCAATGCTAAAGGAAAAGAACCATAAAATTCAATTATCTACTTGATATTGGAGCACAAGTCTTAGGATAAAAACCTATCAAGAGCCTAGAATTGAGTGTTAATCATTTTGCCAAATCACTTGGAGTTGTGATCCAAGCTTCCTCTATTTTGAACTATTTTGATATTAGGGCCTTGCTCTTAGCCTCATCAAAATACTTGATCCCAAATAGACTCATTAACCTCTAAACCAAAAACCCAATAACACTTCCAACATCATTAAGTATTTAATAAACTTTTCAAAAGATCTTTTTGTTATTTATGGGAATTTTTTAACAATTACATAATTCTCATATAGACTAGAATAGAACAATAAACATATGTAAAAGATTTGTCCACAACAACATCTACTACTGAAAGTTTGCACCATTACATGCACCTACAAATTCATATTTTAACATAAACATGATACAGGACAATAATAATTTGAAATAAATGTTCACCACACATCCGATCTCCTTCAAGATAAGAATTAAAATATGAAGTACACAACCTATCTTCCCTACAATGAGGAAAATACAAATTATCTAACACCAGAAGATGCAATCAACTTCACTCCAATGGCTTCCTAAAAACCAAAGCAGGATCTATCTAGCCATAGTTGGAAATTTTTCATACCATTTAAAATAATGTCTCCCATTACCAGCGACTAATTGATCAATGTCGGCTAGTGTCCGCCTCCACTTCCACCGAATCATACTCCATCGCCACTTCTAGCCTGAGCTGCAGAACCGGTTGGTTTCACACCAATGATCTTCCCCACCACGATTAAACCCATAGGTTCACTAAAGAGGTGGGACGAATGAGAGGCGGGATTTATGAAATGACTTGGTCTTTTTTTTTTTTTTTAAGTAATGCACGCGGTCGTCAGAATTTCGATGAACGCGGGCACTTTTTCTAAAAAAACCCAAATGCCATTGCCAATTCCTTCTCCGTCGAAACCAAATGTTGTATTATCGTCGGAATTCTGATGAAATCGGGCATTTTTTCAAAAAAAAATCAAGTTTGATCACAATATACCTTCTCTGTCGGAAACTTCCGCCGAAATTTTAGGCTAAATGTATTAGTGCCATAATCTCCTCCTAAGAAACTTTGCCCTTAGTGCAAACCTGGTCTAGAAATTATTTTCTAATAACAAGTCCAAATGGGCTTCTATCATTACTTTAAATTATTTAGATTCCTCATATCTAGAAAGGATTTTTATAGCTTTAGACTATGTTTAGACCTTCTTCAAGGTTCCTAGATGTGGAATTTCTTGGCAAGTTTTAGAAAAATCCTCCTCCCTCACCTTTCATGAGAAATTCATGATGGAAAGAAGGCTTTATTTTGGGAGGATTCTTGGAATAGATATCCCCCTCTTGATAATCAAGATAGTCTATCAGATATTAAGAGCCTTCTAAAGGCCACTTGGGGGGTAAAAGTAGATGATTACTTAATGGTTTCGAATCATAAGGACAATTTGATTTTAGAATGGAAAGACTTCCCAACTTGATGCCCCTCAAAACCCAAAAACTATAGTGGCTAATATTCTTAGCCAAAGGTCTATTCATATTAGCTCGAAACAGGATAAACTCATATGGACTAAATCCAAGTAAGATCACTATTTAGTGAAGGAAGGATATGAATCTCTCTGTAAGAAGGTTCACTCTCATTCTAGTAAGTAGTGTTTTTCAATTTGTTGGATTGATGCAAGTTTTTTGAAAGAAGGAGCTTTCATTGGGGTTTCTCTTAAAGGGAGAATCTTAACCAGTGAGAGACTCCATCACATTGATCTTTCTTTGATTTTTAATTGTGTTTTATGTGACAAGAAAATAGAATCTATGAATAATTTGCTTCTCAATTGTGAATTTGGAAATGAATGTTGGATTTGAACTCTTAATAAGATTAATTGGTTTTGCCTCCTCCAATCTAATCTTTATTTGGTATTTGAAGCATGGCAAAAATTGTATAAAGACGCCTTTTTTGCTGTTATTTGGGGAATAGCTCCAGCTATAATCATTTGGAACATCTAGTGGGAAAGGAACAAGAGGATATTTCAAAATGTGATAATCTCATATAAGCATTTTATAAATAATATTGAAAGCTCCATTTTAGAAGTAATGAATTCTTATACTATGAAAAATAAGTGGTTGGATTTGTGCTTTACCTCTTGGGATGACACAGTCCTTAAACAATGACAAGGAATCACCCTTCCTTTCAAGGGTAGTCTCCTTAATAATATTATTTATAAGAGATTGAGAAAGGATGTCAAATGGGAACCTCTAGATCATTATCATTGGAATCTCAATTTTGATGGGGTGGCTAAGGGGAACCCGGGTTGTTTTGGGGTTGGCATTATTATTCGATACTTTAGAGGATCAGTATTGGAGGTTAGAGTGACAAGAATTAATGATGGTTCAAATAATGTTTCGGAGGCCTTTGCTATAGTATATGGTCTTAACTTAGCACTCCAGATGGGCATTTCAAAATTAATTATAGAAGGGGATTCAATGAACATCATATCCATGATTGTAAAATATGAAACCCCAAGACGGAAAGATAATTATGTCCTTCAAGAATCTTGGTTCATTGTCTAGTATTTTGATAAGTTTTCCATCAAACACCATTATAGAGAAGCAAATGGGCTAGCAGATGCCTTAGAAAACAAAGGATGTCTAATTGAAAAGGGGGAGATTCACTTCAGTCAAGCCCAGGGCCAAGTGGATGTGGTACTAGACCCTATTGCTTCAACGGATGCCACCTATTTATTTTCTACAATGTGTTGATTTCTTGTAGGTTACTTATCCATGATGGGGCTCTTTAGTTGCATCCCACCTAACTTGGATTACATATATCTTGGAGATTTTGAAGTACACACCAAGGCTTAGAACTTCATTAGTGGTTGTCAGTTCTTTTATACATGGCCTTCCTTGCCTACTTTATTTCTTTCTTGTGATGGCGGCCATGCACAACAGATGCCACTTCTTCTCTAGGTGTCATGCTTGAGAGGGTACCTATCGTCACTGTTGGTTGCCACCTAGTCATTCTGCGCATGGGAAACTAATGATTATATGTGTTCGATTTAGCAAAATGGCACAATAGTAATATTTTCAATCCCTCCCAACGATATTTGATTTTACACCTCACACTCCTCCTTTGTGTGCAATTAATTTGATTCTACCATAGACACATGTTGAGAATCACGTGTATTGAATGCGGAGCATTTTCTAAGGAAAACTTAGGGCCATTTTTGGGGCACTAACTAAGGAGCAATGCAAAACGCACTGCTTAGCCTAGCCTATGCATATGTCCCTTCCTCTGCAAAAAGGTACCACTGTGTCATAGACCGTGCAAAAATTGTTTTGGGAAAAATGTCGTATGCTCTGTCGTCCTTGCTTTGGCAATTTTAAGGCTGCCGTGAATATGCCTCCCCGTCGTTGCCACCGTCCATCCTCCCCATAGCCCCATGGTAATTTAAGGTGGGTCCACTGTGAAACCAGCGGGGCCGCCGGGAGAATTTTTCTAATAATTTTTTTAAATTATTTTTTTCACTCCATTTCATATTTTTATATAATTTATTTAATATTTTATTTAATAATCTTGGATTATATTTTTAGTATAATTTTTAATATATTTTATTTTTTAAATTTTTTTGAAATTTTTAAAATATATTTTATTTATATTATTATTATTATTATTATTTTTAAATTTAAAACTTGATTTTATTACATTAATCTAAAAGAATATTTAAACATAAAACAAAAGAATAAAAAGGTCTTAAATCGTTCAGACATTGCCATACAAGAAGAAGTGGCTACTATTAGAGAACAACATAGTGAGTACATCTATTCTAATTTATTTTACTATTTTTCATTGTAATATAATTTTTCCTCTTATTTTATATGTAAGAAATATGTGATTGTAGTTTTGGACAATCAAAAGAATAGTCAACGACGTCAATTACCTTTCTCTATTGATCTAACCTAGTCAACAATAGATGAAATGCAAATTATAGATGGTGATTCTCTAAGTTTTAACTCTGTTGATTTATTAATCTAATATTGCTAAGTATTTATTTCTAACCTCTTTTTTACACTTAATGAAACAATTAGTAGGTACAATATGCGAAACTAAACCATCATCAACTATCAATGTTATCCCCAACCAAACATTTCAACAAACCATTCTAGGTAATTGAATTTTAATATTATTTACATTAACAACATATTGTACTCTTAAACTTAGCAATTTATTTATGCCTAGCTTCAAATTGAAATTGAAGGATTTTTCCAATTAAGAGCTTCTCTAGAAAGAGATTTGCGTTTACTCCCATTTTTGGAAGTAATAATTGGACGAGGATAAAGATAGAGTCCAATTCTACATGTCAATGTCAACAACAATGAAAATTGGAGTAGGAGGAAAATCCATTGGTTTTATAGATCATGAGGGTTCGAGTCCCTCTATCCCCATCAAAGAAGTCTATTTTTTTTTTCTATTTTTTATTTATTAGGTGTGTTACTAAGAACATAAGAAGTTTTAATTGTATGATCAATTTGTGTCTGCTTCTATATATATATATATATATATATATATATATCTTTGTATATAACTGTATACAACATTATATATGGTGTGTTTTTATTTGCATCATTGCTTCTACTCTTTCAAATGTTGTCTTTTACCTTTTTTGTTTTTAGTTGACAGGAGTTTGGTTACTGTGCTAGTATGATGCATAGGGGAATAGTCGGCATAGCTTAGTTGGTAGAGTAGAGGACTGAAAATCCTTGTGTCACCAGTTCAAATCTGGTTCCTGCCATGTATACTTTTATAAGTATGAAAAAGGATTAGTAGACCTTATTATATATATATATATATATATTGATTGATTTATAATAATCAATAGTGATTCTATGTTATTGAATCAATAGGGAGTTTGTCCAAGTTATTTCAAAGGGAATAAAAACTACTTGAAATAACTCAAACTAGAGAGCAATTTTCTCTATTTCATTCTTATTTATATCTCGTAAAGAAAAGGGCATAACTAGGCCTATTAGATAGTTTCCAATCCATTTGGAAGGTAAAAAAAATGATTATTTCTTCATACAAAGATTGAGAGAAAATAACTTCTACCTTAGCATTATATAAAAATAGAACTAGATCGGGGTAAAGACCAATACCTATGATTGGTAGAAAGAGACAGATCAAAATAAAAAGTTCACATGGTCGGGACATTCAAAACCTTATATCCATAGAACATTCAATGTAACATAGATAACAAATAAATGGGAGTTAATATCATTCCAATTGTCTTTATTGCAGTAATAATGATCTGAAAGGTCAAAGAATATTTATGATTAGTAATTATGCCCAAAAATATCATAAATTCTACTACAAAACCAGACACCAAGGACAATGGATGCAATGCAAATTGAAGATGGTAAAAAATTATGAAATTATTTTCTAACAGTTTTTAAAATTACATTTATAAATTAATTTTATAACTAATACATATGTAATGCATTACAAATAAAAAATATAGTTTCCTATACTTTCAAAATTTTGATAGTTTGTAAAATATTTTATGCTACGCTAATGTTTGGGGAAGGAAGCGATTCTGTCAATGTGTATGTTTAATTACCTTCCATTTTGACAATGAGAGCTTGGAGAGAGTACCTTGAAGATTCAAGATAGAGACATCATTGGTGAATTATACTTTTGACTTATTATATATGTACAAAATTGGCTCATTAACCCGATTCTTTCAATGTGTTTATTAATTATTTATTGACTCATTGTTTATACTATTTTATTTATTATTGAGATAACTTCATTAATAGAATTTTCTTCTTTTTTGCTTTTATATTATTACAAGGGAGCGAAAATTGGTAGTCTTTCAGGAGTTCTAGGCAAAGATAACTTAACTTTTCTAATTTTTTGTACGTTTTAAAGAAAATTTGTAATTTAGTCATTAATGAACCTTAATCTCAATGCCATAATTAAGCAACCTTAATCTAATGAGTTTTTATGTTTTTGACTTTTTCCTTTTATGACAAAAAATGTAAGGTGATACATTTTAATCAATCTATTCAATATTTAGTTTCACTTTTTGTATGTATACCCTGTAGTTATGACAAATTCAATAAATATAGATGTTCTTGATTTCAACTTGTTTGAAGAGAGCCTATAGCTCAATCATTATGGTACTTTAAGAATTGAAAGTGTAATGTTATTGTCATCCTCTTTGATATTTTACTATAGGTTTTGTTTGGCACTTTATTTAAATAATTTATTTATAACTTCGTCTATTGAACCACATACTTGAGAATCCCTATTTTCTTGAAGCAAAAGAAAAACTAAATAATAAAACTAGTCCATGTTTTGTTTGTGTAATCTTTTGTGTATATAGTAAAAATAAAAATAAAAAACAAAACAACATCAATAAAAATTAAATATAATATTATAAAAAAATATAATGGAATATTAAAAATTATACTCAAAATATAATTAAAGTGTACTAAATAAATTCTATAAAAAATATGAAATAAAGTTTAATAAATATTAAAAATATTGTTTTATAAATTTATAAAACATATCATAAATTTATAAAAAAAATTATTTAACATATAAAAAATATCATATAAAAATATAAAGTTTAAAAAAAATAAAAAAGTTTACGTTTTATAAATTTTTAAAACATATCATAAATTTATGAAAAACTTAAATTTATTAAAAATTTAAAAAATATCTTGTTGTTTTATGTTTAAATATTCTTTTAAATTAATGTAAAAAATCAAGTTTTAATTTTAATTTTAATTTTAAATTATAATATAAATAAAATATATTTAAAAAATAAAAAATATAATATAAATAAAATATATTAAAAATTATACTAAAAATATAATCCAAGATTATTAAATAAAATGTTAAATAAATTATATAAAAATATGAAATGGAGTGAAAAAATCGCGTATTCACGGTAGCCGTAAAATCGCTGGAGCAAGGTACGACGGAGCGGACGGCGGAGTGTCCCAAAACAATTTTTGCGATATCCATCATCTGGAGGAAAATGTAGTAGCGGAAGGTGTACACGGGGATATCCAATCTCCAAGGATAGTTTGCCAACTTCTATGCTCTGTTTAGTTCATAGTTCTCATTTATTAATAGCTCTATTCATTTTTTTGATCTCTCTTTCCCATCTCTTTTATTTCTTCACGCAGTTAGTTTTTTTATTTCTATCCAACCTATTTTCCTTTGAAAGAGGAACTTAAAGTTGTTTGAGAATTTTGAGAAACAAGAGGTTTGGAAGCATTTAAGAATTAGGTTTGAAATAATATCTTTGGTTATTTCTATTATTTTAGCATTCTTGCATTTGTGTTCATGAATACCCATTTTTGCTATGTTCCTGCCACACTGCCTTTCAATTTAACTTCTTCTGTGATTTTTGAAGCCCTATTTTGTTAGACTAAAGGTTTTATTTACTTAATTAATTTAATCATATTGATTAATTAATTAAGTCACCTTTTTCTTTTTTCACTTAAGTTAAATTTAGGAAGGTTTTTTAGGCATTTAATAATCATTTAATATGCATGCATCCCTTAGGTATTTAATAATTAATTCATTATTAATTATTAATTATTTTTTAGGGTTTCTATCTTTAGAATTAGATTTCTCTATAAAAATGACATATCCTTCATTGTAAATTAAGCAATATTCAATCAAGCATTCAGTTCTTGTTATTGTCTTCAATATTCTCGTTTGTTGTGCAATTTCTCCTTTGTATATAACAGGTATTCTTGCAGATGATTATTTGGGCTTGTGGGAATTCAACAATCATGAATTCTAACATATTTTTCTTCCTTTTTGGCCATATTGGTCAAATGAAACCTAAAGTGTTACACCCTATAAAGAGTTGCTTGGACAATATAAGAGACCCAAATGCTGGAGATTTTTCCTTTCATGATATCATTAGGAGGTTACAAAATCAAAATAGGTCTCCCATTGCATAGAAAATTATAGATAGCGGGATCTTGTGAGCTGGAGGATACTCACCAATTGTTGCATGTCCTGAATTAGTCTTTACATGTGCCCAAAATTATCATCCTGACTCTCATGAGATTTGAAGCTTGAATTAGTCTACAGTAGCAAGAATTGATACTAATTCCTTAGCTCGCACATTACAAATACCTAAAAGAGAGCAATATGTGGGTGTTTTCTTATAGACAGGTTGAGAGTTTTTCCCAAATCGGGTAGATTGGTGTCTCTCCCATATTGCTCAGTGTTGGTTGAAAGTGGCGTGAAAAGTCATATCTAAGCTACCTTCTTGTATAAAGATTGAGTTGTTCAAGGATGATATCACCGACATGATTGTATTTGTATCACAACATTGGGAAACCAAATGTAGAGTATTTTGAAGAATAGATGTGCCAATTTATTTTAACTATTTGTGATGATAAGCATTATGTTGACTGGGTGACTTTGACAAGTGAAAGCTTGCATGAATAGTTGGTGAATTTCGGTAAGAAGCCAAAATTTTATCTATGCTCTATGTTAGCCATTAGACATAATAAGTCTAGATAGGCTTAAGGAAAGAAAGATCTATCATAAAAGATATCCCTATATATAATTGTTATCCTTAGCTACAAAAGAAAGAAGGCATGAAAGAATCCTATCATGTCCATGACACCTTCTTCATGTCTCCTATGAGAAGAATTAAGGGAGTCTTGGAGAGAAGATTTTCAACATAATCCACCTCCTTGACAATGTAGTTTGGTGGCTATTATATTTAGTTGAACACTTTCTTCTATTTGAGAATTGGGGGTTATGAAAAAGCCACGCTGAAATTGCCAAGGTATGCTTATGATTATCTTTTGTTCTTAGAGCTTTTTCGGCAAATGACTTTTGTTGATATTAAGTATGTTGCCATGAGAAAACAAGGGATTTACCTTTCCCTTAAGTCTATCCCATTTTTCTTATTAAAGTAATCAACTGCCAAGTTTTCTGACAAATTACTAGCTGGGTTTAGTTTGTTTAAATCCAAGAACACTGAGAGGGGGGTGTGAATCAATGTTCTGCCAGAATGTTCAATTTTAATTTTTTTATAACATGCATTCACCAACCGGTAAACCGATACATATATAATTAAAAGAAGTAAAGAAATAAATGAACCAATCACACAAATTAACACCATAACACAGAGAATTTGTACATGGAAAACCTCAAAGAGGAAAAACCACAGTGGGATTTGTGACCCACAATATCAATCCACTGGCCATATCAAAAAATATTACATAATATGGGGGCGTACACATGCAGGAAGGCTTACAGCCTAGAGAACATTGCTCAACACAAAGGAGTCTCATTGACTATAGTCACTTTGAATAATAAAACATAAAAAAGAACTCATTTAATGCATTTGCAATGCCTGATTCAGTTTCGGTCCAAGCTCTGATTGTTTCGGTTCTTAAAACCCTAAACCCTTACCAGAATAACCTCTTACATAAATGTCCTTGCATAAATGATCTTCGCATTACTGACAACATCAACATTCCTCATTACAATAATTTCCATCATATCCTCACATATCCTAACATATTCTGTCATATCACAAAATGATCTAATCAACTGACCTATATACCCTTACAATCTTTCATGACTCATGTCAGCTTACATAGATATTTACAAAATGATTATACATGCTGGCTCATTACATATATACATAAATATCAAAATGAATTGTCAGTTGTCAGATCTCCCAATGATGTCAGCCTCCTATACCGGTACCCATAGAATCCCTTCTACTCGTGAAGATATCTGCCAGTGTCGATGAAGTGTCTATCGATGAAGGACCAAACCAAAGAATGAAGCCAAAACATGTTTCCATCAATGGTAACATATGAAACCAGTTGAATGAGTGTCAATTGCCAAAAATCTCCCCCTTTGGAATTGATGGCAACACTCATGTAAAAATTTGTAATGGTTTCCATTTGTCGGTTTCACCCTAAGACTGCTCCCCCTGAGCTGAATATCCATCTGTGATCATGATATGTTCAGATACTACATATCTCCTGATGTCAAGAATATATTTTTCACCTACACCTCTCCCTTTGACATCAATGCCAAGAAAATATTACCAAAAACCGGGACGAAGAATGAAATTTTGTACAAAGAATGTGTCCCAAAACACCTTACCAGAGCTGAATATACTTGAAAATTTCTAGATAGGATTTCTCCAAAAGTTCTAGATAAGTGTCCCAACCAGATTTGAATATTCTAGAAATAGATACAAGTCCATTAAGCATGTGAGCATAGGACTCTTTCTCTTTAAGATCTACCGGTGTGGACTTACCAACCATATCAATGCATTCCTTCTTATGTACACTCAAGGAGTCCAACCAAGGACTTGCCAATCCTCTAAGCCATTTAGCTCTCCTTATGATTTTGTCTTTTTCCCTTTCAAGAGATGAAACTTGAGCTTCTAATACCAAAATCTATCCACCAATAGATGTAGTCAAAGAATTGGAGCCATCAAAAGAATTGACTGTACCTACAATTTTGTTTTGAGAATCCTTAATCCCTTCATCTATATATGCAGTAAGTAATCTAGTATTACAGCATACTCTTTATATATTAGTACATTGCCTTAAATAATTATCAATTAACTTTAGTTTGTTAGAAATCTCTTTCTTCTCCGATTCAATCATCTGATCAAAAGTAGCTCTCTTAGCTTGTGTGAATCTCTCCAATGGCTGTCGGTTTGATATCTACTACAGTGATTGAAAATCCTTAGAAATGTGCTCAGTAATTATTTTGAGCTTGTCGGATGGGCTTTCTCCTTTGTCAAAATGGCACTCTGGGACAAGTCTGTGCAAAATTGGAATTGATTGATCAATTATTCCTTTGTCCACTAAGCCTTCCTTCATCATCTTTTAAGAAGCCATGATCATGAGCTCAGTAGAACTCATCTTTGTTATGCTTTTCTTCTCTTCCAGTAAGGTGTCAATTGACAATAGTGATGTGCTCGCTACTGGTTCCCTTCCAGATTCCTCTCCCTTCTCCTCTGATGGCTGATTAACTTTAATAATTTCCTCTTTTGCACTGGTAGCGTTGCCACTTGGTGCAATATCTGTTACTGTCAGTTCCAGATGAACTGTATCCTCAACTTGTACATCCTGATCTAGAGGACTATTGTCCTCAACATTTGTAACCTGTACACTATGTAAATCTGTCAGTATATCTAATTTTGCTGGTATCTCCTTTGTGTCTTGTACATTATATTCTATCAAGGGCTCTACATCCAATGCTTTAGAGTCTTTCAAAATTGTAGGTGGGCTACCTACTATAGATTTTCCTTTCCCTTCAACTGGGATGTCAGTAGTGTCAGTTTTAGCTTTCGGTGAAGTGTAGAAACCAGGGTTTTCAATAAAGAATTGAACCCATGCCTTGTGTGTCTCACTGATTATTTCATTAACCCTTCCTAACATAAGACTAATTATCATGGGCTTGCTTCAAAAAATTGTTCTATCTGCAACTTCAAGTGTCATATCCAACTCATTCGGAGTAATTGATCCACAAGTAGTTAATAATTCTTGAATTTTTATGTGTTTATCCTCCATAGCAAATAATCTCCTAGCATCTAGATTGTCATATAGTTGTGCCGATATTTGCTTCTCAATTTCTAACAAAGCTTTCTTAAATATATCCAGATATAACAAAACTCCTTCTTCAATTTCTCTCTGCTCATCATCATCTAAGTGCTCATAATAGAATTGTACATTTTTCAAAATTCCATCCTTAGTGATTTCATCTACCAATTCTGCACAAGTCTTGGGAGGCATAATAGTTACATTACCAAATACAATAGCAAGTTCTCTGTGATTCATCTTCTTTCTTCTACTAGTATCGGATGGTGCAGAAGGTGTATGAGATGTTTCCTTTGGAGCTCTCTTCTTTCCAGGTTTGTTGGCCGGTACCTTGATTGTGACCTTCCTTATCAGTTGCTTCCTTGCTTCCTCCTTAGAATACTCACCTTTCTTCCTCAATACCCTCTTGAATGCTAAAGGTGTGTCATCTTTAGTTCGAAAGTCTGATGGAATACGTTCAACGAAGATTTCACGCTCTTTCCTTTTCCTTCCTTTTGCTAGAACCACATCCATTAAGGCCTTGATGTCCTGGGATACTTGTTCAACAAATTTGCTAGCCTTGCCCCACTGTTTCTCCCCCTTCTTCTGATTGAATTCAACTTGAACCTCTTGCTTCTTTTGTTTTGCAGTACCAAAAGACTTTTAAACCTCATCAATAGGAGCATCAAGTAACATTTTAGCATAAGCATCCAAAATTTCAGCATCAACCTCATATCCTATCTCTTCTATCCATATCTTTCGGGTTTTAACTGCTTCTGTAGACACCTAAAAATGTCTCGTTAATTCTACACTAATTATTCATCTATTTAATTAAGTAATTCTTTAATTATGTGATTAAATTAACTATTTCTTCTAATCATCGCCCTTCAACACTTCTAATTATTCTATTTCTATTCTCAAATCATTTTAATCAATTAACCCTATCTCAATTATTAATTAAATATTAATTATGATTTATTCCTTAGTTAAATAATTTTTATTATTGAATAATCTTTATTATTTAATTAACTCAATATCCTAAGATTAAATAATTTCATTTAAATTATTTAAATTAATTAATTAAATTCCTCCCATTCCCCAAATTCAAATTCAAATTAATTCCATCTAATTTCATTTCATATTCCTCCCAAATTCGAATTTCATATCATTTCATCTAATTTCATATTTTCAAATTCATATTTCCCCAAATATGAATTTCAGTTAATTTTATGTGCATTTCAGCATTCGAATGACCAAATTTAAATCCAAATTGAAAAATAAAATCAAATTCAATTTTAAATTCCTACAACACATGCTAAAATCAGAACTGATTGATCAAATTAGTTGTCTAATCAGTTAACTCAGTTAACTCATCAATCATCCATTTTAACTCAAAATCAATCCACTTATGTCTTCAATCAATTCAGTCTTCTAATCAATCAACTAAGTTCACTTTCCAATCAATCCAGTTGACTACTTAATCAAATGAGTTAACAAATTAATCAATTGAGTTCACCGATCAATCTAAATTAGTTATCTATCAATCAACACTTGAGTTCAAATTCCCGCCTCCTTTGTGTTGAAAATCTATAAATTCAACCTCTTTTCTCAATTCAGTCTAGAATCACAGTCTTCAAACAATTGTCTAATGTCTAATCACTGCGTGAAAATATTTGGTGAACCTGACGTGAAACATTCTAACCTTCATTTTCTATTTTGACAAATTTGGCAGATCCGTACATGCATAGGATACTTGATCTCGCAATTGCAGATGCAGAAATTCACTTTTGCTTATAAGATGTCACAATTGCTATCTTATCATAGCGCAATTGCTCAGACATCATACTGCAAATTGCTTCAATAGATCTCAATTGCTTTAAAGGATTGCAAATTAAAAAACTAGATAATTAACAACTACAGAAAAATCCCCACACACCTGCCCTCCCTAAATAGAATGCCAGCAATACACCTCTGGATGGATACGTGCGATGGATGCCAGCTAGTCATGAGGTAAAGAAGACGGAGGTATATAGTTTCCCGCCTGAGAAGAATAGATTACATACATTTTCTTGCATTATTTTATCTTGCACATCTAACCTTGAAATTTCATTAAATTCTGGAAAAAATTATTTCTGTATATAAGATGTATTTAATCCAATGACAGGAAAGGTGACTTTCAAAATTTCAGGTGCAAGGAAGGCAAACATCACAAGAGACAACAAAAGACTTATCAAAGGATTTTAAAGGCAAAAAGGGAGCTCTGTGAGATTGAAGAAAGAGAGGAGATTGCTCAATATCACAGGACCATCCACCATTTTTTAACCAAGTACAAATTCTTTGATGAAATTGATGTGATGGCTCGCGTGGTGTGGGACAATAATATTGTAGAATAACCCTTCTATCTTCTATCTTTTTCTTCTATTTTTCTTTTAAAAATTCAAAAACTCAAATTTTTTTTTTTAAAAAAGGTGAGCAATTGATCTCATATCATTTCACAATTGATCAATCATCATATCACAATTTCTTACACAATAATTCACAATTGATGATACATCATTTCACAATTGATTTTATATCAGTTCGCATTTTCTTTGTACGTAATTCGCATTTGATAGATTCAATTTTTTATTTTTTGTTCTGTTGCAGTTCTGGTTTTTACTAGAATATCTTTCTATCTATAAAATGACAAAACTCTGTAATTGGAAAATTAGGCTGGATAACCCACCATGTGTTGACTAACATTATTTTCTCTAGAAGGTTAGAGTAGAAATCTTTCTTTTTGGTGCATTTGATAAAGAACAATACAACTTTCATCATTTCTATGATGGTTAAAATGAACACCATGTCTGTGTGGACCAACATCTCCGCTTAGAATAGAAAATCATTGTAATGGAAGGGTAAATTTTTTTTTTTTTTTTTGTGTCTTCGAAGGGATAGGTATTATGCTCTCCCCTTCAATGGGTGATCAAAAAACCAGACTCTCTTCTTTCATGCTTTCCTTTATTTTTTGCAATTAAATCCTTTAGAAGGCCTGCCCTCCCGTGTTGCCCTTAGGGCACCATTAAGGCCGGTAAGAGGGGAACAACTTAAGTGGACAATGACTAAAGCCAAGTAATCCAAGCCACTATAATCAAATGTGTATGTGATGAAAATCATGTGTGACGAGTGTTACATATTGTCACAATGATGTTATTCCTCCCTCAATGCCTACATGGTGAATTAAAATCTATAGAGCGTGACCTCTACGGACTGGGAGACCTCCCTCAATGGAGTATAAAATGTTGCTGATTGTGACCACTCAAATGGAACCCTGTCTAAACACCATAGATATTAGAAGCCAAGTTGAGTCAGTAACCAAACACTTATTTTATCACAATACAAGGGTGGGGGAGAATCTTCCCCAAAGATACTCACCATATATCTACCAGGATAACAAACCAATAGAGGAGCAATCTTCTTTGATCCTATTTCTGAAAAAAGGCAAAACAATGGGGGCACCCTAGGGTGTGATACGATTGTTTGAGATGACGGAGTATCAAGATGTGGGTTGTGGGAGAGAGAGGGGGGGGGAGAGAGTTGGCTAATGAGATAGGGAGGGACACGTAGAGAGGCGAATATGGAGGGATTGAGAAACCTAGGGATTGAGAGAGGGAGAGATTTGAAGGGAGACATAGTGATTGAGAGAATGGAGAGAGAAGGGATGGATATAGAGGTGAGATACCTAGAGCCTAGGGAGAGAGGGGTGAGAGACCTAGGGAGAAACGAGCGAGCGACCTAGAGAGGGATAGAGGGAGAGAGAGGTGGGTAATTAGATAGGGAGGGAGAGGTAGAGAGGTAAAGATGGAAGGAGGAGGAGACCTAGTTATGGAGAGGGAGAGTTTGAGGGAGAGGTAGTGATCGAGATAATAAAAAGAGGGGAAAAAAACAATAAGAGAGAGATAAGAAAAAGAAGAAGATAGAGGGAGGGAGATAGGATAGAGATGTGTTTAAGGAGAGAAGGAAAGGAATAGAGGGAGATAGGGTGGGATAGACCTAGATAAATAAAGGTAGGTAGGGAGTAAGGGGGAGGCATGTAAAGAGAGAGAGGAGACATATAGTAGAGAGTGAAGGGTGAGAGAGAGAGAGAGGGAGAGAGAGAGGGCTAGATCTTGGGGAAGAGAGGAGAGAGAGTGAGATACAAAGAGGTAGAAAGAGGAAGAGTGATAGAGAGAGAAATATAGATCTAGAGTTCTAGGGAGATAAAGAGAGTGAGAGAATGTTGATCGAAGCCTATTGATTAATAAAATTCAACTAAGTCTAAAAATTAATAAGATCTTCTAAAACCTAGAATCTACAATATAACTCTAAGAGATATAAAACCACTCTCAAATATCCTACCAATATATACATGAAATATAACTTAAAAGTATAAGAAAGTCAAAAGGAATATACTTAAATATTATATTTTGTGCACCTAATTTGTTGGATGGCCTAGATGCTTGAGGGTGAACAATTAGACCTCCTTGATAACCTGCCCAACAAAATAACTATAATATGGATGCAAAAGATGATGGATCCTTAGATTTATATGTGTCTATTGCTGGTGTGGTGGCACTTAAATATGAACCTGTGTAGGCCTCGAAGCCTGTGGATCCTGTGGTACTCTGGATGGTGCACCACTAGTCTATCCTGAGGAAGGCGGGGGAATCTCTATCCTACATCATCATGTCAAAGGTTGGACATCCTCCTCCTCCTCCTCCACATCAAAGCCCATGCTACTGAATCCTACTATCCCACCACCCAACTCCTCTGACTCCATCTCCTCATCAAATCTATCATCAGTTCCCTTTCCCTCAAAGCTCTCCTCCTCATCCCCGCCTCCAACTGCTACTACAGCCTCTAGCTATATATGCCCTCCTCGACATAGCATATATCACCAACCACCAACCACAACCCCTACCCCTCACCCCCTGGCTGCAGGATCCTCCTCCTCCTCCCCTCCTATCTCCACCATCATCCCCACCATCATCTCCACCTTGATCTAATTGTACTTTGCCTCGTCGTACTCCCCGATTTCCCCCTTGGCCTCTCCTCCCTCTCTCTACACCTTGGCCCCTTCGGCACCTCATCATCCTCCATTGCCACCATCATCGTCATCATCATCATCATCATCATCATCATCATCATCATCATCATCATCATCATCATCATCATCATCATCATCATCATCATCATCATCATCATCATCATCATCATCATCATCATCATCATCATCATCATCATCTACCTCCTCTAGTGGTGGTACTGACTCTCTTGGCCTTATCAATCGAGAGAAACGATGGCTCATCAAATATAGGGAATAATCTTGGTGCATGCCCACATCAATCATTGTCGGCCTCGTATCCCAAACAAAAAAAGGAAGAGAGAAGAAATCTACACAGGATGTGGCGTAATATAATGTCCACCTCCACTCAACTCTCCCCGTGTATACTCTCGCATACAAGGTTGTCCCCTGTGGCATTGGCTATGACCGACGAAACTATTGATATACTCAAGACAAGAGGAATCTCTCTACTACATAGGGCATCTACCCAATCAAATATCTACTCTGTGGAAAAACTAGAACCTCTGTGGCATCCTCCAGCCATGACTCACAATCCAAGTACGAGCACCAAACCACTACATCCATGTCATCTAGAACACGCCTCCAATACTCTAGCTTCTCGAGCATAGGCTGAGAAGCTTCCTGTCTATACATGTAGAGATATGGTTACCCAACTGGTTGAGATCTCTGAAAAATGGGGCACGCAATAGCTATATGATCCCATGCCCAAATCTGAAGCAATGAGCAACCTGCTGCTAGACTAGACCCCCGATCCCTGCCATATACTATCTAGTGTAACTCATGATACAAGTGGGGCAAAATGCATATCCCCCACACATAATGGGTCCTCTTTCACAACATCTATCGAAGCACATGGCCCCATCAAACTGATAACCCATGTTATCTCCTATCTGGCAAAAAGAAACCACTTAGACCAATCCAACTAAAACTGAGGGGAGTGGGGCATATCTGTCCACCATATCCTGCCAAGCCACTGAATATCTAGCAATGCGGGAATCATAAAAAATCTCTCGCAGTGCATCGATCCCGCCAACCTCCTCAACATCATATACTACTAGCTCGTCGGTGATCGAAATTCGAAGAATCTGATAAACATCCTCAGGAGTGACTTTGACCTCTCCTGTCAGCAAGTGAAAGGTGTTATGATCACTCTGCCATTGCTCAAACAAGGCCATCAGAAGTGCTCTATTCTTCCAGTAGGAAGGCATGTGTAGCAGGTGTATCAATCTGCAAGCCTCAAGCACCGCTCAATCATCCTTGCATGGAGAGTGTCTTTGAGTATCACTCCCGAAGCTGGATAACACCTAAGGGCGCCTATATCAACACATGAGTACCATATCAGTTCCACCTATTCTAAGCAATCAAGCATCAACTCTCAATTAAAAAGGGGCACCTATCAAAGTGACGAAAGTCATGATATTACACAAAGAGTTCCAAAATAGACACTCTTAACAACTAAGTGGGTTCAACTTAACCTATCTATTGAAATCAAAGTCTCATATCAAAATCAAAGTCTCATATTGAACTCAAAATATCATATCAAAATCAAAGTCTCATATCGAAATCAAAGAATTATATCAAAATCAGAGTATCATATTGAAATCAAAGCATCATATCAAATCAAGTATCATATCGCAATCATTTGAATCAATCAATCCAGGATGCATATCAAGCATCCTATCAACAACAAGTTTGACCCATATCGAATCAGTTTGACTCATATTGACAAAGTTTGACCCATGTCGACAAAGTTTGACCTATATTGACAAACTTTGACCCATATTGACAAGTTTGACCCATATCAAATCAGTTTGACCCATATCGACAAGTTTGACCCATATCGACAAGTTTGACCCATATCGAATCAGTTTGACTCATATCGACAAAGTTTGACCCATATCGATAAAGGTTGACCCATATCGACAAGTTTGACCTATATCGAATTAGTTTGACCCATCTCGACAAGTTTGACCCATATCGACAAGTTTGACCCCTATTGACAAAGTTTGACCCATATAGAATCAGTTTGACCCATATCGACAAGTTTGACCCATATCGACTAGTTTGACCCATGTCGACAATCAATTTGACTCATATCGACCTTTGCACCATGTCGACGCTTGACTCATATCGACAATTAGGATCCATACCAACGTGACCCATGTTGAATTTGAACCATATCGACATTTGACTCATATCAAACGATGACTCATATCGACTCTAGACCAACATTCAACAATATCGTATCTCAACCGACGCAATCGATGCATATCAACACATTGACAAGGTGCACAACATCCTAACAAACCCAAAAATCTAATTTGCACATGTCAAAAATTTCAACATTTTCAAAAAATTAAGCACTGTAACAAATGTGCTAGAACAATCAACAAATGCGCTAATACAAATGCATTGTACGACTTTGCAAATGCACTAAAAAATCAAACAAATGCACTTATTAAATAAATATGGGTGCTACAAAAAAATTCAAATGCGTTATTTCGTACAACAAATGCGCTTCGCAACTTAGCATATGCACTAAAACATTCAAAAAATTAAAAAACGGAAAAAACCCTATCGTACGAGCGAAAAAATTGAAAAATCTAACCTAAAAACATGAAAATTTAGCTAAAAATTCTCAAAAGAGGGTTAGAAGATCGAACTCACTAGTGGTTTGTACTCCGTTGGTTGCTGGTAGCATCAAAATCACTATCAATGCTTGTGATAGGGGGGGTCCATTTATTCTCTCCTCTCCAAGCTCCACTCTCTAAATGGAAAGTGTACAAATGAGGTGGAAATGGGCCCTTGAGGGTTTATATAGCCCATGCTTATGTAGGCGACTGTGGTGCATCGGTGGACGTGTGGGGAATGTACGTGCTATGCCTACCTAGTCTCTTCATCATTTTAAATATATTATTTTTAATAACATTTATCAAAAAAATTTAAAATTCCAAAAAAATTTACAATCGTCCAAAAATTTCAAAAATCGTCGTGCATCGCTACACTGCACTGAAAATCATAATTTTTCTCAATTTATCTCCTCATTGGGCATATCGACATCAATTCCATAGCAATTCCATATCTACATCAATTCTATCATCAAATCTCATATCGAATCAATTCTTCATATCTAGGGCTTCATATCGACAGTTTTGACGACAACACCATATCAAGAATTTTGGTGACATATCAAGCATTTTTATTTGAATCAACATGTGGTCACACGTAACTTCAAAGAGGGGCAAAATGTAGACACTTAAAACTTACACAGCTAATTAAATGAATTCTATTCATTTAATCATCATGTATTCGCCTATTAATTAGACTAAGGTTTAATTAATATCCCTATTCTTCCAATTGACCTATTAATAAAATTAAAGATTTGATTAAAATCCATTTCTTCTAGCCTAACCTATTATTTAAAATAAGGTTTGATTAAGTACCCTTTAGCCATCTAATTGAATAAATCTTATTTATTTAATTAAAACCCCATTTTTCCCTTTTAATTGAATTTACATTTGATTAAAAAAATCCCTTTGCATTTAAATAGATCATTATTTATTTGTGAATAGTCCCCCCCACTTGCATTCTCCTACATTTTTCATTAGCATGCTAATATTCTTATAGAACCCCTCTAATTCCTCATTAATTAGCCTACTTCTTCTAATCATGTCACATCCCTAAATTTGGGGGAGTCACTTCTCCAAATTTGGGGAAAGTCTTCAAAATGTGTTGAAGACTATACCTTCTTCAACAAGTTAATTTTTTGAGTCTTCCAAACTTGTAAGGCTCTTACAAAAGCCTTGAAGGTTATCTAACTTCTAACAAGTTAACCTCCAAAGTCTTCAAAGAGCATTTAATGCCTATTACACGACATCACCCTAGCCCATGATGGTTGTCCCTTTGGCCATCCTTCACCTTTGCACAAGAGTTTACCTCTTGGACAATAGCATGCTCCCTTGGATAATAACATTATTCAATGATGTCATCCCTTGAGGTTATCCCTAATGCTTACTTAGCATCTAATGTTTGCTTAGCATCCTCTCAAGCCATCTCAAGGTGACATTCATCAACTTGGGATTGGATTGAATTCCCTTCATGGACTAATAACTTTCAATCCCAACCCTTGTTAAGATTGCTCAATCTTGTCCATGTATTTCTCTATTTTCTCTATAAATAGAGCCCATTGCTTCAATCTTAGGATCCATCATCTTGTGCATCAAACTTATAGTCATTTTGTAGGTTATCAAGGAGCTCATTTTGTCATCTTCAAGCACTTAGATCATCTTAGTTGCATGCTAGTTTAGCTTTCATCATCTGGATAGTATCATGCTAATTCGATTTTCATGATAGCTTAATTCATAGCCATTGTATATCAATTTCATAGCAATCTCCATGTTAGTTTAATTACCACACCCAAGCTTTCAATCTGGAATAAATCTTAATCTCATATCTTGGATTTTGTCTTTTCTTACCATTTGATCATCTAGCTAGGATCTTAGTTGCCTTCATTATAATCTTGGAATATCCTTCAATCTCGTTCTTTAGGTTGACATCTAAGAGATCAAGTGCTCTTCCAAGTGAGAGTCATCTTGAATCTTGAAGATCCTTAGAGATAGAGGAACATGAGATGTGCTTGGGCTTTTTGATTTTGAAGCTAACTTAGTTTAGTTTCTATTTTGATTTCTAACTCTAACATAATGTTTCATGTGTGTGTTTGATGTTGTTTTATTCTCTTTTGTAGATTCCACACTTTCCAGCACACACTACCATTTGACATAAGTGCATAACATTATGGCCAGCCTTGATTGTAACCACCTGATTATTAGCAAAAAACTTAACAGAACCATGAAGGGTAGATGAGACTGCTCCTAAAGCATGTATCTATGGTCTACCTAAAAGAAGGAGGTAAGGAAGAGGCCCCACCATTACATATACGAAGGTTGCAATAGTAACTAGTCAAATCTTTAAAGGCAAAATAATAGTGCCCAAAGCAATCTTACCAGTATTATTAAAGCCATAGATATATAGAGAAGATGCAACAAGAGATTTCAAATGCACTTTGATTTCCAATAATAAATCTAGACTACAAACATTGAGTGTCAAACCAATGTCAATGAGAGTCCACCTAATACCAACACCACTGACATAAATAATTATCATCAATGGATTTTCTATATTCCTCACTTCTAAAGGCGGGAATTCATGTGGATAGAATGTAATGTTTGGTCTATCAATGTGAATATGGTCCATCAACACATTTACACCTATCGGTCTAGTAGAAGAGGGTAACAAAATATTTTGAAGAGCTTCGTGAAGCATACCTGATACACGGAAGCAGTTTGAAGCAAGACCCATAGTGATATCTTAGTAGGAATAAAATGAAGTTTCTCAATAAGATCATAGTCATTCGGCTACTTGGCTACGAGCTTAGGTGCTTGAGAAAGGCTGGGTTGAGAAGGTGGTAAAGAAGTTCTAGGCTGATCAAGATTTTGGTTATTCCTTATTCCATTATATGTATGAGCAACAATGTTATAAGAAGCATCCTTTGAGTAAATCTTGTAAATAAATTGGGAGAGTTATTCTCAAAAGACTTACCACAATTAGACTTAACTTTCTTTGGGGAAGGACTAGTTGTAGTTATGTAAATAACTAGTCTTTTGGGCTTTCAAGTGACAGAGACTATGATAAAGTTCATGGACTTTTTATTCTTCAAATAAGATGAGTCTATACATGGATCGATCTTAATGACCTTACAATTAGAAGGAGATGCCTCTAAGAAATCATCCAGGGTATCATCCAACATATCAAAATCATCCCATGAGAACACCTTAATGAATGCATTAAATTCTTGGAGGATGATATTTGACATAAGGCATTCATGTTGGGTTCACCAAAATGTGGAGGAGGGGATTTTCTATCCTCAATATGACGAGATCTCAAGGAACAAACTAGCCTTCGCTGCCTCACTTAACTTGCACTTTGGTGAACTAGGGAGATCAACAATATAGAAAGAAAGAAAACTACAACAAACTTGCAATTGGAAACTACAAAATAACAAAAACATATAGTGGTAAAAATATTTTGAGAGCAAAAAATGAAAACTAACAGAACATAGATTTTACTATTAATCTAATAGATCCCCAACCTCGCATGCCAACATGCCATGAAGACGTCTACATGTCATGATGTTGTCTATATGGTCAGAAAAAAGGAAATGCCAAAAATTACTCCAAAACAAGCTCCACGCTACTCGAACCTATTCGTCACCTACACACACAAATAGGAAAAAAAGGTTGGGGTTGTCTAGAGGCTTGCCTCAGTCAAACCCCCATTTTGATGTTTCCACCTCCATAAAGAACCAAGTAGATAGATATGATAAAATGATAAATAGATAACATAATAGAAATAAACCCCTCTATGAAGGAAAACCCTTATTATAAGAGATGCAATGATTAAAATTATTAAATGAAACTACATAATAGATGCACTTATAGATCTAATAAATAAGATAGTATTGCAATGCAATAGATATGCAAGATAATAGAGAAGAAGAGTGTTGCACAGTGGAGAGCCCTCTCTTGAGATGACAACGTGAGTGTTCTTTGAGAGAAGATCAAGTTGTTGGAAGATTGAGTGTGCATTTTGACAAAGCTTTGTTATGATTGTAAGAGAAAGAGAGCCAAGAGTGAGAGTTCTTTCAAAATGAGGGAAAATGAAGAGTTTTGTTGCTCAACATGGGAAGTAATGACCATTTCAAATGTTTGCAAGACAAGAGACATGTGTTAACAAAGGCTTGAGATATAATATGCTCGTTTGTATTTGGGATATTCTCAAGACATGTGTGTGCCACGCTCCCATATCACCAAATCAACCCCAAATCTGGCTCAGGGGTGGCTAATGCTACTTTGTCTTTAAGTTTCATGATGTTAGAATGATTAAATATTGATCATAAATTTTCATCATAATGCATCGAGCTTGATGCAAAAGTGTCATAAATGCACTAGGTACAATTTGCAACACTACATGGAGTAACATTTTAATATTAAATTTATTTATGACTACAATAATAATAATTAGCTAGGAGGGAAATAAAGTAAATTTATGAACATTTTAAGATCGATTTTGATGTAAATTATATTTATCATAAGGTGACGTGACTTGAAAATAATTTAGGTTTATACATGATATATTACTAATTGAGAAATATTTCAAAATATAATTTAATACATGTTCCCTCATTAGATTTAAAGGAAGAGTTGTATGGCCACAAGGAGATAAGAACTTTTTAGCTCTAATGGAGACCATAACTTGTTGACACTTTACTCCTTCCATATCTATGCAATGGTTTAAAAAAAAAATGGCTGGCTTGTGTAATGTGAAATCTATGCTATTAAAATTACCTTTATACCTTTCAATTGCATTTGCTTGAAAGTTTGCAAAGCCTTTTCAACAAAATCTTCCTATATGCAAATCTTGTAATAATGGCATTCATGAGACAAATTTTCTTTCAAGCATTCTGTCAAGAAATATACATGTGTTGTCTATGCATGATACATTTTACATCATATGTATTGAGGCAATTTTAACTATAATATTTGACATATTTCTTCTATCCTTTATGTTTTAATGGATGATAGCAAACAAGTAGGTAACGACATACTTAAATTTTGAATGACCATTGATTCAAGTAAGATGTTGCCTTGCAAATATTCATCTACATGACAATCTATTTTTTCAACCAAAAAAATATGAAAAGGTTGGTCTTGATCTTATTGAGCTATAGTAAGGATGTAATTTTGAACTCTAAGCATAACAAAAGTATAAGTAATTTTTAATAATTTGTAGATAAGGTTGTGATTTCAAATCTTGAATAGGACCCATTTATAAAATAAATGGATGCAAGTACATAATAGAGTTTGATTTTAGACTTTGTTGATACAAATGTGTCATGGTTGACAAGTTCTTTCATTCCCAGTAAAATCTTTCACAATCAATAAGTTTTCATAATTAATATTCCATGCCATCATCCAGAATTTGAGCTGATTTTGTTTGGTATCTTAGCTTGGTATCAATGATTTTAAAAAAATGAAGTTGAAAGTTCTAGATTACATGCACAAGACTTAACAAAAATGAAGTTGAATAATGTAGATGACATGCACAAGACTTTACAAAAATGGTGTTAAATGTTCTAGCTGACATGCACAAGACTTTACAAAAATGAAGTTGAACGTTTTGGATGACATGCACAATTCTTAACAAAAATGAAGTTGAACATTCTAGTTCACATGCACAAGACTTAACAAAAATGATGTTAAACGTTTTAACTGACATGCACAAGATTTTACAAAAATGAAGTTGAATGTTTTGAATGACATGCACAATTTTTAACAAAAATGAAGTGAAACGTTCTAGCTGGCATGTACAAGACTTAACAAAAATGATGTTAAACGTTCTAGCTGACATGTACAAAACTTTACAAAAATGAAGTTGAACATTTTGGATGACTTGCACAATTCTTAACAAAAATGAAGTTGAACATTCTAATTCACATACACAAGACTTAACAAAAATGAAGTTGAACATTCTAGATCACATGCGCGAGACTTAACAAAAATGAAGTTTAACATTCTAGATCACATGTGCAAGACTTAACAAAAATGAAATTGAAATTGGTCCCTCTGGTATACCGTCCCCTAGTTGACATCAAGCATAGATGGTCCCAATGTCTGAAGACAGGTCAATAATGTACGTTTCCACATTAATAGCGGTAGCTTCACTGGCGTAAGACAGGTCAATAATCTACGGTGGAAGCTTTTAATACACATAATGATATTCTGTCTTAAAATCCTATTTAAGAATGTCTTATGAGAAGAATTTGACACTTAATCAAATGTCTTATTGAACCATAAGATTATTTTGTTTACGTCGTCCATCAGTATTTGTGAGAATGACATGTCTCAAAACTAGTCATTTCTGTAACAACATACCCGATAAATTCGAGTTAGATTAGCATGTTAATTGTAAGGCGATCAGGGCATAGATTATCTATAATCATATATATTTACAATAGTTTTTTCTTTGATCATGTATGTCCATAGCGCTTCAATTGATTTAACTAAAAATGTTTCTAATTTATTTATGAAAAACCTTTTTCAAATTCATTTAATGTGTACTTCATCTTCAGCTGATTTATTGTTTCTATATGGTCTTCCTTCATCTTTTCATAATCAAGAGACAAATAACTAGCAATTGCACTTTGGTGTGCAATGGGTATGCCGAAGAGGTGTGGAATGTTTGTTAGGGAAAATTTTGGTCTATTAATTGCATACATTTGTGTACTTCATGAGGTGAATTAGTAGGTTGTTAAGCAAAAGACATTGTATGTGTAACAAAGATCTCAATGAAGAAGTGATAACTTCAAATCAACTATGCATCCACTTAGAAGGATCTTACTAGCAGGATCATGATATGTTTTCAATAGGGAGAAGAGGAGATATATATATATATATATATATATACAGAGAGAGAGAGAGAGAGAGAGAGAGAGAGAGAGAGAGAGAGAGAGAGAGAGAGAGAGAGAGAGAGAGAGAGAGAGAGAGAGAGAGAGAGAGAGAGAGAGAGAGAGGTGGGGGAAGAGGAAGATAGAGGTAGTCATGAAAATAGAGCAAGAAAGGAAGAGGGAAACAAATAAATAGAGAGATGGAGAGGGAGATATAATAAGGAAAAGATAGAGAAATATAGAGGATGAGGGAGAGGAGAGATGATTAGATAACGATAGATACACAAGGAGATATAGCAAGGGGGAGATATAGAGGAAAAATAAAGAGTAGTAGGGAGAGAGGTAGAGATCGATACAGATAGAGGGATATGGAGGTATAAAGGGAAAGAGATATGGGGAGGGATGAAGAGGGGTGAGAGAGAGAAAGATGGAAAGGGAGAGAGATAGGTAGAGGTGGGGTAGGGGGCAAAGAGAGATAGAGAAAGAGACAGAGACAAAGAGAGACAAGGAGACATAGAGAGAGGGGTGGGGGGCAAAGGAGAGATATCCCAATATATTGAGAGGGAGAGAGGGAGAGATATAGATAGAGGGTAATATAGAGATTCGGAGAGGAATAGAGAAATAGATAAAGAGATAGTGAGATAGAGATGTAAAGAAAGAGATAGAGAGGAGTGAGAGGGAGATCAAAATAGAGGGAAATAGAGATAAATATATGGAGTAGGATAGATGGAGTGAATGTGTGTGTGTGTGAGAGAGAGAGAGAGAGAGAGAGAGAGAGAGAGAGAGAGAGAGAGAGAGAGAGAGAGAGAGTAGGATAGATAGGGATAATTAGAGATAGATAGATTAGTACTGAGAGAAAGGATAGTGATAGAGAAGAGAAGAGTGAGAGAGAAAGCTGATAGACAAGTAATAGAGAGATATAGAGAGAGGAGGAAATAAAAATAGAGATTGGGAGGGGAAATATAGATAGCAATAGATAGAGGAAAGATATATATATATATATATAGAGAGAGAGAGAGAGAGAGAGAGAGAGGGGGGGGGAGAGCGAGAGAGAGTGCTATGGAGATAGAGATAGAGATAGAGAGGAAGATGGAGATGGAGATGGATAGGATTATGGAGAGAAGAATAGGGAGAGATAAAGTTAGAGGAGAGGGGGTTGATAGAGATGAAATAGATAAATATAGAGAGAGAGGGAGAGAGAGGAAGATAATGAGAAAGGAAGAAATAGAAAGATAAAGATAGAGATAAGTAGTGGCATAGATATAGAGATCAACATAGGGGAAGAGATATAGAGGTGGAGAGAGATGAAGAGATAACCAGAAAGAGATAGAGAGAGATGGAAGAAGAAATATGGAGAGATAGAGAGGAAGATAAAAAGAGGGATAGATAGATGTATGGAAAGATAAAGAGAGATGGAGATAGAGAGATAGAGATATATGGGATGAGAGGTGGAGATAGATGGATAGATAGTGGGATAGGAAGGGAGAAAGAGTGGGAGACACGGGGAGGGAGAGAGTGGTGCAGTCATGGTTAGGAGGGACCTCAATGAGATCTATCCGGACCGTGCAGAAAGAGTAAAACACAATGAAAGAAAGACAAGATGATGGACGCATTGCAGAACTGATTGATTATATCATGAAAAATTGTTTATAGTTTTCTGCCAACATGCAGGCTACAAGATTCGGCTCACTAGCCTGGTACAAACATGCTCCTTTAAAGTCAGTGAATACAGAACCTCTTAACCTCAAGATAGATCTTCCCAGTTCTAAAAACTTGCTTCTACAAGCTAAATTACATTAATTTATATGGTCTAGAGGGATCCGATCGGCCCAAGAGGAATCAAACAACGATGAACATGATGAAACGTGTAAAACTACGAGGTCGGCCTCCACCAATGAAAATCCTTCGAAAAATCCAAAGGAAGAAGTGCAGATCGGAGGGAAGGTCAGCCACACACCAAGGAATGCTGGAAACAACGAACTAGGGCTCCACAAGCTAAGGAAAGGATCTGCAAGATTGGCCAATAGTGAATAGGTCCAAGCATTTTCGGTGTTTTAAGCGAGAAAATTGTCTCGGAATCTAGAAGTGATAACTTGCCAAAAAATGATCCAAATGTCCCGAGGTTTAGGAATAAGGAAGATAATCATGATTACCAGTAAAATCTAGCTCAACAAGATCTGTTGAGAAAATGCAAGAAAATGTAGAACAAAATGCTGAATCTGCAAAACAAAAAACAAACTGAAAAGAAATATTTTTGGTTGATGCAAGATTGTCAAGAACCGAGGACGCTCTTGCATCAAACATCCGAGGTGTTGAAAAAAACTGAGTCTCTCACTTTTCTGGGGTCAGAGGAAAACCAAGTTAGTCCACCTCTACTTGAGAAATCCAAGATGAATCTTCAACTGGTTTGTCCTTCCATTTCAAAAAATACTCTTTGTACTGACTGCTCCGAGTACTACGCCCAATCCTACTATCCAAAATGTCTTCACTTTGATCTTGTTCCTTCCGGGGCAACTGCTTCTCCAAGTCTGCAATACTGTCTTCATTGAATTTTGATTCATGATATTGATGTAGATCTACAATGTTGAATATAGGTGAAATCCCTAAACTATCCGGTAACTCCACTTCATATGCATTTCTGGAACCGAATTTCCTCAAGACCTTACAAGGTCCATACTTCCAAATCTGTAACTTTTTATAGGTTCCAACTAGAAATCTTTCTTTTCTCAGATACACCATCACTTCATCACCAACTTCAAATTCCTTATGTCTCCTCTCATATGCTTTCTCCTTATATTTGATGTTCATATCCTCCAAATGCTGCTTAACCTAAACATGTAAATCCTTCATATGATTTGCAAATTCTTCCACCTCTGCACTCCACTTGTCTTCATTACTAATATCCCCAAATTCTAATATACCTCTAGGGTGTGCTCAAGTAACAATCTCAAAAGGTCTTCTTCTCATAAGTTCTTGTTCACTGAATTATTGTTGGCAAACTTTGCTTGTGCAAGAATTAAATCCCAACTTTCGAGCTTCTCTCGAACTAAGCATCTCAACAAATTTCCCAAACTCCTGTTTACTACCTCTTTCTGTCCATCAGTCTGTAGGTGAAAAGTAGTACTGAATTATAAATCTGCCTTCATCTTCTTCCAAAGTGTTCTCCAAAAATAACCAACAAACTTAGTATCTTTGTCTGAAACTATTCTCTTAGGTAATCCATGGAATCTCACTACCTCCTTGAAAAATAAGTCAGTTATATGTACCACATCAGACATCTTCATACAAGGTATGAAATGACCCATCTTCGAGAATATATCCACCACCACAAATATAGAATCATTCCCTTTATGTGTCTTAGGCAATCCAAGTATGAAATCCATGCTTATGTCCACCCAAGGTCTCTCTAGTACTGTCAAAGGCTTATACAATCCCACATTATGACTACTACCTTTTGCAACCTTACAAACTCTACAACTCTTTACAAATTTCCTGACATCCTTATGAATTTGATTCAAAAAGTAATGTTCACTCACCAAGGCTACTATTTTGTCAATACCAAAGTGTCCAGCTAATCCTCCACTATGCTTCTCCATTATTAAATTTTTCCTCATAGAACTTTTAGGTATGCACAACTGAACTCCTCTGAATAACATCCCATTCCGAATGAAATAATCCAACCACTTACATCTATCTACCATAACCGGTTCTCTACATGCTTTCCAAGGTTCTGCAAAATATGGGTCATCATCATACAGGGTCTTCAACTCTTCATATCCTAATACTATCACTCTCATTTCTGTCAGTAAATTCCCCCTTCTACTCAATGCATCAACAACTTTGTTTGACTTTCCACTTCGATGTTTCAACACAAAGTTGTAACTCTGCAAGAACTCTACCCATCTTATATGTCTATGATTCAACTTACTCTGACTATTCAAATACTACAAATCTTGATGATTGGTATACAACACAAACTCTTTAGGCAACAAGTAATGCATCCACTTCTTCAAGGCTTGAACTATGGCATAAAATTCTTGATCATACACTGAATATCTCAAATACTACAAATCTTGATGATTGGTATACAACACAAACTCTTTAGGCAACAAGTAATGCATCCACTTCTTCAAGGCTTGAACTATGGCATAAAATTCTTGATCATACACTGAACAGGGTCTTCAACTCTTCATATCCTAATACTATCACTCTCATTTCTGTCAGTAAATTCCCCCTTCTACTCAATGCATCAACAACTTTGTTTGACTTTCCACTTCGATGTTTCAACACAAAGTTGTAACTCTGCAAGAACTCTACCCATCTCATATGTCTCTGATTCAACTTACTCTGACTATTCAAATACTACAAATCTTGATGATTGGTATACAACACAAACTCTTTAGGCAACAAGTAATGCATCCACTTCTTCAAGGCTTGAACTATGGCATAAAATTCTTGATCATACACTGAACTCTTCATATCCTAATACTATCACTCTCATTTCTGTCAGTAAATTCCCCCTTCTACTCAATGCATCAACAACTTTGTTTGACTTTCCACTTCGATGTTTCAACACAAAGTTGTAACTCTGCAAGAACTCTACCCATCTCATATGTCTCTGATTCAACTTACTCTGACTATTCAAATACTACAAATCTTGATGATTGGTATACAACAAAAACTCTTTAGGCAACAAGTAATGCATCCACTTCTTCAAGGCTTGAACTATGGCATAAAATTCTTGATCATGCAACAAGTAATGCATCCACTTCTTCAAGGCTTGAACTATGGCATAAAATTCTTGATCATTCAACTTTTCGCTGAAATAAGCTGCTTCTCTCCCCTCCTGACTCAACATGGCTCCAATTGCATTCCCACTTGCATCACAATTCACTTGAAATACTTTGTTGAAATCAGGTAAAGCTAACACAGGCTGCTCAGTCACCTTCTGCTTCAACATTTCAAAACTCTTATTTTCTCTATTTGTCCAATTGAATTATTTCCTATCTCCTCTCATTGTCGCAGTCATAGGGCTACAAATTGAACTGAAATTCTTGATAAACTTCCAGTAGAAACTAGCTAATCCATAAAATGATCTTACCTCTCCAATTCTTTCCGGTGTAGGCCATTCAAATTTTTTTTTACCTTCTTAGGGTCCATCTTCAATCCATCCATAGATATCACAAATCCCAAATAGAATAACTCTTCCTTCATGAAACTTCACTTTTTAAGATTTGCCAACAACTTCTCTTCTCTCAATCTCTGCAAAACTTGTCTTAAATGCAACAAACGCTCCACTTTTTTCTTACTGAAAATTAAAATGTCGTCCAAATACATAATAATAAACTTACCCAAGAATTTCTTCAATACCTCATTCATCAATCTCATGAAAGTACTTGGTGCATTAGTCAACCCAAAAGGCATCACAAACCATTCATATAATCCTTCATTTGTCTTGAATGTTGTCTTCCACTCATCTCCTTCTCCAAGTCTGATATGATGATATCCACTATTCAAGTCTATCTTTGTGTAGTATTTGGCTCCACTCAAGTAATCCATTATGTCATCATCCTAGGCAAAGGAAATCGATACTTCACTATGATTTTGTTTATTGCTCTGGAATTGGTATACATCCTCCATTGTCCATTCTTCTTAGGTGCTAACACAACTGGTACTGCACAAGGACTCAAACTTTCTCTGATCAAACCTTTCTTCAACAATTTGCACACTTGTCTATTCAACTCCTCATTCTCTGCTAGTTTCATATAGTGTGCTTCTTTGTTAGGCAAACTAGCTCCAGGAATCAGGTCCATGCAATGGCTGATACTTATCATAGGTGTTAATCCATCAAGCACATTATCTGAAATGATGTCTTCATACTTTGTCAGCAACTCCTTTATCTCCTCCAGTTGTTCTTCATGCTCTGTGTTTTTAGTCTTCTTCGAAACTAAGGAAAAACACACGTTCTCATATCTCATTCCATCTAGGAATTTCCTTCCATCAACCAAACAAATTCTAACATTATACAAACATAACTCTTCAGGGCTCCTCCAAGGGTAACAAGGTTTGTTTCATCCCATTTGCTACAATAGTGTATATGTTCTCTCTCCCATCATGTATTTCCTATCTATTATACTAACAAGGTCTACCCAACAAAATGTGTCTATCAATTTCGCCAAGGATTGCTCACTTACTAATATCTTATGATCATCTTGAATCCATGCTATCTGTTAAGGCTTAGGGTGTCTTAATCTTTCCAACTTCAATTTATTCACCATCTTTTCTGAAACAAGATTAGTCAAACTACCACTATCAATAACTACTTTGCAACAATTACCGAATACGTTACATATGGTTTTGATCAAATTTCTCCTCTACAAGGGTTCTTCATCCTTTCCAGTATGACAAAAGGCTCTCCTCAACATCAACAGTTCTCCATCTTTCAATTTGTTAGCTGATCCGATAGGGTTTTCTTCTACTAGTGTTGTTCTCCCAGTACTCTCTACCTTCTTACATTAGAAAGCACGATGTCCTTTTCCTACACACTTAAAGAAAGTTCCTTTAAATACTCCCTTTTCTTGTCTTCTGTCCTCTTTTCCAAAACATTCATTTCGGTAACCATAAGGTTCTCTTCTCCGGTAGAAATTTTTATCATCCTTCCGGTATGAACTACCATAATTACTTACTTCCTTGTCTTTGTTCTGATATGTACAGGTTCCACTTCCAACAGAATATCCTCTTCCTCCTTGAAATATTCCTCTAGAAAACCTTCCACCTCTACCTCTCTATATTTTATCATGTCTTTTGTTCAACTTCTGTTGTGCTTTCAAGGCATATTGGTAAGCTTCCTCAACACTCTGCAACTTGATCAAATTGAGTTCATATTGTATAAACATTTTAAATCCATTCAAATATCTTGCAACTTGTTTAACCTCATCGTCGACCTGACCGGATCTAATATTTAACTTGTAGAATGCTTCGATGTACTCCTTCATACTTGATTCTTTCTACTTCACATTCTGTAACTTCTAGAACAGGTTCACTTGATAATCAGCTGGCATAAATTTTGATTTTAACTTGGCAACCATCCACTCCCACGATTTGATCTTATCGTTGCCTCTTCTCTGCCTATCAACCTACAAATGTTCTCACCAAAGAGATGCATGACCTTTCAACCGAGTACAGGCATATTTCACCTTCCTTTCTTCTGCGGTGCTCTCAAAATCAAAATACTTGTCCATCTCCAAGATCCAATCAATTAATTCATCTGAATCCAACTTACCATCATACTCTAGTGGGGTAAAATGTGGTTTGGTGTTCTCCCTACTCAAAACCCTCAAGAACCTTTCCTCATCCAGATCGATCGCTTGTGGATTTGTTGCTTGTTCTATCGATGCTTCCTCTTCCTCATCTTCACTCACATCTTCGATATGTCGACCTCTTTTCTAGTTTGTTTCAACAACTTCCAAATGGGCTGCAATTCCTCTCAAGTTTTCCATCATAGAAGGGTCTACATTCCCGTGCACTCCACCATTCCTATTTCCTCTTCGTGCCATCTTCATGCCAACCCTCTATAGTTGTAGGTTGGATCCACAATCTGCTACCCCACAACAAAATCTTCAAGACAACACAATATCCAAAATAAAATATCGCTCTGATACCACTTGGTGCAGTCACGGTTAGGAGGGACCACAATGAGATCTATCTAGAACATGAAATAAGAGTAAAATACAATGAAAGAAAGACAAGATGATGGAGCCAATGCAGAACTGATTGATTATATCATGAAAAACTATTTACAGTATGCTGACAACATGCAGGCTACAAGATTCGATTCACTGCCCTGGTACAACATGCTCCATTAAAGTCTCGGTCAATACCAAACCTCTTAACCTCAAGATAGATCTCCTCAGTTCTAAAAAATTGCTTCTACAAGATAAATTACATTGATTTATATGGTCTAGAGGGATCCGGTTGGCCCAAGAAGAACCAAACAACGATGAACATGATAAAATGTGTAAAACTACTAGGTTGACCTTCATCAATGAAAATCCTCCAAAAAATCCAAAGGAAGAAGTGTGGATTGGAGGGAAGGTCGGCCACATTCCAAGGAATGTTGGAAACAACAAACTAGGGCCCCACAAGGTAAGGAAAGGATCCGCAAGATTCACCAATAGCGAATAGGTCCAAGTGGTTCCGGTGTTTTAAGCCAAAAAAATGTCTCGAAATCCGGAAGGAATAACTTGCTGAAAAATGATCCAAACGTCCCGAAGTTCAGTAATATGGAAGATAATCATGATTACAAGCAAAATCCAGCTCCACAAGATCCGGTGAGAAAATGCAAAAAGAAATGATAAATCTACAAAACAAAAAACAAATTGAAAATAAATGTTTTTGGTTAATGCAAGATTGCCAAGAACTAAGGATTCTCTTGCATCAGAGAGAGAGAGAGAGAGAGAGAGAGAGAGAGAGAGAGAGAGAGATGAATATGGATATGGATAATAAGACAAGTTATTATAAAATAAATTATTTTTATAAATTTTAATTGTTATTTTTTATAAAAATTAAATAATTAAAATAAATTTCCAACTTAAATCTAAGTTAAAAATTCAAAATAAAAAGCTAAATGTAAAATTTAAACATATCAAAATATAAATATAAATATAAATAACAAATTAAAAAATTAGTAATAATTATTAATAAATTTATTAAATTGATAAATAATTAAAAAATATATATTAAAACCTTATTATTTACATATTTATTAAAAATAAATTTTAATAATTAGTAAATTTTTAAAATCAAAATAATATTTACAAAGTTTTAATTATAAAATTAATCTATTTATATGATATTTATATATATTATAAGTAAAATAAATAAATAAAACTAAATTTTAAAAGTTTAAAATTAAAAAAATCATGTTTTATTAATTAGATAAAGAATCGATTCAAGTTAGCATAGATAGTAAAAATGCAGTACCTACATATCATGTAATATTAAAACAATGACACAATCATTTTTGCTATATGTGTTGGATATTGTTGTTGCTAGGATATGTTGTTGTCAATGATGTCAACATATTCCTATGTTTTGGTGATCCAGTGATTGCAAAGAGTTGATCTGGTTGGTTTATCTATTTGGGATGTTGAATCAACTAGAGATACTTCATTCTTTATTGATTCCATGATGCTATGTTGTGATTTGATTGAGTTGTGGATTCCAATTTGAAGATTAGTTTTCAATATGCAATATTGCAGTGTTATGGTGATTGATCTGTTGTGCTCTGGTATGATCATTTCTTGAGTTGTGGATTTGGGAGAATGTTTTCAATGTTCATGTGTATCTTCATTTCATATGGTTCATGATTTGGTTCTCTGCAAGTGATTTTTCTAGTCCGAGTTGCTGTTGTTGAGTGTTCTTGAGTGTTAGTGTGTTGATTGATGAAGATTTGAATAAGTGGTATTGGTGCAACTATTACAGATGGTTCTAATGTGCTTGTTAGTGTATCTTGATCATGCCTTATTTGTTTTGGTGTTCTTCATAGATCTTTGTGCATGATATTGAATTTCTTTTTGGGTCTGGTAACATTTTTCATGTTACGTGGTATTTTCGGTGGTGTAACATGTTGAGGTTGACCTTGGAGGGATTCCTAGTAGTGTTGCTTGTTTGAGGATTTTATTTAGGTCCATGCCATGTTGTTTATGACATTCTATTGGTCTGGTGGTTTATTTATGTATCGTGTGATGTAATTTTTTAATTAGGTATTGAGGGTTTTAGTCGACCTTGTAGTCAAGGTTGATGAATTGTATAAATAGGTATTAGATTCATGTAATTCAGGTGCGGTGGTGGTGTTTGCATTATCAGAGAGTTGTGTATGTGCAAATAAGTGAATTTATCTTTCAATATGATGTATTGAGAAGAGATTGTTGCAAAGATTAGGAGATGCTATTCTTTTAGTTCATCTTAACTGGATTGTAGTTCATTTTATGGAAATAACTCCATTGTATGAAAGGACCGGATGAAAGTTCATTTGAAATGTCTTGGAGAATAGTATTGGAAGATTACAAAGAATACCTATAATGTTCCTCTGAATGGACCAAAACTGCTGCCGAGATCAAGGATCTTGAACATAACATAAGAGCTAAGGAAGCATTGTTGAGTGCCTTGACTGATTCAGAGATGACTAATGTGGTGGGTTTGCAGACTGCACATGAGATCTAGGAGAAGTTAGAGACCTTGTATGACAGATATAAACATGTTTAAGTTGCTAAGATATAGAGTTTGACAGGAAAGTATGAGATGATGAAGATAGGAGAAGATGAGAACATATCTACCTTTATGGCTAAGGTGAATGAACTTGTCCTAGGTATCGAATGTGTCCGTGGAACCCTTGAAGAAGATGAAATTGTTGCTAAGGTGCTGAGATCTTTTTGTCCTGCTTACAAGCCTAAAGTAGCTGGTATTGATGAAATCTGAAGTGTGACTACTATGACTAGAGACATGTTGGTTGGCAAGCTTGCTGCTTTTGAGCTGATTGAGTTTGGAGAATCACATGGTAAATCTAAGAGTGTATTTAGAGCCTCTATATCTAAGAAGCAGAAGTATGATCCCGAAGAGAGTTCATGTTGGGTATCCAGATATGAGAGAAAAAAGAGAGAAATGGAAAAGCAAGAAAGAGAATTGGATGAGCTTGAAGCCCTTATTGCTATAAGGTTGCCTAAGGGAGCCGGTTAGTATGATGGAAAGTTACCTTTGAAATATTTCTCTTGTAATAAGATAGGAAATTTTGCTTCTAGGTGTCCTAAAAGAATGTCTAGGTATGATAAGCATGACAAACTTGAAAGGCATGATAGATATGATAAGTATGATAGATATGAGAAGCATGCTAAGCATGATAAGCCCTATAAGCCTAACCAAAAGTTCAGATATCAAAAGAGATGTTATTATGCTCCTGATGAAGGTGTGAAAGATGAAGATTCAGAGAATGGGAATTCAAAAGATGAGTTTGTATTTATTGCTATCAAGAAAGATGATTCGGTACCAGTGAATTTTGCAAGTTGCATTGTTGAGGAGAAAGCTTTGGCTGCTAAGATTGAAGAGAAAGATTAATGGGTAGTTGACAATAGTTGTTCACATCATACGACATGTGATAAAAGAAAATTTATGAATATGGAAAGGTATGATGGTGGCATTGTGAGATTTGGAGATTACAAAGCTTGTGTGATCCATGGTAGAGTTTCAATTTATTTTGATGGTAAGCATAATACTGATGACATCTTGTATATTTAAGGTTTGAAGCATAATATTTTGATTGTTAGATAGATGGTTAACAAGTGATATGATTTGCAATTCAAGAATGATAAATACAAGATTATTAATGCCTCCGGTATAGAGATTGCATTAGGAACCAAGACTAAAGGTAATATCTTTCACTTGAATGCTAGTGAGAAAAGTTGTTTGATTGCTCATATAGATGAAAGTTGGTTGTGGCATAGAAGGATGTGTCATGTTAGTTTTGACTACATGATAATGATATAATTTTGACTACAGGATAAGGATAAGATCTAATCATTCTGTTAGAAATTTTCCTAAAATTATGAAGCCATCTCATCTGGTATGTAAAGAATGTCAATTGGGAAATCTAACAAGAAATACATTCAAGAGTAAGTTGTATTCATCTAATGGATTGTTATATCTTGTGCATACTGACTTGTGTGGTCCTACAAGAGTAAGAAGCATGCAGGGTGACAAATATTTCATGTTGCTGATTGATGATTATTCTAGGACGATGTGGGTTACCTTTATAAAGGAGAAATCAGAAGCGTTGGATAAATTCAAGATATTCAAAGCTAAGGTGGAAGCAGAGACGGAGTTGAAGCAAAAGTATCTAAGATCTGATAGAGGAGGAGAATTTACATCTGGTGAGTTTGATTCATTTTATGAGAGGAATGGAATTAGAAGACAATTATCTGATCCTAGAACCCCTCAGCAGAATGGAGTTGTTGAAAGGAAGAACACAACCATTTTTTATGCTGCTAGGACTATGTTGATTGAAGGAAATATTGCACAAACCTTTTGGAGAGAATTTTTCAGCATTTTTGTTTACACATTCAACCAGGTGCATATAAAAGGTGATTCTGGTAAGACTCCTTATGATTTATGGTCTGATCATATTCCTACATTTAGATATTTCAGAATTTTTGGAAGAAAATGTTATATCAAGAGAGGTGAGGATATAGGAAAGTTTGATGCAAGATGTGATGAAGGAATATTTTTGGGATATTCTACTAAGAGCAAGGCCTACCGGTGTTATAATAAGAGACTGAAAAAGATAGTGAAGAGTGCAAATGTGAAGGTGGATGAATGTCATGGAAACAAGATCAAAGCATGTGGATATGAATCTAATGATCATGATGTTATTTCAAAGCCTGTGCAGACTGAGCTATTAAAGAAGAATGCTTCAGTAGAGACAGTTAATCTAGATATTGCTGCTACTGGTAAAAAAGTGCAAAAAACTAAAAATTAGAACAATCGGAAGACTTTGAGGTATGTAAGACTGAATCATTCAGAGAATCAGATTATTATGATAAAAATAAAGGTCTGATGACTAGAAGAAGGATTGCTACTGAAGAGATATGTTTGATTTCCAAGATTGAACCTAAAGATGTTGCAGAAGCATGTAAAGATGAGAATTGGATATGTGATAATTTTCCAAGATATAGAGTCCAATTGATATCACAATAAGAGAGAAGAAAACATGACAAGAATAAACTGTATTCCTATCAAGATACAAATACTAATCAACTGGATCATCAAAAATTGTTACATATAATGTAGATGAGCATTCTTATAAAGGCAAGGCCATATGGATATGTGAGCACACAATAATGACATGTGACTCAATGAGAAACAAGGGTAAGTAGGGTAGGTTGGAGAAATAATAAAATATTCTACAAGAGGTGGATCACCCATCGAAGGTGGAATGTAACAACAAAATAAGACCATAAAAGGTGGAATTTATCCTACATACATCATCCCTATGTGCACACTTCTCTAAGTGTCTCATATCCAAACTACTATGAAATACATTACCCTAAGTCAATTTAAGTAAAGTATAATTATGAAACATAATTTACACCAACAGGATAAAAGCTATGGAAGAAGAGTTGAATCAGATCGAGAAGAATAGCACTTGGGAACTTTTTCCGAGACCTAAAGACAAAAATGTGATTGAAACTAAATGGGTGTTTTGAAATAAATTGAATGAGGCCAGTGAAGTGGTTAGAAACAAAGCAAGATTGGTATGTAAGGGATGTTCATAGATGGAAGGAATTGATTATGAGGAGACTTTTTCTCCCGTGGCTAGAATTGAAGCTATTAAATTGTTGCTTGCATATGCTCCTCACAAGAATTTCAAGGTATATCAGATGGATGTTATTCAACCTTTTTTAATGCTGATTTGGAAGAGGAAGTCTACATTGAGTAACCAGATGGATTTTCATTATCAGATGAAGGGGACATGGTATGAAAATTGAAGAAAGCACTCTATGGACTCAAGCAATCCCCTAGACCCTGGTATGCTAGATTGGATAGGTATTTGATGAAGTTAGGATTCTGTAAAGGTACTGGTGATTCCAATTTGTAATTTAAGGTTGATAATGATAACATTATCTTTGTTGATGACATTATTTTTGGGGGATTTGATGACTTGAGTATGAAGTTTGTTGATGATATGCAAAATGAATTTGAGATGTCTATTATAGGTGAGATGAAATTCTTCTTAGGATTGTAGATTACACAGGTTGACGAAGGCATTTTCATTTCTCAATCTAAGTATGTAAAGGAATTGTTGAATAAGTTTGGGTTAGACGATTCCAAACCTATTGGAACTCCTATGGTGACTGAATGCAATTTGTCTAAGCATGATGAATCTCATAAAGTTAATCAAACTCTATATAGATCTATGGTTGGTGAATTGTTGTACTTGAATTAGACTAGGCCATATACTATGCATGCTATTTGTCTTTGTGCTAGATTTAATGTTGATCCTAAAGAGAGTCATGTTACTACATTGAAGAGGATTTTCAGATACTTGAATGGGACAATTGACTATGGTTTATGGTATCCAAAGAATGATGATTTCATGTTCTGTACTTATAGTGATACTGATTGGGTAGGTGACGTTGATGAACAAAAGAGCACTACCAATGGAGCTTTCTATTTAGGAAAGAAATTGGTTTCATGGTCCAGTAAGAAACAAGATGCGATATCTCTATCTAATACTGAAGCTAAATACATTGTTGCTGCTAGCAACTATACTCAGGTAGTTTGTTGAAGGATATTAGAGTTGTTTATGATGAGCCTACTATTATATACTATGATAATTCAAGTGCTATCAATATTTTCAATAATTTAGTACTGCATTCTAAAACAAAGAATATATCAATTAAGTATCATTTCATGAGGGAGAAAGTCAGTGATGAAGAGGTCAGATTGGAGTATGTATCTACAAAGGATCAGATTGCATATATTTTCACTAACCTTTGCCTGCAAATACATTTGTCTACTTGAGAGACAAGTTAGGGGTCTTTGCGCCTCCTAATGAGAGCTAGATGCATTGAGTTGCATCAATCTGATGGACTGCATAGTCTTATCATCTTATTTGTATTGATGAGTTGGTGTTTTTACTTAGCCGAAGTAGTCAGTGTGTGGTTCAGATTTGTGAGTTTATACTAAGGGGGAGAGATTTTCCTTCTTAAAGGAAGAGTATCATGGTTTGTTTTTGTCTTTGGCATTTATGTCAAAGGGGGAGAGAAGCATGTGAAAAACTGCCTTATCTTTGAAGCTTTGTGTAGATGATCTTTGAGGGAGTTTTTTGGTGATTGCTGATTTATTCCTTTGCATTGATTTTTTTTCACATTAATGTTTCCATCAATGCCAATGGGGGAGATTGTTGGATATTGTTGCTTCTAGGATATGTTGTTGTCATTTATGTCAACATATTCCTGTGTTTTGGTGATTCGGTGATTGCAGAGAGTTGATCTAGTTTGTTTATTTGTTTGGGACATTGAATCAACTAGAGATACTTCATTCTTTAATGATTACATGTTGCTATTTTCTTATTTTATCAAGTTGTGGATTCTAGTATGAAGATTAGTTTTCAGTGTTCAGTATTGTAGTGTTCCGATGATTGATCCGTTGTGCTTCGGTATGAGCATATCTTTAGTAGCAGATTTGGGAGAATATTTTGGATGTTCATGTGTATATTCATTTTAGATGGTTTGTGATTTGGTTCTCCGCAAGTGATCTTTCTAGTCTGATTTGTTGTTGTTGAGTGTTCTTGAGTGTTAGCGTGTTGATCGATGAAGATTTGAATAAGTGGTGTTGGTGCAACTATTGGTAATGGTTCTAATGTGCTTGTTGGTATTTCTTGATTGTATCCTATTTTTTTTGGTGGTCTGCATTGATCATTGTGTACGGTATTGAAGATCTTTTGGTTTTGATAACATTTTTCATGTTATGTGGTATTTTTGATAGTGTAACGTGTTGCGGTTGATCTTGGCGGGATTCTTGGTGATGTTACATGTTCAAGGATTTGATTTGGGTCCATGATATGTTGTCTATGGGATTGTATTGGTCCAATGGTTTATTTATGTATCATGTGATGTAATTATGTAATTAGGTATTGAGGGTTTGAGTTGACCTTGTAGTCAAGGTTGATGAATTATATAAATAGGTGTTAGATTCATGTAATTTAGGTGTGGTGTTAGTTTTTGCATTATTAGAGAGTGGTGTATGTGTGCATAAGTTCATTTATATTTCAGTGTGATGTATTGAGAAAAGATTGTTGTAGGGTAGACAAATGTGCTAACTAGAACTGTCATCAGGAATTAGGAGATGTTATTCTTTTAGTTCATCTTAACCGGATTATAGTCCAAATATTAATGTAAGGTAGTGAACCTTCCCTGAGGGTTTGAGCCTTTTGGGTCATCATATTTTGAGCATTGAGCTCTAAGCTATATGCCAGAATGCATGTGCATTCCCCATTGTAATATTTACACATAATACTGTAGAGTATCATCTTATTGTGGGTAGATTCCCACCGTGGTTTTTCCCTTAACCAAGTTTTCCACGTCAAAATATTGGTGTTATATGTATTGTTGTTATTATGTCTATCTTTATTCTTGCTACCATTGATTAGATCTAAGATTGTGCTTAAATTGTTTAATCCATTGAAAATTGATTCATCCCCCCTCTCTCAGTTTTCCTTCATTGTTGGTGCCAACAATATGTAATATCTTTAATGGGATTCTTTGATTGCTGGTGTATACTTGGGTGTAATTTTCTTCCAATGCGAATGTCATTCAAAAGAACAAAAAATCCACATGAAAAGATAGAAAATTAGTGGGGAAAGATCCAATGACAATCAATGCCCCAATCCAAGAACAAAATATCACTTCATAGTAGGGAACGCCTTCTGTGTAATTTTAACTTTCTGTCAAGGAGTTTGTACAATAACTACAATATATTCAACACATGTTATTTTCTTTTAGGAAGGAAAATGATAATGAAGTCGATCATTTTTAACATACTGATTCATGTTTAATTTAATAGATATAGACTCTTCACACATGTTACCTACTTAAGGATTTTTTGATTTATATTTTTAATAGTTTCTCAAAGTTTTCTAATGGAAACATGTGGATGTGGAGCTGGGTTTTGAGGATGGGGAACCGAGGGTTTAAATTTGGGTAGAATGGGGGATGGTTGTAGAGTGGTAGTGGGGACGTGACACTGATATACAAATTGAGGTGAATTAAACTCTTGAAGAAAATATCTACAATAGAGCATCTCTACAAGTGACCCATAAAAGGCAAACAAGTTTTTAAAAAGTTAAAGGTTGGAATTAGTATGTAATGGTATGTGCCATATAGAAAACTGATAGAATTATAAAGCACTAAGAGGGGGGTTGAAGATTAGTGACAACAAAAACAATACCACTTCAAACACAGACCAGTAAAGATAGTTAACCAGCTTATTAAATACTATGCATGCAATCCAAAGTGATATTAAAGCATCCACAACAAGTAAAACATCCACCATAACACAAGTGTTTATACGTGGAAAACCCAACTGGGAAAAACCATAGTGAGATGGGACACACAAGTTAACTATCTGTAGTAATAGGTAACTGATCGGTTAAGGTCTACAAAGTGCTCTGCTAGGAGCGAATCCTGTTAAAGATCCCAAAGCCCTATTAGGAGCTATACCCTGTTAAAGGTAGTACCCTGTTAGGAGTAACTTGGGTAGAGTATTTCAAACCCAAACTAATGGATCACATGGTTAGAGGATTTGTACAATGAAGCTTGTTAGAGCTTACCCAGTTAGGAGATTTGACCGTTGCAGTGATTAGAAAACAACAGGTGGTGTGATCTAGAAGTAGCAAATCTTGCTTAAATAGATCCTCTTTTGCTCACTCAAAACTGCATCACCGACATACTCTGGAACACCTTCAGTAAATCGCAACAATTTAACATTTCTATTTCACATCATAAAAGTATTTCACCACAATGTCATTATATAGACAATAGATTTCATGTTGGATCAAGAATCACATCACAATTTTCTAGGTGCAGTGTATCTGGACAATCTAACATAACACATAATAGATTGCCACCAAATTTGTCGGTTAGGTATAACTCATTACGATCGGTGATAACTCATCACACAATCAGTAAAACTGGTTGGAACACCGATACCAATTAAGAGTTAACCTCTTCCAACTCATAGATTGATTGTCCTCCATTTGCTTCCTTGTTGATCTCCACTGAAACTCCAAGCTAGTGTCATGCCATTCCTGCATATATTGGTTGTCTACATATACCAGTTAGACACCCTCAAAACCGATTGGACTTCTCTATCCATATAATACTTGTTTTGCAATACAAAGACTTAGGAGTAATACCGGTTTGTCTTAACTAAGATGACTAAGATAATGTGAACATATGTGTGTGTATACATGTGCCATCAATGACAACACATGAAGTCATCTATTACAAGAATGATCATCAAACCAACAATCTCCCCCTTTGGCATTGATGACAACACTTGCAAATTTTTACAACTTTACAACTAAGTGTGCTTACAAAAATTGTACAAACATATTTCTACTCACCCTTAACAATACATACGGAATTTTCACAACACATACATATTTCTACTCCCCCTTTGACAACAATGCCAAATTGAAAAGTAAAATACATATATATTATCTCAAAAGTTGCATCAAAAACTACATATATAAAAATATAAGAGTCTTTTCAAGGAGTGTTCTTTGCAATTTTCAAGAAAATGTCACTGAAAATGATCTTCATATGAGTAAAATCATTATCCCATGTTTCCAATAATGTTTCAGTGATCTCAATGGTTGTCATAACTAAGATTACTAAGACAACATATGTGTGTGTATATATGTGCCATCAATGACAACACATGAAGTCATCTATTACAAGAATCATCATCAAGCCAACACAAACGACCGGATGGTGTCCTTGATAAAGGTGGTGGTGTTATATGGGGATGCTTTCCCCAAGACACCAAGTCTTGTAAACATTCTCATATAAGGGACATAAGGTTTCTTAGGAGGCCACGTCCCTATGGAATAATGTTTAAAATTTTCTAATAGATTAAATCTATTCAAAATTATTTAATTTCAATAATTGGTATTACAACGGGTTGATTTGTTGGGAAAATCTTAGAAGGGAACAACACGAGTTTGAGAATTTAAAGAAGATAGGAAGAGAACAATTGAAATATCATGTATGATGTTGGAGGAAGATGTTGCATGCTCTAGATCAAGAAGACAATCTATACTCTAGACAAATAAATCCTTTTGAAATTGTAGCTATCCTAAGGAATGAATTTTTTGTATGAGGAAACACCAACTTTGTGTAGAAACCAAATTATGTGAATCCATGTAAATACTCAAATCACTCTAGTCATAGAGGATAATTCTTCTTTTTTGTGGAAAAGTATTTCATGCTAGGAGATAATACCAATTGATAACTAATATTCAAGGAGGTAAAGAGAAGGACATTTACATCACGAATAGGGGTAGCCCATACATCATGTTTGTGAATATGAGGATAGTCACAAGTGTTTCTTAAGTCATGTTAGGTATTTGAAAAGGTTTCTATAGCTCTGAACAAAGTGTTGAACACAAAGTACCACTGAGAGGGGGGTGAATCAATGGTTCCTAATATTTTTGACTTTCAAATCAACTGCAGAATATTAGTTTTTCCCTTAAATAGTAAACAATCAAACAAGTGGAACAAGAAAGAAAGCCAAAGAGATCATTCACACAAATGTAACTCTCAACACCATATTTATGAGGAAAACCCAATGCGGGAAAAACCTTGGTAAGAAAAGCTACTGGAGACTACTGCTCCAATCCAGCCTCAAAAGTAAAACACCGAATTACAAAGATTTAGGGCACCAACCTAAGGAGCACCAACCCCTGCACTTTTAGGGCACCAACCCAAGGAGAACCAAACCCTGCACCAAAATTCAAATTGGTGATGTATATTGAAATACTATTTGAATACAATTAAGGCTTCTTGTTGCAAATGAATTCTGCAACTCTTTGAACAAATAACTCATTGCCGGTTGACAGTCTTTTATTCTTCACTGAATCTCACACTAACGGTTGTGACATTACTTTCTCTGATTCTTGACCTCTGTTATCTCTCTCTCACACACATATAGTCTCTCAACACACTGTGTCACACTTAGATGATGCCTGCTCTGCCACACCTTGTCGGTTTTTTCTTAACTGTGAAACTATAGTTATGCCAATAGAACCCTCTCATCGGTATTCTTGCTTACTTACTCTGCAACTTTCTTAGAACTATTTCTAAGGCTAGCAATTCTTCTCTTTCACGTAATCTCTCTTTTCTCTTCCTCTTCTCTATAGCATCAACCCGCTCTATCTCGAGCTCTCCTCTTTATCCCGTGATTTCCCATCAGAAAGCAATTCAAACTTCAGAGCGGTTAGGGTTTCCTCTTCCTGACACAATCTTCATGAGATCTGATCTAGCCTGTCTTGGATCGATCAACTATCCTTCAGGGACGCATTTGTATGTGGTTTCTATTATCAAACGCATATTTGCTAAAAATAACAATCTTGAGCAAGATTTCCTGCCTTGAAATCTGTCAACACATAAAACACTTTAGCTCTTTGCTTTTCGAGGTCTTCTTGAATTGGATTTCTTTTGCATTGATCCAAGCACCAACTACTCCCTGATGTTCCTCTATCATTCTTTTTTCCTTGAGACATATCAGCCAGTTGCAATCCTATGATTTGTGGTTGTTTCATTTATATCGACTGACAGTTTCACCAACCGTGTCGATGGTGGTTTTATCAACCTCTACATATTTTCCACCTTGGCTCCACATGGCATGACCATGGTCAATCACTCTACTCACCAACACATAGTCTGTTCAAACTTGAACATTCAACAAAATCCTATCGGTACACGCCTTACCGGTAAGGCCTTCTTTTTCTACTAAGGAGCAGTGCACATTATACTGATAACACATCTTCACCTCTAGTGATTTGTGATAACTTTAACATTCAGCCTCTTCATCTTAAATATTCAGCCAACTACCAGACTAGTTTATTGCTCAACATGTTAACACACACACACACAACCTTTATCCCGATTTATGCCTTATCAGTAAGCTTTCATTTTGTATGTTCACTCTTATGTGAATTGGCATCATGCCGGTTGACATCAATGACAATTTAATGCCAAAATGCCAACAATTTCCCCCTTTGGCATTGATGTCAACTTCTCACAAGACACTTCATACCGGTACATTTGTCCCCTTTTGACACAATGACAAAGGGTATTGTGCACTCCCCTTTGATCCATACCAAGCTCGCCCCTTTGACCACTACCAACTCCCCTTGAACCACATGAAGCATTCCTAGACATATGACAAAACTCCCAATTTGTGTCGGAGGTACTCAAAAGTGCTTACTGGTAATGGTTTGGTGAAAATGTCTACTACTTGTTCTCCAGTAGGGACATAATCCATCCTTACCTCCTGACCTTCAATCTTCTCTCTGAGAAAGTAATACTTGATAACAATGTGCTTTGTTCTGGAATGCATGACTGGATTCTTTGCTATGTTGATGACACTCGAATTGTCACACCAGATGAGAATAGGATCAATGATGTCCACCTGTATGTCTTTGAGAGCCTACTTCATCCAAAGCACCTAAGAGAAACATGTAGTAGGAATAATGTATTCAGCTTCAGCAACTTAGATAGAGAGATTGAGTCTTGTTTCTTGTTGTGCCATAAGACCAACCGGTCACCTAGAAAGAATGCACCACCACTTGTACTCTTTTGATCATCAATGCAACGTGCCCAATCAGCATCAGTGTATGCTTCCAAGATAAAATCTCCTTGTTTAGGATAGCGCAAACCATAGCTGAGTGTCCCTTGTAGGTACCTAAAGATTCTGCTAACAACATTTATATGTGACTGCTTTGGTGCATCTTGAAATCTGGCCACCATGCATACTGGATGAACTATATCTGGTCTTGAAGCAATTAGATACAATAGACTGCTTATCATGGATCTATACAGAGTTCGATCCACCATCGGTGATTCATCATTCTTGCTCAATTTGTTGTCGATCACCATGGGGGTACTTACTAGTTTACAATCTTCCAGTTGTAATTTCTTCAACATCTCCTTTGCATACTTGATTTGTGAGATAAATATTCCTTTATCTTGTTGTAATATCTACAAACCAAGGAAGTAAGGCATTTCCCCAAGCATTGACATCTCAAATTCTGATTGCATCTAATCAACAAATTCTTTGTAGAGGGTGTCATTGTTGCCTCCAAATATAATGTCATCTACATACACAACCACAATGATCATGTGGTTCCCATCTTTCTTTATGTACAAATTGCTATCAACACTTTCCTTTTTGAATCCCTACTCCTTCTGATACTGATCTAGTCTTGAGTACCATTCTCTAGGAGCTTTCTTTAGACCATACAAGGCCTTCTTCAACTGGTACACAAATGTCTCATCATCATGTAGCAGAAACCCTTCTAGTTGCTCCATGTACACTCTTTCTTCCAAATTTCCATTTAGAAAGGCAGATTTTACATCCATTTGGTATACATTATAACCCTTGTAGGCAGAGTAGGCTAGAAACATTGTAATTGCTTCTAATCTAGCTACCGGTGCAAATGTTTCTTCAAATTCAATCCCCTCTACTTGAGAGTATCCTTTGCACACTAGTCTAGCTTTATGCCTAACATGATGGTATGATGAAAGAATAAGTATCTTGTAGAATACTGATAGGGGGGGGGTGAATCAGTATATTGAAAAACTGATACAAAGTTCCCAAACTCAAACTCAGTCAAACAAAGGAAACATATCTCAGCCAAGATCAATATTCATAAGAATACATGACATCAACCAGTTTAACTATTATGACAACTTTAACAGTAAAAAACTTCAATCTTGTAAACATCAACAATGCTTAATCATAACTCAACATATTCAACTCTCAATGCTTCTACTTAACATGTCTTACCAAAAATTAACCAAATCAACAAATAAGATCACAACCAAAAAAACATTCACCACTTGACAAAAATGTTTATACGTGAAAAAACCAAATAGGTAAAAACCACGGTGAGACGAGACTCACAAGGATAGCTATCTGAACTCTTCTGAAGTTCACCCTATTAGGAGCCAAGCATGTTAAAGCTTTACAATAAGTCATGTTAATAACTAATTTCGGTTAGGAATCACCCGATTAAGGGATTTACAAATATGCCTTGATGAAAAGCACAATACCCTATTAGGAGTAACCTCGCTGGAGGATTTAAGAATCCAAGCTAATGGACCACCTTGTTAGAGGATTTAATGAGTAGCCAAGATTGTTAGAGCTTACCCGGTTAAGGGATTTCACTTCTGTTGTAATTGTTAGAAAATAACAGGTTTTCTTGATCTGTTTGAGTAGCACTAAATTTGCTTGATCAGATCCTTCTAAGCTTCAATCTGCCTTCACTCAAAGTGTAGATGCATTCACTAGTTAGGCAACTACACACTCAACAGGTTTCTATCAGTCTTCCCAACAAAATTTACAAACAACTTCATCGACCTTAAATGCAAATTAATTAGGTTGATCAAACAAGAAAAACCTAATTCTCATCATCGAGATTAGAAAAAAGTTGGTACAATATTGACCGTTAGAAATCATGACAATCTCTTCACATTCTTCAAGAAAATTCCAGCTGCTCCATGATCACCGCTTCATCGGACTTTGTAACTCATCACGTGTTGTGCATTAGATGCAATCCACTTTGCTCCTTCCCTAGACAAGAAACAAATGCACCAAGATAATTTGAACATATCCTAATACAATGATCACACCTGTCTCCATCATTACCGCTTATCAGATAATAAACCATCAAACTTGACCGGTTAGGGTTTACCAGTTACATTACATAGAAAGGTGTAACCCTTTACACCACTTCACCGGTTCAACTCACAAACTTTATATACCGGTTTACAACATCTTCCACAAAGCTCTTCTTACCGGTTACTAGCTAATATCAAAAACAACAATATCAACAATAACATGAATACCATTACCGGTTCAATTGACAATAATGCCAAAGTGAAAGTAAAACATGTAATTTTACTCCCACTATGCATGAACATCATTCTGCAACTTGATGCTCCTCCTGTGGAATACATCCACTTCTTCATCAATCCATCTAAAATTCTATAAGTGGTTCAAGGACTGATTCAATTAGCATCATGCTCAACTAACTTCATGAAAAGGGACAAACCCCAATTGACTTCTAAGATACTTGAAAGTGGTCTTAGGCAGAGGTCTGGTAAAGATATCTGCAAGCTACTCCTTGGTAGAAACATGCTCCAAGATAAAATATTTACTTTGAACTTTTTCCCTCAAGAAGTGATATTTCAATTCAATGTGCTTAGTCCTTGCATGCAAAACAACATTTTTAGAAATGTTTATTGCACTTGTATTATCACACAAAATCTTTATTGGTTCTAAGATTTCCATCTTCAAACCTTCCAAAATGTGCCTCATCCACATAGCTTGTGTGCAATTCATATAAGCTTCTACACACTCAACTTCAGTAGTAGATTGTGAAGTGCAACTCTTCTTTTTACTACTCCATGAAACAAGGGTTCCTCCTAGAAAGAATTCTCCACTAGTTGTACTCTTTTGGTCATCAATATTTCCTTCCCAATTAGCATCTGTGTATGCTTTCAAATCAAAATTTCCACCATATGGATACCATAACCCATAGTCAATAGTACCTTTTAGATATCTAAAATTTTTCTTGGTTGCCATCAAATGTGCCTCCTTTGGATTCTTCTATAATCTAGCAACAATACCAACTACATGAGCAATATCTGGTCGACTGTGAACAACATAGTGCAATTTTCCAATCATTGACCTATATTTATTTTCATCTACTGAATTATATGCATATTCCTTGGACAATTTACAACCTGTAACCATTGGGGTTCCAACTGGTTTAGAATCACTCATACCGAAAGTCTTTAAAACCTCTTTCACATACTTGGATTGAGTAATGAAAATGCCATTCTTCATTTGTGGTATCTGTAAGCCTATGAAATTTTTTATTTCCCCTACTAATGACATCTCAAATTCATTCTTCATTTCATCTTCAAAACAATTACTCATGTCATCATTACCTGCAAATATAATGTCATCTATAAATACTTCACTGGCCAGTATTTCATCTCCTTCAGACTTGAGATAAATGTTGATGTCATCACTAGTTCTAGCAAAGCCTATCTTCATCAGATGAGTATGAAGTCGTTCACACCATGCTCTGGGTGCCTTATTTAATCCATACAAAGCTTTATGCAATTTGCATACCATGTCTTCCTTATATGTCAATGCATAACCATGAGGTTGTTCTATATAAACCTCTTCTTCCAGTATCCCATTCAAGAATGCAGACTTAACATCCATTTGGTATACCTTGAACTTCTTATGAGATGCAAATGCAAGCAATGTTTTGACACCTTCCAGTCTTGCTATTGGTGCAAAAGTTTCTTCATAATCCTCTCCTTCTTCTTGTGCATAACCTTTGCATACTAATCTTGCCTTATTGCGAACTAAAACGCCATCTTTATTTAATTTATTTCTGAACACCCATTTAGTACCTATAACATTCTTGTTTACTGGTTGGGGTACAAGGGTCCAACTGTTGTTATTCTCAATTTGATCCAACTCCTCCTCCATAGCTTTCACCCAATGTTCATCACCAAATGCCTCCTTATCACTTCTAGGTTCAAAGGTGGAGATCATGCAAGAGTTCTCTCTTATTCTCCTTCTAGTTAGTACATCAACATCCTTATCCCCAATTATCTATTCAGGACTGTGATTTAGTCTCACATGCATAGGAATAACATGATCATTCTCTTCAGGTTCAGTTTCTTCATTATCATCTTTCTCTAAATTTATTTGTTCCAGTTGAACAAGTACATCAGGATTTGCTTTACCGGTTTCTGGTTTAATAGTTTCTAGTTCCAAAAGAAAAATGCAAGGATCTTCATCCTTCTTCTCAGAACTGGTTCCTTTTGAAACTTTAGGACATTCATCTACACGAACGTCAACACTCTCAACACTTTTTTGTGTCCAGTTGTTGATGCATTTATAGGCCTTACTCTTGGTGGAATAGCCAAGGAATATGCCTTCATAATTTTTAGCTTCAAACTTGCTTCTGTAATCACCTCTTTTAATAAAACATTTGCTTCCAAATATCTTAAAATAGCTAACATCAAGTGATCTCCCGTACCAGTACTCATATGGGGTCTTGTCCTTACCTCTTTTCACTCGAACTCTGTTCATTGTGTAGACAACTGTACTTACAGCTTCTTTCCCAAAACAATTTGTTACACCTCCTTGTATCAACATAGTCCTAGAATCTTCAACGACTGACCGGTTGTTTCTTTCTACTATACCATTCTGTTGTGGTGTCCTTGGTGTAGAAAGCTACCGCTTGATACCATTATCATCACAATACTTAGTGAACTCCACAAAAGTGAATTCACCACCTTGATCTGTTCTTAGACATTTTATCCTTTTGTCACTCTCTTTCTCAGCTAAGGCTTTGAATGCCTTGAATTTACCAAAAGATTCATTCTTATCCTTCAAGAATGTGACCCACATCATCATTGAACAATCATCAATGAAGATCATGAAGTATCTATCACCTTGAATGCTTCTTGTTCTTATTGGTCCACATAGATCTGTATGAACCAAATCTAACAAGTGCTCTATTCAGAAGGACTTTCTCTTAAAAGTTGAAGAAGTCATATTTCCTAGTTGACATTCTTTACAAAGAGCATTAACCGGTTTGTCTAGTTGACGCAGACCTCTTATTGTCTTAGACTTGCTTACTTTAACAATATTGTGAAAATTTATATGACAAAATATCCTATGCCAAAGCCACCTATCATCTATTTTTGCAATCAAATAGTTGTTAGCTTTAGGATTGAGATGAAATAGATTACCTCTGGTTTGTTTCCTAGTTGCAATCAATTCACCTTTGTTGTTAAAGATTTTGCACATTCCATTTCTAAACTCCAGTGCGTATCCTCTATCATTAAGTTGTTCCACACTTAAAAGATCTTGATATAGGCCTTCAACCCAATAGACATCGTCAGCACTTCTCTTCCCATTAAGAGAAATAACTCCCTTACCTTTAACCATATAGGGTGAGTCATTGCCAAATCTGACAACACCGCCATCAAATTCATTCAGGGAAAGAAATTTGCTCCGATCACCGATCATGTGATGTGAACAACCACTATCAATGATACAATCATTAGAGTTATCTATTCTGGATACTAGTGCCTTTTGATCTGATATTTCTTCCTTAATAGCTACAAACACAATAGCTTCACTAGAATCATCATTAGATTCTTCATCAGTAATACCATTGTGAATAGCTACAAGACAATCTCTCTTGCCTTTACCCTTGTACTTCTTAAATTTGTCTCTCTTGTATTCATTTTCACCATTAGGGAAATTTGATGCTATATTCAGGGAAAGAAATTTGCTCCAATCACCGGTCATGTGATGTGAACAACCACTATCAATGATCCAATCATCAGAGTCATCTATTCTAGATACTAGTGCCTTTTGATCTGATATTTCTTCTTTAATAGCTACAAACACAATAGCTTCACTAGAATCATCATCAAATTCTTCATACCACTATCAATAGCTACAAGACAATCTCTCTTGGCTTTACCCTTGTACTTCTTAAATTTGTCTCTCTTGTATTCATTTTCACCATTAGGGAAATTTGACGCTATATGACCAATCTTTTTGCATGCAAAATATTTTATAGGTAGCTTACCTCTATATTTATTAGTTCCTCTAGGCAGTCATTTTGCCAACAATGCTTCAAGTTCCACTAAGCTATCTTCATCTTTAGCATCTCTATTGAATCTAGATTCATAGTTATGGCCGGTATCTCTACTTCTTCTCACAGATGGGTTAGAGACAAAAGCTCTAAATGTAGATTCTGATTTCTGTACACTACCATCATAGCCATTTAGTTCAAAAGCAGTAAGTTTGCCAATAATAGAGTCAAGAGTTACCTTTGTCTTGTCAATGGATTTCACCTCCCGAATAGCGACAACTCCGATAGCATAGACCAGTAGCAAGGTTCTCATTACCTTATTGATTACTGTGGCATCTTCCACTTTTGCTAGTGCACTCTTCATCTCACCAACTATCTCTTTAATCCTTTGACCGTACTGATGGATATTCTCACCTTCAGACATTCTCATGTCGTCAAACTTTCCTCTTTAGCAATCTTAACATGTTTATCACAGCTATAAATCTCTTCTAATTTCTTCCATACTTCATATGCAGTTTCAAGACCATGAACATCTACATATTCAACATCAGACAGGGAACTGATAATAGCTTCTAATGCCTGGTGATTTTCTTGTTGTTCATTCTTCTGATCATCAGTCAGGGGTCTAGTAGGTGTAGTATACCTATTTTCTATATGATCCCAATACTGACTACCAAGACTCTTAATGTAAATCTTTATTTTGTCACTTCATATTCTATAGTTATCTTTGTTGAACTTCAGACCTTCTTTCTTCATCATGATCTACAAGATCTTTTCCTCAAGCTGTTAGGCTTTTAGATTAAGAGGACCTGAGACAATTTGATATGAATTGATGGTATGATGAAAGAATAAGTATCTAGTAGAATATTGAGAGAGGGGGGGGGTGAATCAATATATTGAAAAACTGATACAAAGTTCCCAAACTCAAACTTAGTCAAACAAAGGAAACGAATCTTAGTCAAGATCAATATTCATAAGAATACTTGACATCAACTAGTTTAACTGTTATGACAACTTTAACAGTAAACAACTTCAATCTTGTAAACATCAACAATGCTTAATCATAACTCAATATATTCAACTCTCAACGCTTCTACTTAACGTGCCTTATCAGAAGTTAACCAAATCAACAAATAAGATCACCACAAAAACATTCACCACTTGACACAAATGTTTATACGTGGAAAACCAAAATAGGTAAAAACCATGGTGAGATGAGACTCACAAGGATAGCTATTTTAACTCTTCTGAAGTTCACCCTGTTAGGAGCCGAGCCTGTTAAACCTTTATAATAAGTCTTGTTAAGAACTAATTCCGGTTAGGAATCACCCGGTTAAGGGATTTACAAATATGCCTTCATGAAAAGTACAATACCCTATTAGGAGTAACCTCGCTGGAGGATTTAAGAATCCAAGCTAATGGACCACCTTGTTAGAAGATTTAATGAGTAACCAGGCTTGTTAGAGCTTACCCGATTAAGGGATTTCACTTCTACTATAATTGTTTAAAAACAACAGGTTTTCTTGATTTGTCTGAGTAACACTACATTTTCTTGATCAGATCCTTCTAAGCTTCAATCTACCTTCACTCAAAGTCCAGATCCATTCATTGGTTAGGAAACTACACACTCAACGGGTTTCTATCAATCTTGCCAACAAACTTTACAAACAACTTCATTGACCTTAAATACAAATCAATTAGGTCGGTAACATAGAAAAAACCTAATTCTCATCATTGAGATTACAAACAAGTCGATACAATATTGACCATTAGAAATCATGACAATCTCTTAACATTCGTCAAGAAAATTCTAGCCGCTCCATGATCACCGCTTCATCGGACTTTGTAACTCATCATGCATTGTGCATTAGATGCAATCCAATTTGTGAGCCCTCCCTAGACAAGAAACAAACGCACCAAAACAATTTGAACATATCCTCATACAATTATCACACGTGTCTCCATCATTACTGCTTATCAGATAATAAACCATCAAACTTGATCGGTTAGGGTTTAACAGCTGATAGGGTTTACCAGTTACATTACATAGAAAGGTTTAACCCTTTACACCAGTTCACCGGTTCAACTCACAAACTTTACATATCGGTTTACAACATCTTCCACAAAGGTCTTCTTACTGGTTACTAGCCAATATCAAAAACAACAATATCAGCAATAACATGAATAGCATTACCGATTCAACTGACATGAATGGCAACATATCATTAATGCAATCTCTATGCAAAATGCCAACAAACTCAAAATACCAACATAACAATCTTACCTTCTCCATTCATCTTGTTCCAATAGACCCATTTAGTGCCAATGATGTTCTTGTCTTCCGGTCTAGGGACCAATTCCCAAGTCTTGTTCTTCTCAATCTGTTGCAGTTCTTCTTCTATGGCATCCATCCATTCTTATCTTTTCCTTGTCTCATTGAATGTTTTGGGTTCAAATTCAGTCATGAGGCAGAGGTTAACTTGTTCATCATTCTAAGCAAGTCTTCTTCTAGTCTACACACCATCACTCTTATTTCCTAGAATTTGCTCTTCCGGCCAAGTGCCTAGAGCTCACTACTCAAACACAAAATAGGAGTCACACTGACTACAATTGGATAGTTAAATTCAATAAGGATGTACTTCTCAAATTAGCATCTTTCTATGCTAGATTAAGTACCGGTGTAGTTCTGACTATCTTCACAAAAACCCTCCTTCAACCTTCAAATGATGTCTGCGTGTATAGCTTTGCTTATTCTCGCATATACCTTCACACAATCCTTTTTCGCATTTCACATTCGATCTTACAAATAAGATCTTACATTTATACCATAACCTAAGATCAATTTTAGTAGGTCGGCTCTAAAGGATATTACAGTAAAATCAATTTACAATTAGAATAATGTCCAATGCAATAATCGATACAACATGTTGCTAGATGTATTTACAATAATAATAAAACATCTATATAGTGTGTTGTGCTGATCTGGAAAAGATAAACTTGACAGTGTGTAACCTGGACCTATTTGCTGGTAAAGACAAATATGAGCTAATACGAATATACCAATAAACAAATCTTCAAGGTGAAGTGTCCAAATGATGTCTTTGACATAGCCAAGTGTTTTCCATGCCATTTCAAGTGCCAGTGAACATTATATCCTGCTGGTGTACTAGATACCGATGACTGTGCATAATTCATTTTCTTTGCCATTGAATGTTGCTGATTCTCCAAAGTGCTAGAGTTGATAGGTGTTAGTAGGTGTTGACATCAATGACAAAACCATACCAAAATACCAACAATCTCCCCCTTTGGCATTGATGGCAACACAAGATGGAAAAACCATCAAAGTGCCAAAACAGAAATTTCAAATACCAAAAGCCAACAATCTCCCAAAAGGTAATGTGTTTTTCCATATGAATCTCTCCCCCTTTGACATCAAATGCCAAAGTAAAATAAAAACATTTTCAGATACAAAATACCAATCAATTCAGTATACCAATTACTCTCCCTGAGAAGTAGCTTCCTCATCAAAGCCAGAGTAAAGATTTCTCTGTTAATTCTGTCGGTTGATGACAAACATCAACTTCCTAAGTCTCTACCGGTGGGGGTATGACCCCAAGCTAATCTCAAAGATATTCAAAAGTTTCCTTAGGCAGAGGTTTAGTGAAAATATCTACAATCTGCTCTTTAGTATTCACATAAACCAGTTTTATTTCTTTTGCTTCAACATTTTCCCTTAAAAAATTTAGTTTGATAGAAACATGTTTGGTTTTAGAATGTAATACCGGATTCTTAGATATATCAATTGCTGCAGTGTTATCACAATAGATAGTTCCTTTGAATTGTTCATCAATCTTCACATTTGTACTCTCAACGATTTTCTGCAATCTTTTGTTAAAACATCTATATGCCTTTCTCTTAGATGAATAACCAAGAAATATTCCTTCATCACTTCTAGGATAAAATTTACTATTATACTTATCTCTTCTGATATTACATTTGTTTCCAAATATTTTGAAATATTTAAGAGTAGGAGTAATACCAAACCATAGTTCATGAGGGGTCTTACTAGTTTCACCTTTGATGTGAACTTTGTTGAATGTATAGACCGTTGTACTTTCTGCTTCTCTCCAATATACATGTGGTAGGTTTGCTTCTGATAACATACTTTTGGCTGCATCCAAGATAGTTATGTTTCTGCTTTCAACAACTCCATTCTGTTGTGGTGTCTGAGGTGCTAATAGATGTCTTCTGATTCCATTCACTTCACAGAATGCATTAAATTCTTTAGATGTAAATTCTCCTCCTTGATTTGATCTTAGACATTTGATTTTCTTACCGGTTTCATTTTCTACCATAGCTTTGAATAGTTTGAACATCCCAAATGCTTCTGATTTTTCTCTAAGAAAAGTAACCAAACACATTGTAGAATAGTCATCAATGATTAGCATGCAATATCTATCACCTTGTAAACTTTTAGTTCTAGCTGGACCACATAAATCAGTATGAATTAAGTCAAGAGAATTATTGGATTTTTTTGGAATACTTTTGAAAGTATCTCTAACTTGTTTTCCAAATTGATATTCCTTACATACCGAATTGTGAGGCTTAACAATCTTAGGTAGATCTCTAACTGCCTTAGTAGTACTGATTTTTACCATGCAATCAAGATTTACATGACAAAGTCTCTTATGCCATAGCCAACTTTCATCAATATGTGAAATCAATCATGTCTTTTCACTGTTATTCAAATGAAAGATATTACCTCTAGTTTGATTACCGGTTTCAATTTCCAAACCAGTTCTATTCATGATTTTGCATTTTCCATTTTTGAATTGTAACTGAAATCCTTTCTCAACTAATTGACCAACACTCAAAAGATTATGCTTTAAACCTTCAACATAGTAAACATTGTCAGTACTATGCTTACCATCAAGAGATATTGTACCTTTAGCTTTGATCAAACAAGCTTTATCATCTCCAAATCTTACTAGACCTCCATTATATTTCTGAAAAGTCAAGATACTTTTATCACCAGTCATATGATGTGAGCATCCTGAGTCAATGATCCATTCATCCTTAACTTCAACTTTAGCTACCAAGGCCTGTTCTACCGGTTGAGCAGTAGGTGCCGGTTGATCTTCTGTTATAGCAACAAAAACCCATCCATTGTCTGCCGAATCTTCATCAGAATCATCAGTCACTCCTTCCTCAATAAGATAACAAGATTTGTCTTTATTCTTCTTAAATCTGTATCTCTGATATTCAGGGTTAGGCTTGTATGTTCTTCTAGCTTCTTCTCTTAGTCTAGCATGTCTATTAGGGCATCTTGAAGCCATATGACCAATCTTATTACAATTAAAACATTTAAAGGGTGCTTTACCTTCATACTTACTTCCAACTGGACCTTTAGGTATTTTTCTTGTAAATAGTGCTTCAAGTTCTTCATTTTCTCTCCTTCTTTCTTCAAGTTCTCTTGCATAAAAGGATTTCCAATCAGACTTGTCAAATGATGGTGCAGGTGATGTATATGCTTTAAAAGCTAAATCTGTCTTTATAGTAGCAACAGGACCAAATTCCTCAATTTCAAAAGCTGAAAGTTTTCCAATCAATGTATCCCTAGTTACTGATGTATTAGGCATTGTTCTTAACTCATTTATAGTAGTAACTCTCATTTTATATGTCGGTGGCAATCTTCTTAAAACTTTTGAAACAATTTCATCTTCACTTAAAGTTCCTCCACAACATTTAGTACCCAAAACAATTTCATTTACTTTTTCCATAAAAGCAGAAATCCTTTCATCTTCTTCCATTTTTCAGATTTTCATACCTGACCCAGAAGCTTTCAAGTTTTGCAATTTTGACTGTGGAATCTCCTTCATTCAGTGTTTGCAAATGATCCCAAATAGCTTTAGCTGTAGACCTATTTGATAATCCCATGATTTGTTGATCTGATAATGCGCTCAAAAGTGCTTCTGTTGCTTTGCAATCATTTTCCTCATCTTTAGTCAAGTTAGGTGGATTAGGCTGATTCTGAGGAGGAGCAGTATAGCCATTATTTGTAACATCCAAGATGTCCTTTCCATTGCAATTTAGATGTGTCTCCATTTTGATCTTCCATATGCCATAGTTGGTTCCATCAAGTTTAGGACTATCCTTCCCAAAATAGTTAGTAGACATTGGATCTCCTCAAGCTGTTAAACTTCTGCAAAAGAGGACTAGGCTCTGATACCAATTGTTAGGTCCCGAAGACAACTGAGAGGGGGAGGGGGGCTGAATCAATTGTCAAATAAATTCAAACCAAAAATAGTTTAACCAACTTAATGCTTAATACCGGTAAACCAGTCTTATATGCTAGTACACAATTTTATCAGTTAATTGCAATATCGGTAAGGATTAATGTATGAAACAAAAAGACAAAGTCATCCACAACAATTTAACACCAATATTTGTACGTGGAAACCCTGTAAGGGGAAAAACCATGGTGGGAAACCTTACCCACAATCAGATGATACTACTGCAAATAGTAAGTGTATATAAATGGGGTCTGCACATGCAGAAAAGCCAAGCACCAAGAGCTCACTTCTCAAACACAAAATAGGAGTCACATTGACTACAATTGGATGGTTAAATCCAATAAGGATGTACTACTCAAATTAGAATCTTTCTATGCTGGATTCAGTACCGGTGTAGTTCTGACCATCTTCACAAAAACCCTCCTTCAACCTTCAAATGATGTCTGCGTGTATAGCTCTACTTATTCTCGCATATACCTTCACACAATCCTTTTTCGCATTTCACATTCGATCTTACAAATAAGATCTTAAATTTATAACATAACTTAAGACCAATTTTAGTAGGTTAGCTCTAAAGGATATTACAATAAAATCAATTTACAATTAGAACAATGTCCGATGCAATAACCGATACAACATGTTGGCTAGATACATTTACAACAATAATAAAACATCTCCATAGTGTGTCGCGCTGATCTGGAAAAGATAAACCTATCGGTATGTAACCTGGACGGTAACAACAAATATGCTAATACGAATATACCAATAAACAAATCTTCAAGATGAAGTGTCCAAATGATGTCTTCAACATAGCCAAGTATTTTCCATGCCATTTCAAGTGCCGGTGAACATTATATCCTGTCGGTGTACCAGATACCAGTGACTATGCATAAGTCATTTGCTTTGCCGATGAATGTTGCTGATTCTCCAAAGTGCCAGAGTTGATAGGTGTTAGTAAGTGTTGACATCAATGAAAAAACCATACCAAAATACCAACACAATAAGATCATAGTCATTCGGCTACTTGGCTACGAGCTTAGGTGCTTGAGAAAGGCTGGGTTGAGAAGGTGGTAAAGAAGTTCTAGGCTGATCAAGATTTTGCTTATTCCTTATTGTATTATATGTGTGAGCAACAATTTTATAAGAAGCATCCTTTGATTGAGTAAATCTTGTAAATAAACCTGGAGAGTTATTCTCAAAAGACTTACCACAATTAGACTTAACTTTCTTTGGGAAAGGACTAGTTGTAGTCATGTAAATAACTAGTCTTTTGGGCTTTGAAGTGATAGAGAATACTAACGTTCATGGATTTTTTATTCTTCAAATAAGATGAGTCTATACATGGATTAATCTTAATGTCCTTACAATTAGAAGGCGATACCTCTAAGAAATCATCCAGGGTATCATCCAACATATCAAAATCATCTTGTGAGAACACCTTATTGAATGCATTAAATTCTTGGAGGAAGATATTTGACATAAGGCATTCATGTCAGGTTCACGAAAATGTAGAGGAGGGGATTTTATATCCTCGATATGACGAGATCTCAAGGAACAAACTAGTCTTCACTACCTCACTTAACTTGCACTTTGGTGAACTAGGGAGATCAACAATATAGAAAGAAAGAAAACTACAACAAACTTGCAATTGGAAACTAAAAAATTAGAAAAACATATAGTGGTAAAAATATTTTGATAGCAACAAATGAAAACTAACAGAACATAGATTTTACCATTAATCTAATAGAGCCCCAACCTCGCATGCCAACATGCCATGAAGACGTCTACATGTCATGATGTTGTCTATATGGCTAGAAAAAAGGAAATGCAAAAAATTACTCCATGTTACTCGAACCTATTCGCCACCTACACACACACAAATAGGAAAAAAAGGTTGGGGTTGTCTAGAGTCTTGCCTCAGTCAAACCCTCATTTCAATGTTTCCACCTCCATAAAGAGCCAAGTAGATAGATATGATAAAATGATAAATAGATAACATAATAAAAATAAACCCCACTTAATGAAGGAAAACCCTTATTACAAGAGATGCAATGATTAAAATTATTAAATGAAACTACATAATAAATGCACTTATAGATTTAATAAATAAGATAGTATTGCAATGCAATAGATATGCAAGATAAGAGAGAAGAAGAGTGTTGCACAGTGGAGAGCCCTCTCTTGAGATGACAACGTGAGTGTTCTTTGAGAGAAGATCAAGTTGTTGTAAGATTGAGTGTGCATTTTGACAAAGCTTTGTTATGATTGTAAGAGCAAGAGAGCCAAGAGTGAGAGTTCTTGCAAAATGAGGGAAAATGAAGAGTTTTGTTGCTCAACATGGGCAGTAATGACCATTTCAAATATTCGCAAGACAAGAGACATGTGTTAACAAAGGCTTGACATAGAATATGCTCATTTGTATTTGGGATATTCTCAATAGATGTGTGCGCCACGCTCCCATATCACCAAATCAACCCCAAATCTGGCTCAGGGGTGGCTAGTGCTACTTTGTCTTTAAGTTTCATGATGTCAGAATGATTAAATATCGATCATGAATTTTCATCATAATGCATCGATCTTGATGCAAAAGTGTCATAAATGCACTAGGTACAATTTGCGACACTACATGGAGTAACATTTTAATATTAAATTTATTTATGACTACAATAATAATAATTAGCTAGGAGGGAAATAAAGTAAATTTATGAACATTTTAAGATCGATTTTGATGTAAATTATATTTATCATAAGGTGACGTGACTTGAAAATAATTTAGGTTTATACATGATATATTACTAATTGAGAAATATTTCAAAATATAATTTAATTCTTGTTCCCTCATTAGATTCAAAGGAAGAGTTGTATGGCCACAAGGAGATAAGAACTTTTTAGCTCTAATGGAGACCATAACTTGTTGACACTTTACTCCTTCCATATCTATGCAATGGTTTTAAAAAAAAAACGGTTGGCTTGTGCAATGTTAAATCTATGCTATTAAAATTACCTTTACACCTTTCAATTGCATTTGCTTGAAAGTTTGCGAAGCCTTTTCAACAAAATCTTCCTATATGCAAATCTTGTAATTATGGCATTCATGAGACAAATTTTCTTTCAGGCATTTTGTCAAGAAATATACATGTGTTGTCTATTCATGATACATTTTACATCATATGTGTTGAGGCAATTTTAACTATAATATTTGACATATTTCTTCTATCCTTTATGTTTTAATGGATGATAGCAAACAAGTAGGTAACAACATACTTAAATTTTGAATGACCATTGATTCAAGTAAGATAGTGCCTTGCAAATATTCATCTACATGACAATCTATTTTTTCTACCAAAAAATATATGAGAAGGTTGGTCTTGGTCTTATTGAGCTATAGTAAGGATGTAATTTTGAACTCTAAGCATAACAAAAGTATAAGTAATTTTTAATAATTTGTAGTAAGGTTGTAATTTCAAATCTTAATAGGACCCATTTATAAAATAAATGGATGCAAGTACATAATAGAGTTTGATTTTAGACTTTGTTGATACAAATGTGTCATGGTTGACAAGTTCTTTCATTCCCAGTAAAATCTTTCACAATCAATAAGTTTTCATAATTAATATTCCATGCCATCATCTAGAATTTGATCTGATTTTGTTTGGTATCTTAGCTTGGTATCAATGATTTAAAAAAAATGAAGTTGAAAGTTCTAGGTTACATGCACAAGACTTAACAAAAATGAAGTTGAATATTGTAGATGACATGCACAAGACTTTACAAAAATGATGTTAAATGTTCTAGCTGACATGCACAAGACTTTACAAAAATGAAGTTGAACGTTTTGGATGACATGCACAATTCTTAACAAAAATGAAGTTGAACATTCTAGTTCACATGCACAAGACTTAACAAAAATGATGTTAAACGTTTTAACTGACATGCACAAGATTTTACAAAAATGAAGTTGAATGTTTTGAATGACATGCACAATTTTTAACAAAAATGAAGTTGAACATTCTAGTTCACATGCACAAGACTTAACAAAAATGAAGTTGAATATTCTAGATCACATGCGCAAGACTTAACAAAAATGAAGTTGAATATTCTAGATCACATGCGCAAGACTTAACAAAAATGAAGTTGAACATTCTAGATCACATGTGCAAGACTTAACAAAAACGATATTGATAGTTCTAGATGATATGCACAAGACTTAACAAAAATAAAATTGAAATTGGTCCGTCTGGTTGACATCAAGCATAGATTGTCCCAATTTCTGAAGACAGGTCAGTAATGTACGTTTCCACATTAATAGAATCTACGGTGGAAGCTTTTAATACACATAATGATATCTGTCTTAAAATCCTATTTAAGAATGTCTTATGAGAAGAATTTGACACTTAATCAAATATCTTATTGAACCATAAAAATTGTGCACTGCAGCACGAAAACACTATTTGTGAGACTAATCAAATATCTTATTGAACCATAAGATTATTTTGTTTACGTCATCCATCACTATTTGTGAGAATGACATTTCTCAAAACTAGTCATTTCTGTAACAACATACCGATAAATTCGAGTTAGATTAACATGTTAATTGTAAGGCGATCAGGGTATAGATTATCTATAATCATATATATTTACAATAGTTTCTTCTTCGATCATGTATGTCCATAGCGCTTCAATTGATTTAACTAAAAATGTATCTAATTTATTTATGAAAAACCTTTTTCAAATTCATTTAATGTGTGCTTCGTTTTCAGCCGATTTATTGTTTCTATATGGTCTTCCTTCATCTTTTCATAATCAAGAGACAAATAACTAGCAATTGCACTTTGGTGTGCAATGGGTATGCCGAAGAGGTGTGGAATGTTAGTTAGGGAAAATTTTGGTCTATTAATTACATACGTTTGTGTACTTCATAAGGTGAATTAGTAGGTTGTTAAGAAAAAGACATTGTATGTGTAACAAAGATCTCAATGAAGAAGTGATAACTTCAAATCAACTATGCATCCACTTAGAAGGATCTTACTAGCAGGATCATGATATGTTTTCAATAGGGAGAAGAGGAGATATAGAGTGGTGGAGAGAGAGAGAGAGAGAGAGAGAGAGAGAGAGAGAGAGAGAGAGAGAGGTGGGGGAAGAGGAAGATAGAGGTAGTCATGAAAATAGAGCAAGAAAGGAAGAGGGAAACAAATAATAGAGAGATGGAGAGGGAGATATAATAAGGAAAAGATAGAGAAATCTAGAGGATGAGGGAGAGGAGAGATGGTTAGATAACGATAGATACACAAGGAGATATAGCAAGGGGGAGATATAGAGGAAAAATAAAGAGTAGTTGGGAGAGAGGTAGAGATAGATACAGATAGGGGGATATGGAGGTATAAAGGGAAAGAGATATGGGGAGGGATAAAGAGGGGTGAGAGAGAGAAGGATGGAAAGGGAGAGAGATAGGTAGAGGTGGGGTAGGGGGCAGAGAGAGAGAGAGAGACAAAGAGAGGCGGAGAGAGAGGGGTGGGGGGCAAAGGACAGATATCCCAATATATTGAGAGGGAGAGAGGGAGAGATATAGATAGAGTGTAATATAGAGATTTGGAGAGGAATAGAGAAATAGATAAAGAGATAGTGAGATAGAGATGTAAAGAAAGAGATAGAGAGGAGTGAGAGGGAGATCAAAATAGAGGGAAATAGAGATAAATATATGGAGTAGGATAGATGGAGTGTGTGTGTGTGTGTGTGTGTGTGTGTGAGAGAGAGAGAGAGAGAGAGAGAGAGAGAGAGAGAGAGAGAGAGAGAGAGAGAAGGATAGATAGGGATAATAAAATATAGATAGATTAGTACTGAGAGAAAGGATAGTGATAGAGAAGAGAAGAGTGAGAGAGAAAGCTAATAGATAAGTAATAGAGAGATATAGAGAAAGGAGGAAATAAAAATAGAGATGGGGAGGGGAAATATACATAGCAATAGATAGAGGAAAGATATATATATATATATATATATATATAGAGAGAGAGAGAGAGAGAGAGAGAGATGGAAATGGAGATGGATAGGATTATGGAGAGAAGAATAGGGAGAGATAAAGTCTGAGGAGAGGGGCTTGATATAGATGAAATAGATAAATATATAAAGAGAGGGAGAGAGAGGAAGATAATGAGAAAGGAAGAAATAGAAAGATAAAGATAGAGATAAGTAGTGGCATAGATATAGAGAGGAAGATAGGGGAAGTGATATAGGGGTGGAGAGAGATGAAGAGATAACTAGAAAGAGATAGAGAGAGAAGGAAGAAGAAATATGGAGAGATAGAGAGGAAGATAAAAAGAGGGATAGATAGATATATGGGAAGATAAAGAGAGATGGAGATAGAGAGATAGAGATATATGGGATGAGCGGTAGAGATAGATGGATAGATAGTGGGATAGGGAGGGAGAAAGAGTGGGAGACATGGGGAGGGAGAGAGTGGTGCAATCATGGTTAGGAGGGACCTCAATGAGGTCTATCTAGACCGTGCAGAAAGAGTAAAACACAGTGAAAGAAAGACAAGATGATGGACGCATTGCAGAATTGATTGATTATATCATGAAAAACTGTTTATAGTTTTCTGACAACATGCAAGCTACAAGATTCGGCTCACTAGCCTGGTACAAACATGCTCCTTTAAAGTCTCAGTGAATACAAAACCTCTTAACCTCAAGATAGATCTTCCCAGTTCTAAAAACTTGCTTCTACAAGCTAAATTACATTAATTTATATGGTCTAGAGGGATCCGATCGGCCCAAGAAGAATTAAACAATGATGAACATGATGAAACGTGTAAAACTACGAGGTTGGCCTCCACCAATGAAAATCCTCTGAAAAATCCAAAGGAAGAAGTGCAGATCGAAAGGAAGGTTGGCCACACACCAAGGAATGCTAGAAACAATGAACTAGGGCTCCACAAGCTAAGGAAAGGATCTGCAAGATTCGCCAATAGTGAATAGGTCCAAGCATTTTCGGTGTTCTTAGCGAGAAAAATGTCTCGAAATATGGAGGTGATAACTTGTCAGAAAATGATCCAAATGCCCTAAGGTTCAGGAATAAGGAAGATAATCATGATTACCAGTAAAATCCAGCTCAACAAGATCCATTGAGAAAATGCAGAATGAAATGCTAAATCTGCAAAATAAAAAACAAACTGAAAAGAAATATTTTTGGTTGATGCAATATTTCCAAGAACTGGGGATGCTCTTGCATCAGACATCCAAGGTTGTTGAAAAAAAGTGAGTCCCTCACTTTTCTGGGGTTAGAGGAAAACCAAGGCGGTCCACCTCTACTTGAGAAATCCAAGATGAATCTTCAACTGGTCTGTCCTTCCATTTCAAAATATACTCTTTGTATTGACTGCTCCGAGTACTATGCCCAATCCTACTGTCCAAAATGTCTACACTCTGATCTTGTTCCTTCCGGGGCAACTACTTCTCCAAGTCTGCAATACCGTCTTCATTGAATTTTGATTCATGATATTGATGTAGATCTACAATGTTGAATATAGGTGAGACCCCAAACTATCCGGTAACTCCACTTCATATGCATTTTCGGAACTGAATTTCCTCAAGACATTACAAGGTCCAAACTTCCTAATCTGCAACTTTTTATAGGTTCCAACTGGAAATCTTTCTTTTCTCAGATACACCATCACTTCATCACTAACTTCAAATTCCTTATGTCTCCTCTCATCTGCTTTCTCCTTATATTTGATGTTCATATCCTCCAAATGCTGCTTAACCTGAACATGTAAATCCTTCATATGATTTGCAAATTCTTCCGTCTCTGCACTCCACTTGTCTTCATTACTAATATCCCTCAATTCTAATATACCTCTAGGGTGTGCTCCGGTAACAATCTCAGAAGGTCTTCTTCTCATAAGTTCTTGTTCACTGAATTATTGTTGGCAAACTTTGCTTCTGCAAGAATCAAATCCCAACTTTCGAGCTTCTCTCGAACTAAGCATCTCAACAAATTTCCCAAACTCCTATTTACTACCTCTTTCTATCCATCAGTCTATAGGTGAAAATTAGTACTGAATTATAAATCTGCCTTCATCTTCTTCCAAAGTTTTCTCCAAAAATAACCAACAAACTTATTATCTTTGTCTGAAACTATTCTCTTAGGTAATCCATGCAATCTCACTACCTCCTTGAAAAATAAGTCAGCTATATGCACCACATTAGACGTCTTCATACAAGGTATGAAATGACCCATCTTCGAGAATATATCCACCACCACAAATCATAGTTCTGATACTAATTGCTAATTACAGATGCCAAGCTAACAAGATGAGAGGGGGGGGGGGGGAGGGGGTGAATCATACAAACTTAATCTTCAATATATTCAACAGATTCAACCTCGGTAGCATAAACAGATATATGTAATCAAAACTGTAAAACATGCAACCTTAAGAACACATAATCATAACAACACTCATAACACCAAATTTAACGTGGAAACCCAAATAGGGAAAAACCACTATGGGATTTCAGACCCACTAAGAAACATACTCTTCTAGAGTATGCTCAGTTAAAAGCAAATCCTGTTAAAGATTACATACACATTGCTAGATGTGACCCGGTTAAGGGATTTCCCTCAGATCTATTAGGATCTTCACCTTGTTAGAGGTGACCTTATTAAAGGGTTTCAAACACTCAATCAGAATGTCACCTTGTTAGAGGGTTTTACAAATAAGACTATTAAGTCCATTCGGTTAAGATATTTTCTGTCACTTCACAAAATAACAGTAATAAAAATATATCTGCAACTTTGCATCTAAAATGCTAAAGCAGATTCTTATTTGCTCAATACAATCTAGTCATAGGAATTATCTTGTCCCTTTGTTGGGCTCTATACTCTGTTAATCAAATAGGTCTTCAAGCTTCTGTGCTCGGTAATCACTATGTAGCATCCCTGTGCTTACACTTGCCCTCATGCATTGTTTATCAACAGTTCCTTATTTATAAACAATTTGCTAACCACTTAATCTCCTTGATCACATATCCCATGATCAATCATAGCCATCAGATCTTCAAACTTGACCAGGTTCAATGTATCCTTCTATCTGAAAATGTTTTACCTCTCCTTGGAACTTGCATACATTTCTTGGAACTTGTGCTAAGGTATTGCGGTTCAATCTGAGTTGTAGATCGTTCTGTCGATCTTTCATTGCCATAGATTCTTTAACAAACTTCATGCACGACATACCAATCATTTAATCAATTCCAGCTCATCAGCTTCCTTCATTAAATAACGCTTTTAATCATTTAATGCATTTTGTTACAGCTCGGTTGTAACTTGGTAAATACTAAACTTCACTCGGTCGACCTTCCGCCTTCATTAACCAATAGCGATAACCTTAGGGTTTATCGACTAGGTTCCTTAGGGTTTACCGACTAGGTTCTTTGCTCGGTAACATAGTATAGTATTAACCTTACAATCAACAACATATGTAAGATATCAAAAAAATCTAAACATCATGATCTCATCATTGTCTAACTCGGTAATAGTTGCCCATTGAGTAACTTATTTCTCCCCTTATTCATCACAATCTTTCTGTGTCTTTTATCGACATCTTTATGCTCACCAAATCATACTTCTTAAGATATGGCAACATCATACTAAATTAGAAAATCAATTTCTTGACATCAATGACAAAATAATAATATTAAGACAACAAACATCCTTAATCAGTTATATCCATAATCATCAACAACCTTCTCAATATCCTTATTGAAATGCCAACAATCTCCCCTTGTCTGTTATATTGCCAACAATCTCCCCCTTTGGCATTGATGGCAAAACCAATTGATTTGACCTAATTGATTCGGATTCAGATTGTTGTGAGATTTTGAAATGCTCTCCCCCTTATTCATTAGTCTTCTCCCCCATACATTAGTCTTCTCCCCCTTTGACAACAATGCCAAAAAGTAAAGAACTAAAACATGATTTCTTCCGCTGAGAAGTGAATTCCTTGCTGTTATGTATCAACTTAGTCTCGGTTAGAGCATTTTATCTTCAATTCCTGTTCCCTATATTTGTTTCCTCCACACCTTTAGAAAACATCCTAAAGTGTGTAAATAAGCATCAATCCACACATAATATTAGGTAGATTCATCGAATTGATGCTTTCACCGAACTCTGTCAGTGAGTAGAAGATAGGGGTAGGACCCCTAACTTGCTTATGAGATACTCAAAAGTGTCCCTTGGTAGTGGCTTGGTGAAGATATCTGCTATTTGTTCCTTTGTGCTAACATACTCCAACACCACTTTCTTCTCTTGAGCTTCTTCTCTAAGATAATGATATTTGATAGATATGTGCTTTGTCTTAGAGTGCATAACAAGATTCTTTGAAATGTTAATGACACTAGTATTGTCACAGAATATAGTTACTGGCTCGGTAACTTTCTCATTTATACCTTCCAACAGTTGTTTGGTCCATGCTATATTGGTACAATTCAATGCTGCAGCAATGTATTCAGCTTCTGCTGTTGACTGTGAATCACATCCTTGTTTCTTGCTAAGCCAACTCACTAGTATTTCTCCTAAAAAGAAAGCTCCTCCACTTGTTCTTTTTTTGTCATCAATGTTGCCTGCCCAATCAGCATCAGTATAAACTTTTAAATCAAAGTCATTTCCTTTCTGATATACTAAGCCATAATCCTTAGTACTTTTCAAGTATCTGAAAATTCTCTTGATTGTTGTCATGTGTGTTTCCTTGGGATCTGTAGAAAATATTACAACTATACCTACTACACGTACTATGTCTGGTCTACTATGAACAACATATTGTAGCTTTCCAATCATGGATCGATAAAGTGTCTCATCAACAGATGCAAATTCATCATTCTTTGATAATTTATAGTTGGTAGTCATTGGAGTACTTACTGGTTTGGAATCCTCCATTTAAATTTCTTCAAGATTTCCTTTATGTACTTGGATTGAGTAATGAAAATCTCATCTTTTATTTGCAATATCTGTAAACCTATAAAATACTTTATCTCACCGATTAGTGATATCTCAAATTCTTTGCACATTTCCTTACCAAAGTTTTTGCATAGAGAATCATTCCCACAAAATATAATGTCATCAACAAATATGGCTGAGATCAGTATTCCATTTTCATCATTCTTCATGTACATATTGTTGTTTTCACTTGTCCTTATAAAACCAATCTTGATTAAATAAGAGTGTAATCTCTCATACCATGCTCTAGGTGCTTGTTTCAGACCATATAAAGCTTTGTGCAATTTGCATACCCGATCTTTATTCTCTCCTTCAACAAATCCTTCAAGTTGTTCAATAAAAACTTCTTCTTCTAATATACCATTCAGAAATGCAGATTTGACATCCATTTGATATACCTTGAAATTTTTGTAAGCAGTATATGCCAACAATGTTCTTACTCCTTCAAGTCTTGCCATAGGTGCAAAAGTCTCACCATAATCAATTCCTTCTTCTTGAGCATATCCTTTGCAAACTATTCTTGCTTTATTTCGAATGACCTCACCTTTTTCATTCAGCTTGTTTCTGAAAATCCACTTTGTATCGATTACATTTTTGCCCTTCGGTCTTGGGACTAGTCTCCATGTGTCATTCTTCTTGATTTTATCAATCTCTTCTATCATAGCATTTATCCAATCTTCACTTTTAAATGCCTCTTTCACTATCCTTGGTTCAAATTCAGATATCAGACATGTGTTCTGTCTCAGTTTATTTCTTGTCATGACTGGATCATCCTTATCTCCTATAATATGATTTGATGTATGATTCCTTTTGACATACTTGGCTAATACAAGCTCGGTAGGCTCTGTATGATCTTCTTCATCACTTGGTAACTGGACATTCTCTTTATTTCCTTCAACAGCTTTCTCGGTAGGACTTCTCGGTTGAACATATACAAATTCTTCATAATCTTCTAGTTCTTTGGAGTTTTCTTCATCATTTCTTTCTACAAATTCATCAATTTTCACATTTGCACTTTCTACTATTTTGTTAGATGATTTGATTAGGCATTTAAATGCTTTACTTCTAGAAGAATAACCAAGAAATGTTCCTTCTTCACTTTTCTGATCAAACTTTCCATTTCTATCATCTTTGTGTACATAGCATCTACTTCCAAAGATTTTGAAGTAACTTACATTAGGTTTCTTGTCATACCAAATTTCATATGGTATCTTCAAAGTTCCTTTCTTCAGTGGTACTCGGTTCAGGGTGTAAACTGTTGTGCTTATTGCTTCTCTCCAAAATGTTTGTGGCACTTTCTTTTCAATCATCAGAGTTCTGGCACAATCCACAATAGATCTGTTTCTTCTCTCAGCTATCCCATTTTGTTGTGGAGTTCTTGGTGCAGAGACTTGTCTTTTTATACCATGATCATTGTAGAATAAGTTGAACTCATCAGAGGTAAACTCTCCTCCTCTATCTGATCTAAGACATTTCAGTTGTCTTCCTGTTTCATTTTCAACTCTTGCCTTGTACCATTTAAACATTTGAAAAGCTTCTAATTTTTCTTTTAAAAACATAACTGACATCATCCTTGAATCATCCACAAATAATATGAAATATTTATCACCATAATAACTTTGAACTTTCATAGGACCACAAAAATCAATGTGCACAAGATCTAAAATTCCCTTAGAAGTGTAGGACTTACTTGTAAAGCTTGATCTTGTCATATTACCCATCTAGCATCCTCGACACATAGCATTCTCAGGCTTTTCCAAACTTGGTAGACCTCTTACTCAGTGCTTCTTGCTTATTTTGATCAGATTATCAAAATTTACATGACAAAATCTTTTATGCCATAACCAGGTATTATCTATCTTTGCATAAAGACACTTATTCCGAGTTGAGTCAAGGTGAAATGTGTTACCTTTTGTTTGAGTCTCGATAGTAGCTAACTTTCCATGCTTGTCATGAACTTTGACAATTCCTTTTTGAAATTCTATTCGGTAACCTGTGTTGTTTAGTTGAGCTACACTCAACAAATTATATTTCAAACCTTCAACCCAATAAACATCATTACATTTAGCATTGTCAAGAAGTGTTATGGATCCTTTACCTTTTACTGGACATGGTGCATCATTACCAAATCTTACATAACCTCCATCATAATCTCCTAACATAACAAACTTGTGTTTATCACCTGTCATGTGATGTGAGCATCCACTAGCTATGATCCAAGAATCATTAGTATTTATGTGAGATATTAGGGCTTTTTCTTCATACCTTTCTTCATCTGATCCATCTTTGATAGCCACATAAACTAATTCCTCTGTATCAGTTTCATCTGATTTATCATCATTGGATTCCTCATCAGCTATTAGGCATGACTTTCTATCTCTTCTTCTGAAGTCTCGGTGTCCTCTGTAATGATTATTTTTCTATCTGTCATCTCGGTAATCTCTCTTTTCACTAGATTCTTTGTTAGAGCAATTAGAAGCAATATGTCCTATTCTATCACAGTTTAAACATTTCAAAGGCAACTTTCCTTTGTACTTACCGTTTCCTCTTGGTAGCCTTCTGGCTAATAGTGCTTCAAACTCTTCTTGCTTTCTGATTTCTTCATAAAGTTTGTGTACCTCCTCCATGTTTTTGTGAAATCTTTCACTTGCTCCATTGTGATTCCCTTCAGCGTACTTATACTTTCTATCATTGTAATCATTAGATTCATCAAGATGAAAAGAACTAAATGCAGACTCAATTTTATTTAGTGAAGACCCACTGTTATCAAAGTTACTTAACTCAAATGCATGTAGTTTACCAATAGTAGCATCCAAAGAGACTAGCATATTGGGTACAAACCTCAATTCATTTATTGTAGAAACCCGAATTGCATAAGCAGGTAGAAGGGTTCTCAATATAACTTACTTATGACATCCTTTTCTTCAATGGTTCCTCTTGCTCCTTTGATTTGATTGACAATCTCCTTTAACCTTGTACTGTACTGGGTTATGTTCTCACCTTCATTCATTCTCATGGATTCAAGTTGTCCTCTTAGACTATCCACTTTTTCTCTTTAAACATGTTCATCACCTCCATACACAGAGATGAGCTTGTCCCATATTGCCTTGGCATCATTGCAGCCTTCTAGATCATTAGCCTCTAAGTTGATCAATGCAGATGTTATTTCAATCATTGCTTGAATATGTTCTTGCTCTGCCTTTATCTCTTACATTGTCAATGGATAGGTGCTAGGTGTAATAAAATCATTCTCCAGATAATATACAACATATTCTCCAACTCCTGATAGGTGTAGCTTCATCCTTTTCTGCCATGTGGAGAAGCTAGACTTGTTCAGTTTCGGTGCATCCCTCTTAGACATCTTTGGATCTTTGCCTCAAGTACCTTTAAACTTTTCCTCTTGAGTCCAAAGCTCTGATACCAATTGATAGTTCTGATACTAATTATTAAGTACAGATGGCAAGCTAACACGATGAGAGGGGGGAGGGGGGTAAATCATACAAACTTAATCTTCAATATATTCAACAGATTCAACCTCGGTAGCTTAAACAGATATATGTAATCAAAACTATAAAATGCACAATCTTAAGAACACATAATCATAACAACACTCATAACACCAGATTTAACGTGGAAACCCAAATAGGGAAAAACCACTATGGGATTTCAGACCCACTAAGAAATATACTCTTCTAGAGTATGCTCGGTTAAAAGCAAATCCTGTTAAAGATTACAAACACATTGCTAGATGTGACCTAGTTAAGGGATTTCCCTCAGATCTGTTAGGATCTTCACCTTGTTAAAGGGTTTCAAACACTCAATCAGAATGTCACCTTGCTAGAAGGTTTTACAAATAAGACTGTTAAGTCCACTCGGTTAAGATATTTTCTGTCACTTCACAAAATAATAGTAATAAAAATATATCTGCAACTTTGCATGTAAAATGCTAAAGCAGATTCTTATTTGCTCAATACAATCTAGTCATAGGACTTATCTTGTCCCTTTGTTGGGCTCTATACTTTGTTAATCAAACGGGTCTTCAAGCTTCCATGCTCGGTAATCACTATGTAGCATCCCTGTGCTTACACTTGCCTGCATGCATTGTTTATCAATAGTTCCTTATTTATAAACAATTTGCTAACCACTTAATCTCCTTGATCACATATTTCATGATCAATCATAGCCATTAGATCTTCAAACTTGACCAGGTTCAATGTATCCTTCAATCTGAAAGCGTTTTACCTCACCTTGGAACTTGCATACATTTCTTGGAACTTGTGCTAAGGTATTGCAGTTCAATCTGAGTTGTAGATCTTTCTGTTGATCTTTCATTGCCATAGACTCTTTAACAAACTACATGCATGACATACCAATCATTTAATCAATTCCAGCTCATCAGCTTCCTTCATTAAATAACACTTTTAATCATTTAATGCATTCTGTTACAGCTCGGTTGCAACTCAGTAAATACTAAACTTCACTCGGTAGACCTTCCACCTTCATTAACTGATAGCGATAACCTTAGGGTTTACTGGCTAGGTTCCTTAGGGTTTACCAACTAGGTTCTTTGCTCAGTAACATAGTATAGTATTAACCTTCCAATCAACAACATATGTAGGATATAAAAACAATGTAAACATCATGATCTCATCATTGTCTAACTCGATAATAGTTGCCCATTGAATAACTTATTTCTCCCCTTATTCATCACAATCTTTGTGTGTCTTTTACCAATATCTTTATACTCATCAAATCATACTTCTTAAGATATGGCAACATCATACTGAATTAGAAGATCAATTTCTTGACATCAGTGACAAAATAATAGTATTAAGATAGTAAACATCGTTAATCAGTTATATCCATAATCATCAACAACCTTCTCAATATCCTTATTGAAATGCCAACAATCTCCCCTTGTCTGTTATAATACCAACAACAAATATAGAATCATTCCCTTTATGTGTCTTAGGTAATCCAAGTATGAAATCCATGCTTATGTCCACCCAAGGTCTCTCTAGTACTGTCAAAGGCTTATACAATCCCACATTCTGACTACTACCTTTTGCAACCTTCCAAACTCTACAACTCTTTACAAATTTCCTAACATCCTTATGAATTTGAGGCAAAAAGTAATGTTCACTCACCAAGGCTACTGTTTTGTCAATACCAAAGTGTTTAGCTAATCCTTCACTATGCTTCTCCATTATTAAATTTTCCCTCATAGAACTTTTAGGTATGCACAACTGAAGTCCTCTGAATAACATCCCATCCTGAATGAAATAATCCAACCACTTACTTCTATCTGCCATAACCGGTTCTCTACATGCTTTCCAAGGTTCTGCAAAATCCGGGTCATCATCATACAGGGTGTTCAACACTTCATATCCTAATACTATCACTCTCATTTCTGTCAGCAAATTCCTTGTTTGACTCTCCACTTTGATGTTTCAATACAAAGTTGTAACTCTGCAAGAACTCTACCCATCTCATATGTCTTTGATTCAACTTACTCTGACTATTCAAATACTACAAATCTTGATGATTGGTATACAACACAAACTCTTTAGGCAACAAGTAATGCGTCCACTTCTTCAAGGCTTGAACTATGGCATAATATTCTTGATCATACACTGAATATCTCTTTTTGGAATCATTCAACTTTTCGCTGAAATAAGCTACTTCTCTCCCCTCCTGACTCAACATGGCTTCAATTGCATTCCCACTTGCATCACAATTCACTTGAAATACTTTGTTGAAATTAGGTAAAGCTAACACAGGCTGCTCAGTCACCTTCTGCTTCAACATTTCAAAACTCTTATTTTCTCTATTTGTCCAATTGAATTCTTTCCTATCTCCTCTCATTGTCTCAGTCATAGGGCTACAAACTGAATTGAAATTCTTGATAAACTTCTGGTAGAAACTAGCTAATCCATAAAATGATCTTACCTCTTCAATTCTTTCCGATGTAGGCCATTCAAAAATTTCTTTACCTTCTTAGGGTACATCTTCAATCCATCCATAGATATCACAAATCCCAAATAGACTAACTCTTCCTTCATGAAACTTCACTTTTTAAGATTTGTCAACAACTTCTCTTTCAATCTCTACAAAACTTGTCTTAAATGCAATAGATGCTCCTCTTTTTTCTTACTGAAAATTAAAATGTCGTCCACATACACAATAGTAAACTTACCCAAGAATTTCTTCAATACCTCATTCATCAATCTCATGAAAGTTCTTGGTGCATTAGTCAATCCAAAAGGCATCACGAACCATTCATATAATCCTTCATTTGTCTTGAATGTTGTCTTCTACTCATCTCCATCTTCGAGTTTGATATGATGATATCCACTCTTCAAGTCTATCTTTGTGTAGTATTTGGCTCCACTCAAGTAATCCATTATGTCATCATCCTAGGCAAAGGAAATCGATACTTCACTGTGATTTTGTTTATTTCTCTGGAATTGGTATACATCCTCCATTGTACATTCTTCTTAGGTGCTAACACAACTGGTACTACACAAGGACTCAAACTTTCTCTAATCAAACCTTTCTTCAACAATTTGTGCACTTGTCTATTCAACTCCTCATTCTCTGCTAGTGTCATATAGTGTTCTTCTTTGTTAGGAAAACTAGCTCCAGGAATCAGGTCCATGCAATGACAAATACTTATCATAGGTGTTAATCCATCAGGCACATTATCTGAAATGATGTCTTCATACTTTGTCAGCAACTCCTTTATCTCCTCTGGTTGTTCTTCATGCTCTGTGTTTTTAGTCTTCTTTGGATCTAAGGAAAAACACACGTTCTCATATCTCATTCCATCTAAGAATTTCCTTCCATCAACCAAACAAATTCTAACATTCGTACAAACTTCATCATGATAATTTCCAATTTTCAATTTCACCAAGCATTGCTCACTTACTAATATCTTATGATCATCCTGAATCCATGCTATCTGATAAGGCTTAGGGTGTCTTAATCTTTCCAACTTCAATTTATTCACCATCTTTTCTTAAACAAGATTAGTCAAACTATCACTATCAATAACTACTTTGCAACACTTACCGGATACCTTATATATGGTTTTGAACAAATTTCTCCTCTACAAGGGTTCTTCATCCTTTCCAGTATGACACAAGGCTCTCCTCAACATCAACAGTTCTCCATCTTTCAATTTGTTAGCTGATCCGGTAGGGTTTTCTTCTACCAGTGTTGTTCTCCCAATTCTCTCTACCTTCTTACATTCGAAAGCACGATGTCCTTTTCCTCCACACTTAAATAAAGTTCCTTTAAATACTCTCTTTTCATGTCTTCTGTCCTCTTTTTCAAAACGTTCATTTTTATCATCCTTCTGGTATGAACTACCATAATTACTTACTTCCTTGTCTTTGTTCTAATATGTACAGGTTCCACTTCCAACAGAATATTCTCTTCCTCCTTGAAATATTCCTCTAGAAAACCTTCCACCTCTACCTCTCTATATTTTATCATGTCTTTTGTTCAACTTTTGTTATGCTTTCAAGGCATATTGGTAAGCTTCCTCAACACTCTGCAACTTGATCAAACTGAGTTCATATTGTATAAACATTTTCAATCCATTCAAATATCTTGCAACTTGTTCAACCTCCTCGTCGACCTGTCCGGATTTGATATTTAACTTGTAGAATGCTTAGGTGTACTCCTTCATACTTGATTCTTTCTACTTCAACTTCTGTAACTTCTGGAATAGGTTCACTTGATAATCAGCTGGCATAAATTTTGATTTTAACTTGGCAACCATCCACTCCCACGATTTGATCTTCTCCTTGCCTCTTCTCTGCCTATCAACCTGCAAATGTTCCCACCAAAGAGATGCATGACCTTTCAACTGAGTACAGACATATTTCACCTTCCTTTCTTCCGCGGTGTTCTCAAAATCAAAATACTTGTCTATCTCCAAGATCCAATTAATTAATTCATCTGAATCCAACTTACCATCATACTCTAGTGGGGTAAAATGTGGTTTGGTGTTCGCCCTACTCAAAACCCTCAAGAACCTTTCCTCATCCAGATCGATCTCTTGTGGATTTGTTGCTTGTTCTGTCGATGCTTCCTCTTCCTCATCTTCACTCACATCTTCAATATGTCGATCTCTTTTCTGGTTTGTTTCAACAACTTCCAACTGGGATGTAATTCCTCTCAAGATTTCCATCATAGAAGGGCCTGCATTCCCATGCGCTCCACCATTCCTATTTTCTCTTCGTGACATCTTCATGCCAGCCCTCTATAGCTGCAGGTTGGATCCACAATCTGCTACCCCACAACAAAATCTGCAAGACAACACAATATCTTGAATAAAATATCACTCTGATACCACTTGGTGCAGTCACGATTAGGAGGGACCATAATGAGATCTATCTACAATGTGCAGTAAGAGTAAAATACAATGGAAGAAAGACAAGATGATGGAGGCAATGCAGAACTGATTGATTATATCATGAAAAACTATTTATAGTCTACTAACAACATGCAGGCTACAAGATTCGGCTCACTAGCCTGGTACAACATGCTCCATTAAAGTCTCGGTCAATACCGAACCTCTTAACCTCAAGATAGATCTCCTCAATTCTAAAAACTTGCTTCTACAAGATAAATTACATTGATTTATATGGTCTAGAGGGATCCGGTTGGCCCAAGAAGAACCAAACAATGACGAACATGATGAAATGTGTAAAACTACCAGGTTGACCTCCGTCAATGAAAATCCTCCAAAAAATCCAAAGGAAGAAGTGCGGATTGGAGGGAAGGTTGGCCACATGCCAAGGAATGTTGGAAACAACAATCTAGGGTCCGACAAGGTAAGGAAAGGATCCACAAGATTCACCAATAGCGAATAGGTCCAAGCAATTCTGGTGTTTTAAGCCAAAAAAATGTCTCGAAATCTGGAAGCAATAACTTGCCGAAAAATAATCCAAACGTCCCGAAGTTCAGTAATATGGAAGATAATCATGATTACAAGCAAAATCCAGCTCCACAAGATCCGGTGAGAAAATGCAGAATGAAATGCTAAATCTACAAAACAAACAACAAACTGAAAATAAATGTTTTTGGTTAATGCAAGATTGCCAAGAACTAAGGATTCTCCTACATTAGAGAGAGAGAGAGGTAAAGAGACATGAATATGGATATGGATAATAAGACAAGTTATTATAAATTAAATTATTTTTATAAATTCTAATTGTTATTTTTTATAAAAATTAAATAATTAAAATAAATTTCCAACTTAAATCTAAGTTAAAAATTCAAAATAAAAAGCTAAATGTAAAATTTAAACATATCATAATCTAAATATAAATATAAATAACAAATTAAAAAATTAGTAATAATTAATAATAAATTTATTAAATTGATAAATAATTAAAAAATCTATATTAAAACCTTATTATTTACATATTTATTAAAAATAAATTATAATAATTAGTAAATTTTTTAAATTAAAATAATATTTAAAAAGTTCTAAATATAAAATTAATCTATTTATATGATATTTATATATATTATAAGTAAAATAAATAAATAAAACTAAATTTTAAAAGTTTAAAATTAAAAAAATCATATTTTATTAATAAGATAAATAATCGGTTCAAGTTAGCATAGATAGTAAAAATGTAGTACCTATATATCATGTAATATTAAAACAATGACACAATCATTTTTGCTATATGTGTTGGATATTGTTTTTGCTTGGATATGTTGTTGTCAATGATGTCAACATATTCCTATGTTTTGGTGATCCAGTGATTGCAGAGAGTTGATCTTGTTAGGAATCCCACAGATACTGAGAGGGGGGGGGGGGTGAATCAGTATCTGATCGGTATATATAATTTCTTAACTTAAAACATGCAGAACATAATATAACAGTGTACCGGTATGCAAGAAATCATGCAATAAACAGAATCAAGAACATCCACATGAAAAGCACACCATAACACAAGGATTTTAACGAGGAAACCCGGTGTGGGAAAAACCTCGGTGGGATTTGTGACCCACACTATTCACTCACTGGCCAATAAGAGAAATTACCTACAATAGGGGCCTGCACATGTAGGAAGGCCAACTGCCTAGAGCTCACTGCTCAATGGGAAGTCTCACTGACTTACAATAAGGATTATACAAATCCAATATCTTGTACTGCTTTGCAATAGCATCTTCAATGCCAGATTCAGTACCGGTTCCTACTTTGTTCTTTACATATACCCCTTAACCTATATTTCACACAATAGGTCTGCCTAATATTTTCCTTTATGCTTACATCTCCTATATCAAATGTCTACACTGATCTCTTTTATATATAAGTCATTTTACAAATTGCCAAGTCAGCTTACAAAGTTTTTCAATTATAAATAAAATATAATATAACAAAATCCTGTCGGCCTCTATGCCGATGCTGGTGTCCTGAGTGCCGGTGTAGAGTGTGATCTGCTAATGCTGATAAAATGCCTTTGCCAGTGTCATAGGATTGCAAGGTTGTCATCAATGACAAAACCTTCAATCACATACAATGTCTCATTGGAGTGTGCATATGCCAACAATGTCCTCCTTTGGCATTGATGGCAACACTCATGAGAAATTTCAAAAATGTATCCAAAAATGTGAAGTCCAAAAATGTTACCAAAAATGTGTGTGCTCCCCCTGAGCATATGATTCTTGTGATTTGAATTTTCTCATTCTAGTACTCCCCCTTTGGCATCAACGACAAAGGTTGTCAAGATGTCAATAGAGTTTGTAGTTTCAACCTTGTAACTGTGTGGTTACAATTTGAAAAAGATCTCCCAAAATCAAGTTTATACTATCCATAAAATTCTTGCTATCCTTTATTGATGTCTTTGTTCTCTTCACTGTACCGGTGAGATGCTACAAATGTTCTGTCGGTGTTTTCTTTCCCTGTATTAGTGCCTCAGATACTTCCTTCCGTAGTGATGCTAGATAGTCCAATCTTGGACTTAGTTTTGATCTTAAAAGCTTTGCCTTATTTACTATTCTTTCTTTCTCTCTTTCCAATTTAAGTAGTTCTTCCTCAAAATTTGTTATCTTCTCCTCAAAAACTGATAGTGTATCAGGTGAGTTGACAAAACTATCTGCAAGTTTATTGATCTCATCATGTACCTTGCTCATTTTCTTGTCTATATCTACAGTCAAAAAGTTTGTTTTACAGGTATCTTTGTACAAATTTTTGTACTCTTTCAACAAATTACATAATTCCGGTAGAAGTGTGTCAAAAACTCTATTACACTTCTTTATTTGCTCATCAAAGAATTTATGTTTTTCAACTTCTATTTTATCCTTCAACAACTCTTCTTTTATTTTCTCAATGTTTTCTGAGATATATTTACACAGTGTATCAAGTTGTCCTAAAGAATCTTTATTGTCTATATTACAGTTGGGAGCAATTACCTTCAAAATTGGTATGGTATCATCAATTGCTTTGTAAGCTTGTGAGCTACAGTCGGTTATCTTCTTGATTGAATCTAATAGTACCTCAGTCACATTAGGTGATTTGAAGCTTGATGATGAATCAACAATCTAAGTACCGGTGGAAGTAACCAAGCTTGTATTGACCTTTGGTGGGTCTGTTTGTGTCTGCATTTCTTTAAGCAATGGTTTTTCTACTTCAGTAGTTGTCGGTGGTATTGTTTCCTTATGTACCTGTTCCTGTTTATGTTGTTGTTGTTGCTATTCCAGAGCCTTTTTCTTTGTTTGTTCCTCTGTATGTTACATTGTCTCAGTCTGTGTCTGAGTCTCTACCTTATGCTCTTTATCTTCTGTCGGTTTCTCCTGTGTGTTATCAGTTTCCTTAGCTACCGGAGGCTCACTAGCCATATCAGTCTTATCAGTTGTATCTTTGTCTACCACTATGTTGATCTTTTGAGTATCAACATCCACAGTATATAAGACTTTAGGATTAGGATTATTATCCTCTACATCCATACTCTCAGTTGCCGGTTGATCTTTTGTAGCTGTTGTTTTTACCGGTGGAGTAATCAAAGGAGGTGGGGGTAAGTTGTCTCTAACCTTGATACTAGGTGGTCCAGCAACTTTACCTTTCCCCTTGTCTCTATCTTTCTAATAAACTTTTATGGGTTTGGGGTTCCTGTACTCTTCTTGTTTTTCTTTCTCAACTAAGAATATATCCCATCCATTTTCAATCTCCTCAGTCACCTCATTAAATCTTCCGACCATTAAAGCAATGTGCCGCTGTGTAGTAGAAAATACTGGCCAGTTGGCTTGAGCAATTAGGTCATCAATTTCTTTGGGCAAGTTTACTGGATATACAACAAGTAGCTTTTCAATCTTTATTTTCTTGTCCAGTTCTACTACTGCTTGTCTTCTTGCTTCCAATCTGTTAAATAGTTCATCTGGAATTTCATTAACTACTTCCATCAAAAACTTCTTGTACATATCCATATGTAATATAACACTATTTTCAACTTGTTCTTTTTCATCAGCTGTTAAGGTGTCATATATTTTCTCTATGTTCTTCAATTTACCTTCCTTTGTGATTTCATTCAACAGTATATCAAGAGGGGCCAAGTCTTTGTTTGTCCTCTTCTTCTTCTTGGGTGTCAGTTTCTTCTTTGGTGTGGCCTTTCTTACCGGAGATTTCACTGCTTGTTGTTTTTGCCTTGTCCTCCTCAATGAGGGTGTGGTTGCCGGTGAGGGATCTCTTTTTTTTACAACTCTTTTGAAAGTTGCAGGAATGTCACTCCCTGAAGAAGTACCTACCGGTGATAGGTGAGTTTCAGGTTGTGGAGCTGCTAAATCATCCTCTGTTATACCGGTTTTCTTCAGTACATCTTCTTTGATGGCTTTTGCTTGTCTAGAACCTTTCCTTACAACTGCCTCAACCTTTTTCACTCTTTTCTTTGATTGTATTTGGCTTTCAATGATTTTTGCACTACCAAATACTTCTTCCTTAGGTTCTCTGGGGGCTTCCAGAAGTGCTTTGGCATATGTTTCAACTATGTGATCATCCGTTTCATAGCCCATCTCGGTTACCCAGACTGTCCTAGGGATGACTGCTTCCATTCAGATTTCATCTTTCTTGATGACAAAGCATATTTCATCTTTGTATTTGTCAACAATCTTTTGTGATAGCCTGATTCTTTTCTTCATTTTGACCTTTAATGCTTGAAAAAAGTCATGAATATTGTTTTCCTTGTTTTCTCTCATGTTATTGAATAGTTTTGTTAACTGTTTGCCTACTAGTATATCATATCCAAGTTCTTTGTAGCCTATATCGGGAACCTATTTTGTTATGTGTAGCATTAGACGTACTAACAAATTTCCAAACCTGAAAGTTCCTTTCTTGTCCTTCTTAATCTTTCCAAGGTTGTCAATTAATTCATCTTTTAACCACTCACATACATCAATTTTTGCATTATCTGTGACCATATCATAAGCACTCTTAATGCATAAACTTGAAACTGAATTGAGTCTATTTACATGAGTAGCTTTATATGCCGATGAATCTCACATTGATATTTGTTACATCATTAACTCTTAGGGACCTCTTGTCGGATGTTGCACCAGTTAGGTTTGTAACTAGGTCATTTGATACTTTCTTGGTTTTATCTAGTCTTTTACTGGTGGTCAGTAACCCTGTGACAGCTTTCACAACTTCCTTAGTGATTTTTTGGACTGCATCCAACCATAAAAATTCACCATGTACCCTGCTTAAGACTATCCTAATCACATCCTTGGGAAATTCAGGAATGCTAAGGATCTCTGTAAATCCTAGGGTCTCAATGATTTCGTGTTCATCTTTTATATTGCCAGTTTTATCACATATCATAGTTTTAAACATGGTTTTAATTTCTTCATCTCCTAACTCCTCAATGTTGTAGTGGATGTACATTCTGGGGTCTTCAGCATAGACAACTCCCTTAGGAATTTGAGAAAAAGCACCGAAGGTATCATCTTTCTTTGCTACCTCAGGAACTAACTGAAATACGGGCCTAGGTCTTTTTATTACTTCAATAACAGTAGGGTTTGCTATATATTCAATTATAGAGGTGGATGCCATGATTAAATACCTTTTACTGCCTTTAGGATGAATTATTGCTTGGAGTGTTCTTGCTTCTTGCTCAAAATGCCTTAGCTCGGAATCTTCACGCTCTTTGTAAATTTGAAATCTTGGTGAAATGAAATGGAGCCAAAACCTTAATTTTATAGTGTCTTTTCGCCATCTACCACCTTAATTGCATGCCGGTTAAGTATTCACTTAACATTGTTTGCCGGTAATAGGTAATTTCCAACTTCTTATCTCTAACCGAGGGAATAATAGCACATGTGTCATTAGATTGCCAAACCCTCAAAGAAATTTTCTTCAATTAAATGAATAAATTCTTGCCGGTGGAGCACTGCTCTGTCCTACTGGTGAAGTATCACTCTATCCTGCCGATGGAGTATTGACTGGTTCTGCCCGTGGAGGAGTATTCCCAATATTTATATTAGCTTTTCTAATCTATTGTTTTGAGAATTCTTGCTTAACCTCTTCAACTTTTTCTTTACCTTTCAAGCTAGAACTTTTGTTGTCTACCAGTGTTCCTTTACTTCTACAGAATTTAGCAATATGCCCAATCTTATTACATGCATAACAAGTTACATTATTTTTCTGAATAGCTTTCCCATAACCTATGCTGGTTTGTGTTCTGCATTGATTAGATAAATGTCCAAATCTTCCACAAACATAACATCTCACATTCATTCTACAGTTTTTAGAATTGTGACCTACTTTGTTGCATTTAGAACATTGACCGGTGGGTGTGTTGATATTCTGATAATTTCTAGATCTACATTCATTTTCTCTATGACCATACTTATTATAGTTAAAACATTTTCCATTGAATTTATAAGCATTAGGTTGTCTTACCGGTTTGCTGTGATCCTGAGTATTTGTAGTACCAGAGCATTCACCAACTTCAAAGCTAATTCCAGAAGTGTCACCTTTAGGTTTTTGATTCTTCAGCAAGGTGCCAAGTTCCTCTGAGCTTTTCTTGAATTTTTCTTTATGTTGATTTGCAGTTACTAGTTCTCTTTCTAAGAATTCTTTTTGTCTCATCAGTTCATTTGAGTCATTCTGAGTATGCATCAGATCTGTCTTCAACATGTCATTTTCATAGCTAAGTCTTGTGTTCTCATTTGCTGCATCACTTAGTCTTCTGGTCAATTCTTCTTCATTCTTCTTCCTATCCTCAATCTCTTTGCAAAATCTCATAGTCATATCCTACATCTCATTCTTTGTTGTCATGATGTCTTGTTTCAACTTGCTTATCATATCATTAAGTGATTCTTTTTCATCATTCTCATTCTACAATTTTTCACAAAGTTCTCTTCTCTTATTTTTTGCAACAGTAAAATTTTCTTGAAGTGCCTGAATGATATCCTGAGTTGCCCTTAAATCATCTTCTAGTTTGATATTTTTCAATTTTTCTACATCATAGTCTTTAAGAGCTCCTCCAAGTTGCTTCATCAGATTTTCCATCTTTACCGGTGTCAAGATCTTCCTCAAGCTATTAGGCTTCTAAAAATAGAGGACCAAGCTCTGATACCAATTGTTAGGAATCCCACAGATACTGAGAGGGGGGGGGTGAATCAGTATCTGACTGGTATATAGAATTTCTTAACTTAAAACATGCAGAACATAATATAACAGTGTACCGGTATGCAAGAAATAATGCAATAAACAGAATCAAGAACATCCACATGAAAAGCACACCATAACACAAGGATTTTAACAAGGAAACCTGGTGTGGGAAAAACCTCGGTGGGATTTGTAACCCACAATATTCACTCACTGACCAATAAGAGAATATTACTTATAATAGGGGCTTGCACATGCAGGAAGGCCAACTGCCTAGAGCTCACTGCTCAATGGGAAGTCTCATTGACTTACAATAAGGATTATACAAATCCAATATCTTGTATTGCTTTACAATAGCATCTTCAATGCCAGATTCAGTACCGGTTCCTGCTCTATTCTTTACATATACCCCTTAACCTATATTTCGCACAATAGGTCTGCCTAATATTTTCCTTTATGCTTACATCTCCTATATCAAATGTCTACAATGATCTCTTATATATAAGAGTCATTTTACAAATTGCCATGTCGGCTTACAAAGTTTTTCAATTATAAACAAAATATAATATAACAAAATCCTGTTGGCCTTTGTGCCAGTATACTTCCTTTCTTCTGTGCCGGTGCCGGTGTCCTGAGTGCCGGTGTAGAGTATGATCTGCCGATGCTGGTAAAATGTCTTTGCCGATGTCATAGGATTGCAAGGTTGCCATCAATGACAAAACCTTCAATCACATACAATGTCTCATTGGAGTGTGCATATCCCAACAGATCTGGTTGGTTTATCTATTTGGTATGTTGAATCAACTAGAGACACTTCATTCTTTATTGATTTCATGATGCTATGTTGTGATTTGATCGAGTTGTGGATTCCAGTTTGAAGATTAGTTTTCAACGTTCAATATTGCAGTGTCCTGGTGATTAACTTGTTGTGCTCCGGTATGATCATATCTTGAGTTGAGGATTTGGAAGAATGTTTTCAATGTTCATGTGTATCTTCATTACAGATGGTGTTGATTGATGAAGATTTGAATAAGTGGTATTGGTGCAACTATTACAGATGGTTCTAATGTGCTTGTTAGCATATCCTGATCATGCCCTATTTGTTTTGGTGTTCTTCATAGATCTTTGTGCATGATATTGAATGTCTTTTTGGGTCTGGTAACATTCTTCATGTTATGTGGTATTTTCAGTGGTGTAACGTGTTGAGGTTGACCTTGGAGGGATTCCTGGTAGTGTTGCTTGTTCAAGGATTTTATTTGGGTCCATGCCATGTTGTCTATGACATTGTATTGCTCTGGTGGTTTATTTATGTATCGCATGATGTAATTTTTTTAATTAGGTATTGAGGGTTTTAGTCGACCTTGTAGTCAAGGTTGATGAATTGTATAAATAGGTATTAGATTCATGTAATTCAGGTGTGGTGGTGGTGTCTACATTATCAGAGAGTTGTGTATGTGCACATAAGAAAATTTATCTATCGATGTGATGTATTGAGTAGAGATTGTTGCAGAGATTAGGAGATGCTATTCTTTTAGTTCATCTTAACTGGATTGTAGTTCATTTTATGGAAATAACTACAATGTATGAAAGGACCAGATGAAAGTTCATTTGAAATGTCTTGGAGAATAGTATTGGAAGATTACAAAGAATACGTATAATGTTCCTCTGAATGGACCAGAACTGCTGCCGAGATCAAGGATGTTGAACATAACATAAGAGCTAAGGAAGCATTGCTGAGTGCCTTGACTGATTTAGAGATGACTAATGTGGTGGGTTTGCAGACTACACATGAGATCTGGGAGAAGTTAGAGACCTTGTATGACAGATATAAGAATTTTGAAGTTGTTAAGATATAGAGTTTGAAAGGAAAGTATGAGATGATGAAGATAGGAGAAGATGAGAACATAGCTACCTTTATGGCTAAGGTGAATGAACTTGTCCTAGGTATCGAATGTGTCAGTGGAACCCTTGAAGAAGACGAAATTGTTGCTAAGGTGCTGAGATCATTTTGCCCTTCTTACAATCCTAAAGTAGCTAGTATTGATGAAATCTGAAGTGTGACTACTATGACTAGAGACATGTTGGTTGGCAAGCTTGCTGCTTTTGAGCTAATTGAGTTTGGAGAATCACATGGTAAATCTAAGACTGTATTTAGAGCCTCTGTATCTGAGAAGCACAAGTATGATCCAGAAGAGAGTTCATGTTGGGTATCTAGATATGAAAGAAAAAAGAGAGAAATGGAAAAGCAAGAAAGAGAATTGGATGAGCTTGAATCCCTTATTGCTAGAAGGTTTCCTAAGGGAGCCGGTTAGTATGCTGGAGAGAAAAATTGTTTGATTGCTCAGATAGATGAAAGTTGGTTGTGGCATAGAAGGATGTATCATGTTAATTTTGACTGCATAATAAGGATATAATTTTGACTGCATGATAAGGATAAGATCTAATCATTCTGTTAGAAATTTTCCTAAAATTATGAAGCCATCTAATTCGGTATGTAAAGAATGTCAGTTGGGAAATCTAACAAGAAATACATTCAAGAGTAAGTTGTATTCATCTAATGGATTGTTAGATCTTGTGCATACTGACTTGTTTGGTCCTACAAGAGTAAGAAGCATGCAGGGTGACAAATATTTCATGTTGTTGATTGATGATTATTCTACGATGATGTGGGTTACCTTTATAAATGAGAAATCAGAAGCGTTGGATAAATTCAAGATATTCAAAGCTAAGGTGGAAACTGAGACAGAGTTGAAGCAGAAGTGTCTAAGATCTGACAGAGGAGGAGAATTTACATCTGGTGAGTTTGATTCATTTTATGAGAGGAATGGAATTAGAAGACAATTATCTGCTCCTAGAACCCCTCGGCAGAAGGGAGTTGTTGAAAGGAAGAACACAACCATTTTTTATGTTGCTAGGACTATGCTGATTGAAGGAAATATTGCACAAACCTTTTGGAGAGAATTTATCATCATTGTTGTTTACACATTCAACCAGGTGCATATAAAAGGTGATTCTGGTAAGACTCCTTATGATTTATGGTCTGATCATGTTCCTACAGTTAGATATTTAAGAATTTTTGGAAGAAAATGTTATATCAAGAGAGGTGAGGATATAAGAAAGTTTGATGCAAGATGTGATGAAGGAATCTTTTTGGGATATTCTACTAAGAGCAAGGCCTACCGGTGTTATAACAAGAGACTGAAAAAGATAGTGAAGAGTGCAAATGTGAAGGTGGATGAATGTCATGGAAACAAGATCAGAGCATGTGGATATGAATCTAATGATCATGATGTTATTTCAAAGCTTATGCAAACTGAGCTATTAAAGAAGAATGCTTCAGTAGAGAGAGTTAATCTAGATATTGCTGTTGTCGGTAAAGAAGTGCAAAAAACTAAAAATTAGAACAATCAAAAGACTTTGAGGTATGTAAGACTGAATCATTCAGAGAATCAGATTATTGTGATAAAAATAAAGGTCTGATGACTAGGAAAAGGATTGCTGCTAAAGAGATATGTTTGATTTCCAAGATGGAACCTAAAGATGTTGCAGAAGCATGTAAAGATGAGAATTGGATATATGATAATTTTCCAAGATATAGAGTCCAATTGATAGCACAATAAGAGAGAAGAAAACATGACAAGAATAAACTGTATTCCTATCAAGATACAAATACTGATCAACTGGATCATCAAAAAATGTTACATACAATATAGATGAGCATTCTTATAAAGGCAAGGCCATATGGATATGTGAGCACACAATAATGACATGTGGCTCAATGAGAAACAAGGGTAAGTAGGGTAGGTTGGAGAAATAATAAAATATTCTACAAGAGGTGGATCACCCATCTAAGGTGGAATGTAACAACAAAATAAGACCATAAAAGGTGAAATTTATCCTACATACATCGTCCCTATGTGCACACTTCCCTAAGTGTCTCATATCCAAAATACTATGAAATACATTACCCTAAGTCAATTTAAGTAAAGTATAATTATGAAACATAATTTACACCAACATGATAAAAGCTATGGAAGAAGAGTTGAATCAAATCGAGAAGAATAGCACTTGGGAACTTTTTTCGAGACCTAAAGACAAAAATGTGATTGGAACTAAATGGGTGTTCTGAAATAAATTGAATGAGGCCAATGAAGTGGTTAGAAACAAAACAAGATTGGTATGTAAGGGATGTTCATAGATGGAAGGAATTGATTATGAGGAGACTTATTCTCCTGTGGCTAGAATTGAAGCTATTAAATTGTTGCTTGCATATGCTCCTCACAAGAATTTCAAGGTATATTAGATGGATGTTAGTCAGCCTTTTTGAATGTTGATTTGGAAGAAGAAGTCTACATTGAGTAACCAGATGGATTTTCATTATTAGATGAAGGGGACATGGTATGAAAATTGAAGAAAGCACTCTATGGACTCAAGCAATCCCCTAGAGCTTGGTATGCTAGATTGGACAGGTATTTGATGAAGTTAGGATTCTATAAAGGTACTGGTGATACTAATTTGTACTTTAAGGTTGATAATGATAACATTATCTTTGTTGATGACATTATTTTTGGAGGAGATGATGACTTGAGTATGAAGTTTGCTGATGATATGCAAAATGAATTTGAGATGTCTATGATAGGTGAGATGAAATTCTTCCTAGGATTGCAGATTACACAGATTGACGAAGGCATTTTCATTTCTCAATCTAAGTATGTAAAGGAATTGTTTAATAAGTTTGGGTTAGATGATTCCAAACCTATTGGAACTCCTATGGTGATTGAATGCAATTTGTCTAACCATGATGAATCTCATAAAGTTAATCAAACTCTATATAGATCTATGGTTGGTGAATTGTTGTACTTGACTTAGACTAGGCCAGATACTATGCATGCTATTTGTCTTTGTGCTAGATTTCAAGTTGATCCTAAAGAGAGTCATGTTACTACTGTGAAGAGGATTTTTAGATACTTGAAGGGGACAGTCAACTATGGTTTATGGTATCCAAAGAATGATGATTTCATGTTTTGTACTTATAGTGATGCTGATTGGGTAGGAGATGCTGATGAACAGAAGAGCACTACCAATGGAGCTTTCTATTTAGGGAAGAAACTAGTTTCATGGTCCAGTAAGAAACAAGATATGATATCTCTATCTATTGCTGAAGCTGAATACATTGTTGCTGCTAGCAACTGTACTCAGGTAGTTTGTTGAAGGATATTAGAGTTGTTTATGATGAGCCTACTATTATATACTATGATAATTCAAGTGCTATCAATATTTTCAAGAATTCAGTAATGCATTCTAAAGCAAAGCATATATCAATTAAGTATCATTTCATGAGGGAGAAAGTTAGTGATGAAGAGGTCAGATTGGAGTATGTATCTACAAAGTATCAAATTGTAGATATTTTCACTAACCTTTGCCTGCAAATACATTTGTCTACTTGAGAGACAAGTTAGGGGTCTCTACCCCTCCTAATGAGAGCTAGATGCATTGAGTTGCATCAATCTGATGGACTGCATAGTCTTATCATCTTATTTGGATTGATGAGTTGGTGTTTCTACTTAGCCAGAATAGTCAGTATGTGGTTCAGATTTGTGAGTTTATACTAAGGGGGAGAGATTTTCCTTCTTAGAGGAAGAGTATCATGGTTTGTTTTTGTCTTTGGCATTTATGTCAAAGAGGGAGAGAAGCATGTGAAAAACTGCCTTATCTTTGAAGCTTTGTGTAGATGATCTAAGAGGGAGTTTTTTGGTGATTGTTGATTTATTCCTTTGCATTGATTTTTTTTCACATTAATGTTTCCATCAATGCTAGAGGGGGAGATTGTTGGATATTGTTGCTTCTAGGATATGTTGTTGTCATTGATATCAACATATTCTTGTGTTTTGGTTATTCAGTGATTGCAGAGAGTTGATCTGGTTTGTTTATTTGTTTGGGACACTGAATCAACTAGGGATACTTCATTCTTTATTGATTCCATGATGCTATTTTGTGATTTGATCAAGTTGTGGATTCCAATATGAAGATTAGTTTTCAGTGTTCAATATTGTAGTGTTCTGATGATTGATCCGTTGTGCTCCGGTATGATCATATCTTCAGTTGAGGATTTGGGAGAAAATTTTGGATGTTCATGTGTATATTCATTTTAGATGGTTCGTGATTTGGTTCTCCGCAAGTGATCTTTCTAGTCTGATTTATTGTTGTTGAGTGTTCTTGAGTGTTAGCGTGTTGATCGATGAAGATTTGAATAAGTGGTGTTGGTGCAACTATTGGTGATGGTTCTAATGTGCTTGTTGGTGTTTCTTGATTGTATCCTATTTGTTTTGGTATTCTGCATTGATCATTGTGTACGGTATTGAAGATCTTTTGGTTTCGATAACATTTTTCATGTTATGCGGTATTTTCGATGGTGTAACGTGTTGTGGTTGATCTTGGTGGGATTCCTGGTGGTGTTACATGTTCAAGAATTTGATTTGGGTCCATGATATGTTGTCTATGGGATTGTATTGGTCCAATGGTTTATTTATGTATCATGTGATGTAATTATGTAATTAGGTATTGAGGGTTTGAGCCGACCTTGTAGTCAAGGTTGATGAATTGTATAAATAGGTGTTAGATTCATGTAATTTAGGCGTGGTGGTAGTTTTTGCATTATCAGAGAGTGGTGTATGTGTGCATAAGCTCATTTATCTTTTGGTGTGATGTATTGAGAAAAGATTGTTGTAGGGTAGACAAATGCGCTAACTAGAACTATCATCAGGAATTAGGAGATGTTATTCTTTTAGTTCATCTTAACTAGATTATAATCCAAATATTAATGTAAGGTAGTGAACCTTCCCTAAGGGTTTGAGCCTTTTGGATCATCATATTTTGAACATTGAGCTCTAAGCTGTGTGCCTGAATGCATGTGCATTCCCCATTGTAATATTTACACATAATACTATAGAGTATCATCTTATTGTGGGTAGATTCCCACCATGGTTTTCCCCTTAACCAAGTTTTCCACGTCAAAATATTGGTGTGGGCAAGTGCAAGGTAATGAGTCACAAATTCACGGAAGTCTACGTGTTGGAAAATGTGCTCTTATAAACGGGGGCCCGTTTTCAAAAAACGAGGGCCCGTTTATGCTTCGGGCTCCCGAGCCGAAAGGTAACGGGGGTTCGAAGCAAAAAAAATGGGCCCCCATTTTGTTCTAAAATGGGGGCCCATTTTTTAGAAACGGGGGCCCATTTTTAAAAACAAGGGCCCGTTTCTAAAAATGGGCCCCCGTTTTGTTTAAAAGCGGGGCCCCCGTTTCTAAATGGCATTTTTCCTTTTTTTTCCACAATCCACCCTTGTTTGAAAATGGAGGCCCGTTTTGTGGAAGTTGATTCCACAACCCACCACTTGGCTCGGGATTAGGCTTGGGATAGGCCTGGGATGGCCACACCTGAGACATGGACCTGCAAATTCAAATCTCCATGAATGAAAGCACAAATATGAACTTCAAAAATAGTTTACGCGCCTCTAATCAGAGAATTTTTATACGAAATTAAAACCCATTTCAGATTATACTGTCTAGATTCTAAATATGTAAATTTATTTAAAAATTGATTATTTTAACTATTTTTCATTTAATTTATACTAAATCGGGTCCATAAATTTGAAATATTAACTAATTTTGTTAATTTAATAACTTTTTTATTTTAAAGAATTTTGGAAAAAAAATTATGTCATAAATCTACACAAAATTATTTTGTAAAAAAAAAAAAATAAAAAAAAATGTTAAGTTTACATCAAATTATGTGGGTCGTACACGTCAAATTTTTAAAAAGATAATTACAGCCATTAAAAAATTAATTAAAAAAAAAATATTAGAAAAAAAAATACAGAAAAATATGCTCATCAATCTTCAGTGTGTTACAAACCATTTCCCAAAATGGTTTGAGAAAATAATTTTAATTGTGTCAAAAAGTGTGGGTCGTACACATGCATAGTATGGTCCTGAAACAGGGATTTTTAAAACATAGTTTTCAGAACTCCATTTAAAAAGTTATTTTTTATTATGTGGGTATTGAAATAAATTATATATTTGGAAAGTACACTTAGAGGGCTATCTTTTATATTAATGACTTTTTCCAAGATTCAATCTCTAAGTGTTTCAAAATTTAAGCTCAAATGAGACAAAATCTGAAAATCAGGGAAAACACTTCCACTTTTGGGCCAAAAAGTGGACTCATCTTCTTGCACTGACCCATGTTATGTGCATTGTTGTTATTATGTGTATCTTTATTCTTGCTACCATTGATTAGATCTGAGATTGTGCTTAAATTGTTTAGTTCAGTGAAAATTGATTCACCCCCCCCCTCTCAGTTTTCCTTCATTGTTGGTGCCAACAATATGTAATATCTTTAATGGGATTCTTCGATTGCTAGTGTATACCTGGGTGTAATTTTCTTCCAATGTGAATGTCATTTAGAAGAACAAAAAATCCACATGAAAAGATAGAAAATCAGTGGGGAAAGATCCAATGACAATCAATGCCCCAATCATCTTGCATCTTTTTTTGGCATTGTTGGTCGTTGCATGTAGAAATCATCTTGTTTCACTTCATAGTAGAGAATGCCTTTTGTGTAATTTTAACTTTCTGTCAAGGAGTTTGTACAATAACTCCAGTATATTCAACACATGTTATTTTCTTTTAGGAAGGAAAATGATAATGAAGTCAATCATATTTAACATATTGATTCATGTTTAATTTAATAGATACAGACTCTTCACACATGTTATCTACTTAAGGACTTTTCAATTTATATTTTTAATAGTTTCTCAAAGTTTTCTTATGGAAACGTGTGGATGTGGAGATGAGTTTTGAGGATGGGGAACCAAGGGTTTAAATTTGGGTAGAATGGGGGATGGTTGTAGAGTGGCAGTGGGGACATGACATTGATATACAAATTGAGGTGAATTAAACTCTTGAAGGAAATATCTACAATAGAGCATCTCTACAAGTGACCCATAAAAGGTAAACAAGTTTTTACAAAGTTAAAGGTTGGAATTAGTATGTAATGGTATGTGCCATATAGAAAATTGATAGAATTATAAAGCACTAAGAGGGGGGGGTGAAGATCAGTGACAACAAAAACAATACCTCTTCATACACAGATCGGTAAAGATAGTTAACTAGCTTATTAAATACTATGCATGCAATCCAAAGTGATATCAAAGCATCCACAACAAGTAAAACATCCACCATAACACAAGTGTTTATACGTGGAAAACCCAACTAGGAAAAACCATAGTGAGATGGGACTCAAAAGTTAACTATCTACAGTAATAGGTAACTGATCGGTTAAGGTCTACAAATTGCTCTGCTAGGAGCGAATCTTGTTAAAGATCCCAAGGCCCTATTAGGAGCTATATCCTATTAAAGGTAGTACCCTGTTAGGAGTGACTTGGGTAGAGTATTTCAAACCCAAACTAATGGATCACCTGGTTAGAGGATTTGTACAATGAAGCTTGTTAGAGCTTACCCAGTTAGGGGATTTCACTATTGCAGTGATTAGAAAACAACATGTGGTGTGATCTAGAAGTAGCAAATCTTTCTTGAATAGATCCTCTTTTGCTCACTCAAAACTGCATCACCGACATACTCTGTAATGCCTTCAGTAAATTGCAACAATTTAACACTTCTATTTCACATCATAAAAATAGTTCACCACAATGTCATTATATAGACAATAGATTTCATATCGGCTCAAGAATCACATCACAATTTTCTAGGTGTAGTGTATCTAGACAATCTAACATAACACATCATAGATTGTCACCAAATTTATCAGTTAGTTATAACTCATTACGATCGGTGATAACTCATCACACAATCAGTAAAACTGGTTGGAACACCGATACCGGTTAAGAGTTAACCTCTTCCAACTCATAGACCGATTGTCCTCTATTTTCTTCCTTGTTGATCTCCACTGAAACTCCAAGCTGGTGTCATGCCATTCCTACATATATTGATTGTCTACATATACCAGTTAGACACCCTCAAAACCGATTGGACTTCTCTATGCATATAATAATGGTTTTGCAATACAAAGACTTAGGAGTAATACTGGTTTGTCTTAACTAAGATGACTAAGACAATGTGAACATATGTGTGTGTATGCATGTGCCATTAATGACAACACATGAAGTCATCTATTACGAGAATCATCATCAAACCATCAATCTCCCCCTTTGGCATTGATGACAACACTTAGAAAATTTTACAACTTTACAACTAAGTGTGCTTACAAAAATTGTACAAACATATTTCTACTCCCCCTTAACAATACATACAAAACTTTCACAACACATACATATTTCTACTCCCCCTTTGACAACAATGCCAAATTAAAAAGTAAAATACATATATATTTTATCAAAAGTTGCATCAAAAACTACATATAAAAAAATATAAGAGTCTTTTCAAGGAGTGTTCTTTGCAATTTTCAAGAAAATGTCACTGAAAATGATCTTCATATGAGTAAAATCATTATCCCATGTTTCCAATAATGTTTCAGTGATCTCAATGGTTGTCATAACTAAGATTACTAAGACAATGTGAACACATGTGTGTGTATATATGGGCCATCAATGACAACACATGAAGTCATCTGCTACAAGAATCATCACCAAGCCAACACAAACGACCGGATGGTGTTATATGGGGATGCTTTCCCCAAGACCCCAAGTCTTGTAAACATTCTCATATAGGGGACACAAGGTTTCTTAGGAGGCCATGTCCTTGTGGAATAATGTTTAAAGTTTTCTAATAGATTAAATCTATTCAAAATTATTTAATTTTAGTAATTGGTATTACAACGGGTTGATTTGCTGGGAAATTCTTAGAAGGGAACAACACGAGTTTGAGAATTTAAAGAAGATAGGAAGAGAACAATTGAAATATCATGTATGATGCTGAAGGAAGATGTTGCATGCTCTAGATCAAGAAGACAATCTATACTCTAGACAAATAAATCCTTTTGAAATTGTAGCTATCCTAAGGAATGGATTTTTTGTATGAGGAAACACCAACTTTGTGTAGAAACCAAATTATGTGAAGCCATGTAAATACCCAAATCACTCTAGTCATAGAGGATAATTCTTCTTTGATGTGGAAAAGTATTTCATGCTAGGAGATAATACCAATTGATAACTAATATTCAAGGAGGTAAAGAGAAGGACATTTACATCACGAATAGGGGTAGCCCATACATCATGTTTGTGAATATGAGGATAGTCACAAGTGTTTCTTAAGTCATGTTAGGTATTTGAAAAGGTTTCTATAGCTCTGAAAAAAGTGTTGAACACAAAGTACCACTAAGAGGGGGGTGAATCGGTGGTTCCTAATAGTTTTGACTTTCAAATCAACTTCAGAATATCATTTTTTCACTTAAACACTAAACAATCAAACAGGTAGAACAAGAAAGAAAGCCAAGGAGATCATTCACACAAATGGAACTCTCCACACCATATTTATGAGGAAAACCCAATGTGGTAAAAACCTCGGTAAGAAAAGCTACTGGAGACTACTGCTCCAATCCAACCTCAAAAGTAAAACACTGAATTACAATGATTTAGGGCACCAACCTAAGGAGCACCAACCCCTCCACTTTTAGGGCACCAACCCAAGGAGAACCAAACCCTACACCAAAATTCAACTTGGTGATGTATATTGAAATACTATTTGAATACAATTAAGGCTTCTTGTTGCAAATGAATTCTACAACTCTTTCAACAATAACTCATTGTCGGTTGATAGTCTTTTATTCTTCACTAAATCTCACACTATCAGTTGTGACATTACTTTCTCTGATTCTCGACCTCTGTTATCTCTCTCTCTCTCTCACTTATAGTCTATCAACACACTGTGTCACACTTGGATGATGCCTGCTCTACCACACCTTGCCAATTTTTATTAACTGTGAAACTATAGTTATGCCGATAGAACCCTCTCACCGGTATTCTTGCTTACTTACTCTGCAACTTTCTTAGAACTATTTCTAAGGCTAGCAATTCTTCTCTTTCATGTAATATCTATTTTCTCTTCCTCTTTTCTATAGCATCAACCCTCTCTATCTCGAGCTCTCCTCTTTATCCCGTGATTTCCCGTCAGAAAGCAATTCAAACTTCGGAGCGGTTAAGGTTTCCTCTTCTTGACACAATCTTCATGAGATCCGATCCAACCTGTCTTGGATAGATCAACTGTCCTTTAGGGATGCATCTGTATGTGGTTTCCATTATCAAACGCATATTTTCTGAAAATAACAATCTCGAACAAGATTTCCTGCCTTGAAATCTATCAACACATAAAACACTTTAGCTCTTTGCTTTTCGAGGTCTTCTTGAACCGGATTTCTTTTGCATTGATTTAGGTGCCAACTACTCCCTAATGTTCCTCTGTCATTCTTTCTTCCTCGAGCCATATTGGTCAGTTACAATCCCGTGATTTGTGGTTGTTTCATTTATATCGACTTACAGTTTCACCAACCATGTCGATAGTGCTTTTTATCAACCTCTACATATTTTCCACCTTGGCTCCACATGGCATGACCATGGTCAATCACTCTACTCACCAACACATAGTCTATTCAAACTTGAACATTAAACAAAATCCTATCGGTACACGCCTTTACCGGTAAGGCCTTCTTTTTCTACTAAGCAGCAGTTCACATTATACTGATAACACATCTTCACCTCCAGTGGTTTGTGATAACTTTAACATTCAGCCTCTTCATCTTAAATATGTAGCCAACTACCAGACTATTTTATTGCTCAACATGTTAACACACACATAACCTTCATCCCGGTTTATGCCTTATCGGTAAGGTTTCATTTTGTATGCTCACTCTTATGTGAATTGCCATCATGCCAGTTGATATCAACAATTTAATGCCAAAATGCCAACAATTTTCCCCTTTGGCATTGATGTCAACTTCTCACAAGACACTTCATATCGGTACATTTTTCCCCCTTTGACACAATGACAAAGGGTACTGTGCACTCCCCTTTGATCCATACCAAGCTCCCCCCTTTGACCACTACCAACTCCCCCTGAACCACATGAAGCATTCCTAGAATATGACACAACTCCTAATTTGTGTCGGAGGTACTCAAAAGTGCTTACTGGTAATGGTTTGGTGAAAATGTCTACTACTTGTTCTCTAGCAGGGACATAATCCACCCTTACCTCCTAGCCTTCAATCTTCTCTCTAAGAAAGTAATACTTGATAGCAATGTGCTTTGTTCTGGAATGCATGACTGGATTCTTTGCTATGTTGATGACACTCGAATTGTCACACCGGATGAGAATAGGATCAATGATGTCCACCTGTATGTCTTTGAGAGCCTACTTCATCCAAAGAACCTAAGAGAAACATGTAGTAGGAATAATGTATTCAGCTTCAGCAACTTAGATAGAGAGACTGAGTCCTGTTTCTTGGTGTGCCATGAGACCAACTGCTCACCTAGAAAGAATGCAACACCACTTGTGCTCTTTTGATCATCAATGCAACCTTCCTAATCAGCATCAATGTATTCTTCCAAGATAAAATCTCCTTGTTTAGGATACTGCAAACCATAGCTGAGTGTCCCTTGTAGGTACCTAAAGATTCTGCTAACAACATTCATATGTGACTGCTTTGGTGCATCTTGAAATCTGGCCACCATGCATACTGCCTGAACTATATCTGGTCTTGAAGCAATTAGTTACAATAGACTGCCTATCATGGATCTATACAAAGTCCGATCCACCATTGGTGATTCATCATTCTTGCTCAATTTGTTGTCGGTCACCATGGGGGCACTTATCGGTTTACAATATTCCAGTTGGAATTTCTTCAACATCTCCTTTGCATACTTGATTTGTGAGATAAATATTTCTTTATCTTGTTGTAATATATGCAAACCAAGGAAGTAAGTCATTTCACCAAGCATTGACATCTCAAATTCTGACTGCATCTAATCAACAAATTCTTTGTAGAGGGTGTCATTGTTGCCTCCAAATATAATGTCATCTACATACACAACCACAATGATCATGTGGTTCCCATCTTTCTTTATGTACAAATTGTTATCAACACTTTCCTTTTTGAATCCCTGCTCCTTTCGATACTGATCTAGTCTTGAGTACCATGCTCTAGGAGCTTTCTTTAGACCATACAAGGCCTTCTTCAACTGGCACACAAATGTCTCATCATCATGTAGCAGAAACCCTTTTGGTTGCTCCATGTACACTTCTTCCAAATTTCCATTTAGAAAGGCAAATTTTACATCCATTTGGTATACATTATAACCCTTGTAGGCAGAGTAGGCTAGAAACATTGTAATTGCTTCTAATCTAGCTACCGGTGCAAATGTTTCTTCAAATTCAATCCCCTCTACTTGAGAGTATCCTTTGCACACTAGTCTAGCTTTATGCCTAACATGATGGTATGATGAAAGAATAAGTATCCAGTAGAATAATAAGAGGGGGGGGGGTGAATCAGTATATTGAAAAACTGATACAAAGTTCCCAAACTCAAACTCAGTCAAACAAAGGAAACATATCTCAGCCAACATTAATATTCATAAGAATACATGACATCAACCGGTTTAACTATTATGACAACTTTAATAGTAAAAAACTTCAATCTTGTAAACATCAACAATGCTTAATCATAACTCAACATATTCAACTCTCAATGCTTCTACTTAACATGCCTTATCAGAAGTTAACCAAATCATCAAATAAGATCACAACCAAAAAAACATTCACCACTTGACAAAAATGTTTATACGTGAAAAACCCAAATAGGTAAAAACCACGGTGAGATGAGAATCACAAGGATAGCTATCTGAACTCTTCTAAAGTTCACCCTATAAGGAGCCAAGCATGTTAAAGCTTTACAATAAGTCATGTTAAGAACTAATTCCGGTTAGGAATCACCTGATTAAGGGATTTACAAATATGCCTTGATGAAAAGCACAATACCTCGTCAGGAGTAACCTCACTGGAGGATTTAAGAATCCAAGCTAATGGACCACCTTGTTAGAGGATTTAGTGAGTAGCCAAGATTGTTAGAGCTTACCCAGTTAAGGGATTTCACTTCTATTGTAATTGTTAGAAAACAACAGGTTTTCTTGATCTATCTGAGTAGCACTAAATGTGCTTGATCAAATCCTTCTAAGCTTCAATCTACCTTCACTCAAAGTGTAGATGCATTCACTAGTTAGGCAACTAAACACTCAATAGGTTTCTATCAATCTTGCCAACAAAATTTACAAACAACTTCATCGACCTTAAATACAAATCAATTAGGTCGGTCACACAGAAAAACCAAATTCTTATCATCGAGATTACAAAAATGTCAGTACAATATTGATCGTTAGAAATCATGACAATCTCTTTACATTCTTCAAGAAAATTCCAGCCGCTCCATGATCACCGCTTCATCGGACTTTGTAACTCATCACGTGTTGTGCATTAGATGCAATCCACTTTGTTCCTTCCCTAGACAAGAAACAAATGCACCAAGACAATTTAAACATATCCTAATACAATGATCACACCTATCTCCATCATTACCGCTTATCTGATAATAAACCATCAAACTTGACCGGTTAGGGTTTACCAGTTACATTACATAGAAATGTTTAACCCTTTACACCGCTTCACCAGTTCAACTCACAAACTTTATATACCGGTTTACAACATCTTCCACAAATCTCTTCTTACCAGTTACTAGCCAATATCAACAATAACATGAATACCATTACCGGTTCAATTGACAACAATGCCAAAGTGAAAGTAAAACATGTAATTCTAATCCACTATGCATGAACATCATTCTGCAACTTGATGCTCCTCTTGTGGAATACATTCACTTCTTCATCAATCCATCTAAAATTCTACAAGTGGTCCAGGGACTGATTCAATCAGCATCATGCTCAATTAACTTCATGAAGAGGAACAACCCCCAATTGACTTCTAAGATACTCGAAAGTGGTCTTAGGAAAAGGTTTGGTAAAGATATCTGCAAGCTGCTCCTTGGTAGAAACATGCTCCAAGATAACATATTTACTTTGAACTTTTTCCCTGAAGAAGTGATATTTCAATTCAATGTGCTTAGTCCTTGCATGCAAAACAACATTTTTAGAAATGTTTATTGCACTTTTATTATCACACAAAATCTTTATTGGTTCTGAGATTTCCATCTTGAAACCTTCCAAAATGTGCCTCATCCACATAACTTGTGTGCAATTCATATAAGCTTCTACACACTCAGCTTCAGCAGTAGATTGTGAAGTGTAACTCTTCTTTTTACTACTCCATGAAACTAGGCTTCCTCCTAGAAAGAATTCTCCACGAGTTGTACTCTTCTGGTCATCAATATTTCCTTCCCAATCAGCATCTGTGTATGCTTTCAAATCAAAATTTCCACCATATGGATACCATAACCCATAGTCAATAGTACCTTTCAAATATCTAAAAGTTCTCTTGGTTTCCATCAGATGTCCCTCCTTTAGATTCTTCTGTAATCTAGCAACAATACCAATTGCAATGAACAATATCTGGTCGACTGTGAACAACATAGTGCAATTTGCCAATCATTGACCTATATTTCTTTTCATCTACAGAATTATATGCATCTTCCTTGGACAATTTACAACCTGTAACCATTGGGGTTCCAACTAGTTTACAATCACTCATACCGAAAGTCTTTAAAACCTCTTTCACATACTTGGATTGAGTAATGAAAATACTATTCTTCATTTGTGGTATTTGTAAGCCTATGAAATTTTTTATTTCCCCTACTAATGACATCTCAAGTTCATTGTTCATTTCATCTTCAAAACAATTACTCATGTCATCATTACGTGCAAATATAATGCCATCTATAAATACTTCACTGGCCAGTATTTTATCTCCTTCAGACTTGAGATAAATGTTGACATCATCATTGGTTCTAGCAAAGCCTATCTTCATCAGATGAGTATGAAGTCGTTCATACCATGCCCTGGGTGCTTTCTTTAATCCATACAAAGCTTTATGCAATTTGCATACCATGTCTTCCTTATACGTCAATTCATAACCATGAGGTTGTTCTATATAAACCTCTTCTTCCAGTATCTCATTCAAGAATGCAGACTTAACATCCATTTGGTATACCTTGAACTTATTATGAGCTGCAAATGCAAGCAATTTTCTAACACCTTCCAGTCTTGCTATTGGTGCAAAAGTTTCTCCATAACCCTCTCCTTCTTCTTTTGCATAACCTTTGCATACTAATCTTGCCTTATTGCGAACTAAAATGCCATCTTCATTTTATTTGTTTCTGAACACCCATTTAAAACCTATAACATTCTTGTTTACCGGTTGGGGTACGAGGGTCCAAGTGTTGTTCTTCTCAATTTGATCCAACTCCTCCTCCATAGCTTTCACCCAATGATCATCACCAAATGCCTCCTTATCACTTCTAGGTTCAAAGGTGGAAATCATGCAAGAGTTCTCTCTTATTCTCCTTCTAGTTAGTACATCGACATCCTTATCCCCAATTATCTATTCAGGACTGTGATTCAGTCTCACATACCTAGGAATAACATGATCATTCTCTTCAGGTTCAGTTTCTTCATTATCATCTTTCTCTGAATTTATTTGTTCCAGTTGAACAAGTACATCAGGATTTTCTTTACCGGTTTCTGGTTTAACAATTTCTGGTTCCAAAAGAAAAATGCAAGGATCTTCATCCTTCTTCTCAGAACTGGTTCCTTCTAAAACTTCAGGACATTCATCTACATGAACATCAGCACTCTCAACACTTTTCTGTGTCCAGTTGTTGAAGCATTTATAGGCCTTACTCTTGGTGGAATAGCCAAAGAATATGCCTTCATAACTCTTAGCTTCAAACTTGCTTATGTAATCACCTCTTTCAGTAAAACATTTCCTTTCAAATATCTTCAAATAGCTAACATCGGGTGATCTCCCATACGAGTACTCATATGGGGTCTTGTCCTTACCTCTTTTCACCTGAACTCGGTTCATTGTGTAGATAGTTGTACTTACAGCTTCTTTCCCAAAACAATTTTACACCTCCTTGTATCAACGTAGTCCTAGAATCTTCAATGACTGACCGGTTGTTTCTCTCTGCTATACCATTCTGATGTGGTGTCCTTGGTGCCGAAAGCTACTGCTTGATACCATTATCATCACAATACTTAGTGAACTCCACAGAAGTGAATTCACCGCCTTGATCTGTTATTAGACATTTTATCCTTTTGCCACTCTCTTTCTCAGCTAAGGCTTTGAATGCCTTGAATTTACCAAAAGATTCATTCTTATCCTTCAAGAATGTGACCCACATCATCATTGAACAATCATCAATGAAGATCATGAAGTATCTATCACCTTGAATGCTTCTTGTTCTTATTGGTCCACATAGATCTGTATGAACCAAATCTAACAAGTGCTATGCTAAGAAGGACTTGCTCTTAAAAGTTGAAGAAGTCATATTTCCTAGTTCACATTCTTTACAAAGAGCATTAACCGGTTTGTGTAGTTGATGCAGACCTCTTATTGTCTTAGACTTGATTACTTTAATAATATTGTCAAAATTTATATGACAAAATCTCCTATGCCAAAGCCACCTATCATCTATTTTTGCAATCAAACATTTGCTAGCTTTAGGATTGAGATGAAATAGATTACCTCTAGTTTGTTTCCTGGTTGCAATCAATTCACCTTTGTTGTTAAAGATTTTGCACATTCCATTTCTAAACTCTAGTGGGTATCCTTTGTCATTAATTTATGCCACACTTAAAAGATCTTGATATAGGCCTTCAACCAAATAGACATCGTCAGCACTTCTCTTCCCATTAAGAGAAATAACTCCCTTACCTTTAACCATATAGGGTGAGTCATTGCCAAATTTGACAACACCACCATCAAATTCATTCAGGGAAAGAAATTTGCTCCGATCACCGATCATGTGATGTGAACAACCACTATCAATGATACAATCATTAGAGTTATCTATTTTGGATACTAGTGCCTTTTGATCTGATATTTCTTCCTTAATAGCTACAAACACAATAGCTTCACTAGAATCATCATTAGATTCTTCATCAGTAATACCATTGTGAATAGCTACAAGACAATCTCTCTTGCCTTTACCCTTGTACTTCTTAAATTTGTCTCTCTTGTATTCATTTTCACCATTAGGGAAATTTGATGCTATATGACCAATCTTGTTGCATGCAAAACATTTTATAGGTAGCTTACCTTTATATTTATCAGTTCCTCTAGGTAGTCATTTTGCCAACAATGCTTCAAGTTCCACTAAGTTGTCTTCATCTTCAACATCTCTGCTGGATCTAGATTCATAGTTATGGCCGGTATCTCTACTTCTTCTCACAGATGGGTTAGAGACAAAAGCTCTAAATGTAGATTCTGATTTCTGTACACTACCATCATAGCCATTTAGTTCAAAAGCAGTAAGTTTGCCAATAATAGAGTCAAGAGTCACCTTTGTCTTGTCGATGGATTTCACCTCCTGAATAGCGACAACTCCGATAGCATAGACCGGTAGCAGGGTTCTCATTACCTTATTGATTGTTGTCGCATCTTCCACTTTTGCTAGTGCACTCTTCATCTCACCAACTATTTCTTTAATCCTTTGACCGTACTGCTGGATATTCTCACCTTCAGACATTCTCATGTCGTCAAACTTTCCTCTTTGGCAATCTTAACATGTTTATCACCGCTATAAGTCTCTTCTAATTTCTTCCATACTTCATATGCAGTTTCAAGACCATGAACATCTACATATTCAACATCAGACAAGGAACTGATAATAGCTTCTAATGCCTGGTGATTTTCTTGTTGTTCGTTCTTCTGATCATCAGTCAGGGGTCCAGTAGGTGTAGTATACTTATTTTCTATATGATCCCAATACTGACTACCAGGACTCTTAATGTAAATCTTTATTCTGTCACTTCATATTCTATAGTTATCTTTGTTGAACTTCAGACCTTCTTTCTTCATCATGATCTACAAGATATTTTCCTCAAGCTATTAGGCTTTTAGATTAAGAGGACCTGAGACAATCTGATACAAATTGATGGTATGATGAAAGAATAAGTATCTAGTAGAATATTGAGAGGGGGGGGGTGAATCAATATATTGAAAAACTGATACAAAGTTCCCAAACTCAAACTTAGTCAAACAAAGGAAACAGATCTCAGTCAAGATCAATATTCATAAGAATACTTGACATCAACTAGTTTAACTGTTATGACAACTTTAACAGTAAACAACTTCAATCTTGTAAACATCAACAATGCTTAATCATAACTCAATATATTCAACTCTTAATGCTTCTACTTAACATGCCTTATCAGAAGTTAACCAAAACAACAAATAAGATCACCACAAAAACATTCACCACTTGACACAAATGTTTATACGTGGAAAACCAAAATAGGTAAAAACCATGGTGAGATGAGACTCACAAGGATAGCTATTTGAACTCTTTTGAAGTTCACCCTGTTAGGAGCTGAGCCCGCTAAACCTTTACAATAAGTCTTGTTAAGAACTAATTCCGGTTAGGAATCACCCGGTTAAGGGATTTACAAATATGCCTTCATGAAAAGTAAAATACCCTATTAGGAGTAACCTCATTGGAGGATTTAAGAATCCAAGCTAATGGACCACCTTGTTAGAGGATTTAATGAGTGACCAGGCTTGTTAGAGCTTACCCGGTTAAGGGATTTCACTTCTACTATAATTGTTACAAAACAACAGGTTTTCTTGATCTGTCTGAGTAGCACTACATTTTCTTGATCAGATCCTTCTAAGCTTCAATATGCCTTCACTCAAAGTGCAGATCCATTCACTGGTTAGGCAAATACACACTCAACTGGTTTCTATCAATCTTGCCAACAAACTTTACAAACAACTTCATTGACCTTAAATACAAATCAATTAGGTCGGTAACATAGCAAAAACCTAATTCTCATCATCAAGATTACAAACAAGTCGATACAATCTTGACCATTAGAAATCATGACAATCTCTTCACATTCATAAAGAAAATTCTAGCCGCTCCATGATCACCGCTTCATCGGACTTTGTAACTCATCATGCACTGTGAATTACATGCAATCCAATTTGCTCCCTCCCTAGACAAGAAACAAATGCAGTGAAACAATTTGAACATATCCTCATACAATGATCACACATGTCTCCATCATTATTTCTTATCAGATAATAAACAATCAAACTTCATCGATTAGGGTTTAACAACTGATAGGGTTTACCGGTTGCATTACATAGAAAGGTTTAACCCTTTACACCGGTTCACTGGTTCAACTCACAAACTTTACATATCGGTTTACAACATCTTCCACAAAGGTCTTCTTACCGGTTACTAGCCAATATCAAAAACAACAATATCAGCAATAACATGAATAGCATTACCGGTTAAATTGACATGAATGGCAACATATCATTAATGCAATCTCTATGCAAAATGCCAACAAACTCAAAATGCCAACATAACAATCTTACCTTCTTCATTCATCTTGTTCCAGTAGACCCATTTAGTGCCAATGATGTTCTTGTCTTCTGGTCTAGGGACCAATTCCCAAGTCTTGTTCTTCTCAATTTGTTGCAGTTCTTCTTCCATGGCATCCATTCATCTAAGGCAAAGGTTAACTTGTTCATCATTCTGAGCAAGTCTTCTTCTAGTCTGCACACCATCACTCTTATTTCCCAGAATTTTCTCTTTCGGGTGATTCATCTGTACATATCAGTTGGGGGCCTTCTTGCATGCTTCCTTTGGTTTGATGTCTGACTGAGCTTCATCATCTTCATTACTAAATTTTTCATGCCTGTTGATCTATGGTTGACATCCTTTGTGCATGTCCTCATCAACTCTTACATGCACAGTCTCAACGACTCTTCTTAGTCTTTTGTTGTAGCATTTGTAGGCCTTGTTGTTAGATGAGTAACCAAGAAATATTCCTTCATCACTCCTGGAGTCAAAACTTCCCAGACCATCCATGTCTTTCTTGATAAAGCACTTACTTCCAAAAACTTTGAAGTATTTGACTAAAGGCTTTCGATCATACCACAACTCATAAGGTGTCATTTTGTTGTTAGTCCTCAATTGAACCCGATTCAAGGTATATGCAGCAGTATGAACAACTTCCTTCCAATAAATGTCTACCATACTGGCCTCATTTAACATTGTTTTGGCCATATCCGTGACTATCTTGTTCTTCATTTCTACCACACCATTTTGTTGTGGTGTCCTAGGAGTTGAGTATTGCCTTCTAATTCCATGTTTTTCACAATAATCTTCAAACTCATTTGAGGTAAACTCTCCACCTCTATTTGATATTAGGCATTTTAATGTGTACCCACTTTCTTTTCCACCATCTTCCGAAAGATCTTGACTCTTTCAAATGCTTGTGATTTATCTTGCAGGAAGGTGACCCATGTCATTCTTGAGTATTCATCAATGAAGAGCATAAATTATCTTTCACCGACAAGTGCTCTTGTTCAAGTTGGACCACACAAATTTGTATGCACGATTTCAAGTGGTCTTGAGGTGTTGTGCTCTTTTGTCCTGAAGCTCACTTTAGTTTTCTTACCTTTTACACATTCATCAAAAAATTTGTTTACCGGTTTGATGATGGGTGGAATATTCCTCACACACCCCTTTTTTCTTACTGCAACTAGGCTATCAAAATTTATGTGGCCTAATCTTCGGTTCCACAATCAACTTTCACCTACTTGTCCTATCATACATTGGGACTCATAGCATTCCTTCAGATTATAAATGTTTACATCTATTGTCTTTCCTTCTACCACAACTTGACCGGTATTGTCTTTCTTTATCTGGAAATTGGTTGAGTCAAAGGTGAATTTGTAACCTTTGTCACATATCTAACTCACACTCAACAGATTGTGCTTAAGGCCTTCCACATAATATACATCATGTGCCTTCAATTTTCCATCAATGCTTAGAATGCCTTTTCCCTTTATTTTGCTGGAGGAGTTGTCTCCAAACCTTACTGAACCACCATTCCAATCTTCAAGTTTGATGAATTTCCTTTTGTCACCAGTCATATGGTTTGAGCAACCACTATCTACAACCCATTGGTTTTTCCTTTCAGCATGTAAGGCAGTCCGTACTATGAGACTTGATTGTGCCTATGCCTTTTCCTTTTCTTTCTCAACCCAAACTGGTTTGGTCTCCTTCTTCTTCTCAGCTGCTATATTGTGCTCAGGTTCAGTTACTAGCTCTTGATCAGGATTTGTCTTCTTCTACTTGATCTTCCAGTTTTTACATAACTTTTCTATGTGTCCAAACTCTTGATAGTTATAGTTTTTTACATTTTTATTTAAGAGAACATTCTTAAAATTATTGTACGGTATTGGTTTATTCTTCCTACAATCAAAAATCTTATGACCATATTCATTGCACTGATAAAAGACAACATTCATGTCCCAGAGTGCATTAAATGGATTTCTACTTTGATAACTTAGAGGGCTTATTGATTAATCTATAATCAGCTATTCTATGCCCAAATTAGTTACACTGTTAACAGTAACCATGAACTGGTTAGGTTGTTTTGGTCTTGAATGGAACTACCTCATTTTCGGTCTTCCCTTCATGTTGTTGAGTCTGGTGAATCCTTCACGGTCAACTCTTGCATTTCTCCTTGGATCTGCATATTGATATAGGAAGTGTGGCCTTCGGTTCATTGTTGTGTAATGATTTGAGTGGCAATTTCTAACAACGTCTGCATATGACTTTTTGTCGGTATGCTTGCCTACAGTGAATGTCTTTTTTTCTTCACTTTTGATTGAAGAGGTGAACATTATTTCTTTGCTCGGTTTATCTTTGTGGGTTGAAATTTGACCTTCCTCAAATCCTAGGCCACCAGTGTCTTTGGATTGCTTCTATTTGCTCAACATCTTGTCTAAGGCCTCATTGTTGCCTTCATACTTGCTCCTTATTTTTTTTTCTTTCTTACTTTCTTCAAGCTCCTTTCTGAGCTTTACTATTTCTGCTTCCAACTTTTGATGCTCCTTTTCCTTCTTTGTTAGATCAGAGCCTGTAGCTTCACTTATCCTCTTAGTTTCTTCCAGCTACAATTTCAAGTCAGATATAACTTGACTAGACTCATCCAAGGATTGCTTTAAGAGATCTTGTTCATCTACTACAACAAGATTAACACTCTTGAGTTCTCTTCTTGTTTTACTCAATTCCTCAAGAGCACTGATAAGTTCACCTTCCAAGTCCACTTCAGCCTCAATATCCTCCTCTTCTTTATCTTCATCAACTGGTTCATCCAGTGCCATAAAGAGGTTGACTTTTCTATCATTCTCATGGTAATAAACTTCTAATGCATTTTCTTTATCTTTCGTATCATCCTCAATAGTATATAGACTGTTTCTGATTATGGTAGCCTCTCCCTTTCTGATAGTCGTTTCTTTCTCTATCTTTGCCGGTAGATTTTTTGAATTCTCTTGACTCATCTCCACCAGTTTCCTTGTGAGGTTAATTAGCAGCAAAGTGTCCTACCTTCCCATAGTTGAAACATTTAAGTGGTAGCTTTCCTTTATATCGATAAGTTCCTCTTTTGAGCTTCCTGACAAAGTTTGCTACTTCTAAATCCGAGTCTTCATTGGAATCTTCATGAGTAGCTACTTGTTTCCCCTTTTTGGTGATGTTGAATGCTGCTTCTTTCCTTGAGGAAGTATCACCGATTGTTCTCATCTCATAGGCTGTCAGTGAACCAGATAACTCATCCATTTAAAAGGTCTTCAGATCCTTGGCTTCTTCTATGATAGACACATTAGTATCATACTTGGTTGTGAGAGATATAAGTACCTTCTTGACAAGAATCTCATCTGCAATCTCTTCTCCAAGTCCTCTAATAGTATTCACAGTTTTATCAAATGTGTGAAGATAGTCTGCAATATTTTCATCACCTTTCATTTTGATGCTTTCAAGTTGGCCCCTTAGTGCTTGTAGCTTGGATTCTTTGAGCTTTGCATCTCCTTCAAACAACCTCTGGAATTTGTCCCTAGTCTCCTTTGTTGAAACACAGTGCATGACTTTGACAAATTCATTATCAGACAGTCCACTCAAGATAGCATGTTTGGCCTTTGCATTATTCTCATACTCCTTTTTGGCATCTAGATCAGTGGGAGGAGCATTAGGAGCAACACACCCATTCTTGATAGACATCCACACATCAAAACCCAGGGAGGATATATAGGTCTCCATTCTTATACTCCAGAAGGCATAGTTGGATCCATCAAACATGGGGGATTTTGAGGAAGATGACTCATTTCTTGCCATTATGTTCAAATCTCAGAATCTACCCAAGGTTTAAAGATAACTGAGAACATACGCTCTGATACCAATTGTTGAACACAGAGTACCACTAAGAGGGGGGTGAATCAGTGGTTCCTAATCTTTTTTACTTTGAAATCAACTTCAGAATATCAGTTATTCACTTAAACACTAAAAAATCAAATTGGTAGAACAAGAAAGAAAGCCAAAGAGATCATTCATACAAATGTAACTCTCCACACCAGATTTATGAGGAAAACCCAAGGTGGGAAAAACCTCGGTGAGAAAAGCTACTAGAGACTACTGCTCCAATTGAGCCTCACAAGTAAAACACTGAATTACAAATATTTAGGGCACCAACCCAAGGAGAACCAACCCTTGCACCAAGCTTCAACTTGGCAATGTATATTGAAATACGATTTGAATACAACTAAGGCTTCTTGTTGCAAATGAATTCTGCAACTCTTTGAACAAATAACTCACTGTCGGTTGATAGTCTTTTATCCTCCACTGAATCTCATACTACTGGTTGTGAGATTACTTTCTCTGATTCTTGGCCTTTGTTATCTCTCTCTCTCTCTCTCTCTCACACACACACACACACACACACACACACACACACACACACAGTGTCACACTTGGATGCTGCTTGTTCTGCCACACCTTGGCGGTTTTGTGTAACTGTGAAACTATAGTTGTGCCAGTATAAGCCTCTCACCGGTATTCTTGTTTACTTACTCTACAACTTTCTTAGAACTATTTCTAAGGATAGCAATTCTTGTCTTTCACTTAATCTCTCTTTTCTCTTTCTCTTCTTTGTAGTATCAACTTGCTTTGTCTTGAGCTCTCCTCTTTATCCTGTGATTTCCCACCTGAAAGAAATTCAAACTTCAGAGAGGTCAGGGTTTCCTCTTCCTGACACAATCTTCATGAGATCCGATCCAACCTCTCTTGGATCGATCACCTATCCTTTAGGGATACATCTGTATACGGTTTCCATTATCCAACACATTTCTTGAAAATTCAACAAACTCATACCGATACATGCCTTTACTGGTAAGGCCTTCTTCTTCTGCTAACTGGTAGTGCACCTTATACCAATAACACATCTTTACCTCCAGTGGTTTGTGATAACTTTAACATTTTGTCTCTTCATCATAAACTGGCAGCCAACTACCAAACCAGTTTATTGCTCAACATGTTAACACACACACAACCTTCATCCTAGTTTATGCCTTATCAGTAAGCTTTCATTTTGTCTGCTCACTCTTATGTGAATTTCCATCATGCCGGTTGACATCAATGACAATTTAATGCCAAAATGCCAACACAAAGTTACTTCTATCACAAATGAATGAACAAATGGACTTGCGAATTAGTTGTGAAGAAGATTTTGCAATTATAGACTCAATGGTATAGAGGGTAGAGTTAAGTTTGTGTATTTTTTTTGTGTGAAAATAAAGCTAATTTTTTTTAGTGTTTTGGGGTTTAAGATCTATTCAAAAGAGTAAGTATAAGGATTTGGGTTTACTTTTTGGTGAAAAAGTGGAAGTCTTTTAGTTAAAATCTGTCAAATTATGATAATTTATAGATTCCTCTACCCAAGGACTATTATAAAATGAACGAAGAGGTGTAAAATTCCCCATTCTTCTCATGGATGATGAGGAAGAATACTAGGAAAACATGTCAATGGCAAGCACAGACTTGGAATTATTAAAGAATTAGATGAATATGGAAGAAGATGTGAACTCGGAATGGATAACAGCTTATATGCAACAAGAAGGTCTTGAGGAGAAAATTGAAGGGGACGCATCAAAATTGGTGATCTTCTCGGATGATGAAGTGATGGAGGCAAAGGTAGTAGATTGAGGTTAGGGGGCTTGTTTTGTGACTATAAGTCATATATATTAGATAGATTGCTCTGTAATAGAAGTTGCTTCAGGATAGTGACTATAGTAGTGGAGTAACTCTTTTTTGGCTTTTTGCTTCAAAGTTCACATAAACAATTATAAAATTATACAGTACGTAGAATGGCTAAATATTGTATTTGAAGACATAAGGACTTCGAGATTTGTATCTATGGCTTCTTTTTGAATCTTCTGTAGACAATTTTCTTAAATTAATTTTAATCAAATTGGGTACTGGCCCTTCTAGTTTTTAATTATTAAAAAAAAAAAATCAAAGTTTATTATAGTTGGAATAAATGTGAAGCACTTACACATAGAACCTTAACATGGCCCAGAAATATGAAATGTAAGATTTTGTGTCTAGTTTTCAAATATATAATTAATTAATGTAGTTGTTTCTCGATTAGATTGTGTAAAGAATTTTTTGCATCAACGTTTTGGATCAAACTCCATGACCCATCATCAGGGTGATAAAGAGAGATCAAGGATATAAAAATTAAATATGTGATGGACTTGAAAAGTACTGAGAGGTGGGGTGAATCAGTAACACCAAATAAAACACTACTTCAAACACTAACCAGTAGATGAACTTAACCAAGCATTTAAACAAAATACATGCTATCCAAAATGATAAAACAACATGCACAAAAAGTAAAGCATCCACCATAACACAAGTGTTTTATATGTGGAAAATCCAAATAGGTAAAAACCACGATGAGATGGAACTCACAGGCTAACTATTTGTAGTAATAGATAACTGGCCGGTTAAGGCCTTACAAAGTGCTATGCTAGGAGAGAATCTTGTTAGAGATCCCAAGCTTTATTAGAAGCTTTTACCCTGTAAAGAGTAACCTCGTAGGAGGATTTGAGAATCCAAACTAATGGATCACCTTCTTAGAGGATTTTTACAATGAATCTTGCTGGAGCTTACCCAATTAGGGGATTTGATTATGTTGTAATGATTAGAAAACAACAAGAATGATTGATTTGTTCTGAGTAGCACAATATTTGCTTGATCAGATCCTTCTAAGAACATTCAACACTGCTCTTCATCTTAACACTTATCACTTTTCAACAAAAGCTTTCACTCTAGATGCTTATTAGTATTCGCATACCATCATTCTATATCAATTTAAAATGATTCACTAAGATGTCTTTAAATAGACATTCAAATCTTATGTCGGCCTAAGGAAATCAAAACACAATTTCCTAGGTGCAGTGTATCTAGACAAGTAGTCACAACTCATCACAAAAATGACCGTCAAGAAGTCGATGCTAGTAACCCATCACAAAATCAGATACCGGTTAGAACAGTCAATACCAGTTGGAACAAAACATGTGATCCGTTGTCCTAGAATCTTCCACTTGATCTCCATCTTCATCTTTATCTTCATTTTGATGCTGATTTAGTGTAGCCACAGGTTATCTCTTAAGCACATACTGATTGACACAAAGTACCAATTAGAGATAAGCCTTAAACATACTAGTTAATAGTGTAAACCAATTGAAGTTACACTAGTAGTCAATGTAATCATATGTGTGTGAGAGTGTTTCATCAATGACAAAAAGTGATGAATATATTACAATCATCATCAAGCCAACAATATGTAGACCCAAAATTGACCTAAATAGGAGAGAGGAGGAAAGAGAAGAGGAGAGAGGTTGCATGAAAACCAAAGAAGCAAGATGAGAAATAGGACCAAGTCAAAGGTATCCCCAAGAAGCAACAAAAGAGCAACCAAAATGATAAAAGAGAGAGTAAAAAAGAGAAGAAGAAAACACAAGATAAAAAAGCAAAACACAAGAGAAAATAATAAATAATAAGAAAATAACTTCCTTGTAATAAAAGAGGTCAAGAAATAAAGAAAATGAAGTAAAACCAAAACAACAAAAATAAAACTTGAAAAAACATAAAAATAATAAAAACTGAAACAAAGAAAGAAAGATCAAACTAGTAAAAAATAAAAGGTCTAAAGATGAAAGAAAAGAGTTAAAAATGAACAATAAACCTAAAGGTAAATTATGAATAAAGACAATAATTAAAATTAAAAAACTAAAATTAATTAAATACAAAATTATAAAAGTTAATAAGGAAAGGAAAATGAAATCACTCACATATCTAGACACACAAACACAGATACACAAATATAAAAATAGAAAGAAAACAAATTAAAAAAGGTGCAAAACCTAAGACAACATAATAAAAAAGAAAAGAAAAAAAGAGGAAAGATCCAACCTAAAAAAATGGAAAGCCAAAGAATATAAAAAGAAAAAAAACCTAAATAAAAATAAATGTGCATGCGCGCGCACACACACAAATACATATACATATACACATACACACACACACATCCACATATACATACATACATACTAATACATATATACATATATACATATACATACATACATACATATATACTGATATACATGTATACATATACATATATACATATACATATATATACATACATACGTGTACATACATACATACATACATACATATATATTGATATACATCTATACATATACATATATGTATGTATGTATGTATGTATGTATGTATGTATGTATGTATATGTATATGTGTTTATGGTGAAAGTGGATAAGCAACAATATTGAAAGACTAAATGAATTCAACCACAAAACCCTAGCCTACCAATCAACAAAGATCCACCATAACATATGAAGATTACCTAAGACAATGCAAATCAAATGAAATCACAAAGATTATACCATCACATGTCTACTAGGGTCTGGATCTCCATTCTTCCTATCTTCGTTGATCTTGCTTGATATATTTGCTCTCAGATTTTATGTGTGCACAAGAGCTCAACAAAGAAAGGAAATATGGTTGCAAGTAGGCTTGATCACAAATGAAAGTTCGAATTCTAGAAGGCTTCCAAGATCGATTAGCTGATAAGTTGAATAGGAGATTGATAATGAAGGAAACATCTCCTTATATAGAAGACATTATAAGAAATGGAAGGATAAGATTAAGAGGTGTAAAAGATAAATGGTCGGCTAGGATCAGAGGGTAGGTAGAGAAAATAAGAAAATAATGAGAGGGTAGGTAGTGTAGGAATTAAGAGATGAATGACATGTGTCATGGGTAGAAAAGGCTAATGAATTAATTAAATAAATAAAAATTCATTTAACTAATAGAAGAAGTGGGATCAATTAAATAAATAAGATATTTATTTAATTTAAGAAAATGATAATTTAAATAAATAAATGTATTTATTTAAATGAGAAATAAGGCTAGAAGAGGATAAATGAATTAATTAAAATAAATAAATATTTATTTAATTAATAGAATAATTAGGTTTAAAATAATTAAATAAATAAAAATATTTATTTAATTAGACAAGACAATTTTAAGTGTCTACATTTTGCCCGTCTTTGAGATAATGTCGCTTGTCGCATTGTTTCAAAGAAGATAAGATGAACTGATACAAATTTGCCCCAAGATGGGAATGATATGCCCCCTTGAGAGATTGGATGAAAATGTCTAGAAAGATCTTAAACAATCTCTCGAAAAGAAAGAAAGGCTAAAATGGACTGATCGGATAGGATAGAGTGACAGAGTCACGGGACAAAGAAGACTGACTCGGGAGACTAGGGAAAGGGTAGTCTATATGATAGACTACAAGGGAAAAAATCCTCATTGTCATCCACACATCCAAGAGATCAGAGTGCAGAGAGAGCAGTGAGTAGTGAGAAGTCAGCAGCGATGGCATTGGTTCGCAGATTCGATCACGTTCATCGATTTCAGAGCCCAGTAGATGCAGGAGAGCTGGTGAGTACCACAAAACCTCCTTGTACTTTGTTGCATTAATGTTTGTCATAAATGCATGCTAGGTAATGTAATAAATGTGTTTTAGGTATGTCAAGCGGGGGTGAGGGGGAACATTAGGGTGCATCTGCATTGGTGCCTGGTGCATCTGGGTAAGCAAGACCTATCTATGAATTCAATAGCGTCTCTGTTCAATGCGAGCATGTCTGTGTCTTGCAGGTGCATTTATGCAGGACAGGCACATTTGTGAAGTATGCAAGTGCGTTTATGTCATGAATGCATGTTTATGTCTTCAAGGCCAAATCAACAGTTCTGTGATGAACATATGTTGTCTATTGGATAAGCTATTGAGAGGATACACTCATGCAGGTCCTCTAGGGAAGACTAGGATAGCAGATAGGGCGAGGATTGACAATTTAGTGATAGAACATATGTTCCCAATCAGGAAACTACTCAAGAGAATACACTCAAGAAGAGGCCCTAGGATAGGATAGATCGAGGCAATTTGTGATGAACAGGGAGTACCAAGATAAAAAAACCAGTATTGTGTGATGAACAGGAAGTACTAAAAAAGAGCAGCACTTTGTGATGAATAGGGAATGCCACTAGAATTAAAAAGTAGTACTTTGTGATAAATAGGGAGTACTAAAAATGAGCAGCACTTTGTGATGAACACGGAGTACCACTAGGATTGACACAGTTGATTTGCTTGACTACAGGAGGACCAACCGATGCTGGAGTCACAGGAGAGATTCCCTTCGACTCAGAATTTACGAGCAGGGCTGACGCTCGAGGATAGAGCAGAAGTTCAGGCTATGGGCTTGCGATATATTCTATATGTGCCTGAGTTTCAAGTGAACATGGGATTTCTGACTATATTAGCTAAGAGATGGCACTCGGAGACTTGGACAGTTCTTTTGCCGATGGGTGAGATGGCAATCACCTTAGAGGATGTATACAGGATACTGCGGATACCAATCAATGGGGAGTTAGTTCCTTACGATCAAGATAGAGACAATGATGCACTGAGACAAGTGTTTTAGGATCCAGGACTGGAGATGAGGGATAGACATGTAGCATGGGATACTATGATAGCAACAAGATTGGCACTACCGACAGTGCTAGTAGGAGTGATCAGTGGGTTCCTCCATCTAGATAGGGCGACATGAGGGTTGGCTATGGTATGGGGGAGGAGGGAGGAGAGGAGGATGAGATACTATTCTTGAGAGAGATCTATTAGGGACATGCAGATGAGATCCAGGATCTGGAGAGGGAGATGGCTAGGCTCAGGAGACAGTTGAGGGACACTGCGCGGGAGAGGGATGAGGCTATTCAGCGTTATACAGAGGCTAAGACAACACTAAGGGCAGGGAGGCAGGAAACAAAGGACACAGGGACCATACATGCCTATGTTCTACAGGCAGGGGAGGAGATAGCCTACTGGCGAGACCTATACTATGGAGTGGTGCCACCAGATCAGTGGGCTAGGAGCTTCCGTAGACCATCACGGACTGCAACGACAACTGGAGGGAGAGACAGGAGACAGGTGTCTAGCGGTGGGGTTATGGGTCCTCCACCACCACCAGACAGAGGGGACAGGAGAGATGTTCCTATGGTGGGTCCTTCTAGGGCTCAAACTCTATCAAGGCCAGCTGGCTCCAAGGGAGGGAGTTCATCATAGCCTTGGAGGGCTCCCTATGTATTAGTTTTGTACCATTTTTTATGATGACAACTTCGGGTGATTGTAGCCATATGATTTTGACATCATTGTATCATGACACTTATGATTTTTGAGATATATATATATATATATATATATGAAATGATTCATCCTTGCAGAAGCTATATGCATGTGTACCTATGTGATGTTGCTTTTATGTGATGCATGTTTCTATGTGATGCTTATGATATGGATGCAAATATGTACATGATGAAATGCAATATTTTTGTTCTTTTATGTTTTATATGTTATGCATGATGCGAATGTGAATGTATGAAATACAGATGAATATGATAATGCAAATAACTATTTATATGATGAAAATGTAAAATGTGCTAACATGTGTTGTGTGCAGGATGTGATGTAATTGTGATATCTATATGTATGTATGAAATGCTTAATATGTGGTAATGCAGGTGCAACTACATGAAATGCAAATGTTTTTGGTATGTCATTATACTTAGTCGTGTGATAGCAGGATACACAAAATCAGGAAGGACGATGGAAGTCAATCAAGAAAGGGGGATGGAAGATAGAAGATATGAAAGTGAAAGAGCTTCTTGTGTGTTATCATCATTGAGCTTTATTATGTAAAAATAGGTTATGACAATTGAGGCATATGTTTGACCTAGAAAGTCATTGTACCTGTTTGCATGGAGATTAGATAGTTGCAAACAAAGAATGCCCTAGTTTACACTAGACTGATAGTGTCCTCCCTTGGACAAGTCATAGCATTACTAAGAGACAATCCATAGACATCAAAAGAAAAATAGGTGATGAAACCCCATCCTCGCCTTTCTAGTCAAAGACATCCTGTAGATAAAATCTCTAGTCAGAGACATCCCGGAAAAGCTAAAAGACATGTCACCAACAAGATAAAAATCAAAATAAAACCAAGACTCGACACCAGCATCCACTGTAGTCCTCAATTTTAGTGTCTCTTGTCACTTGTATAAGTCTTATTTGATTGTGGTCACAATATTTACTTTCACAAAAGGATAGATAGCACTGAACCATAATGTTGTTTGAGTCTATTAAAATATTTGATTTGTTGAAGCCCATTGTTGTTGTTCTGTCTCATCTGAAGCTGACTGAATCCTTGAAATTGATACTTTATTGCGGAGAAGACAAAACTTTATTGTGGATTGGCGATGCAAATGTTGCTTTATTGTGAATTGTGCGTGGATAGACTGAAGAAAACTGGCAGAAACTGTACTCCTCAAAACATGTGATGCTCTCAGTTCCAAACCCATTACTAGACTTAGGATTTGCCTTAGCCACAGATAGGACCTGATTTATTATGAATGGCTAACCAATCTTAGGTAGATCAATAACAAGCCATGATGGAAATGGGTAAGGTTATAATGGATGGGTAGGTTGTGAGTGTGTGCAAAGTGAAAGGATGAAAGTGAATCCCGACGGAAGGAGCAATGTCTCTACGCATGGTGTTGGTGACCTAGTTTTCACCATGGTACTTGTCCAGGGTGTCACCAAAGTGGTTTTCACCATTGGACAAAATGATTTCCTTGACTTTTTTTTTGTGTCACAAGACGCCTATTTGCCAGGTTTTCACCAAGTAACAATTTTTTATGTTTATGATTTTTTTGTATTTTGAATTTTTTTTATTTTTCAATTATATTTTTTGTCTTTTGATTCGAGGATACTCTGAAGAGCTATGTTTAAAACCTATGAAGGTGCATGTTGTTGATAGGATCCTCCAAAGGTTCACCATTTGGAGTTGAAAGTTAATATGCACCAGATCCATAGGTTGTTCTAATAATGTAAGGACCAAGCCAATTTGGTTTGAATTTTCCCTTCTTCTCTCTATCTTGCTGATTTTTAGGATTTTCCTTGAGAACTAAGTCACCCACCTCAAATGTGTGAGGCTTTACCTTGTGATTATAACTGTGACATTCCGTGACTGAATGATATGTATCTCAAGCAACTATTGAGATAGAATTACTAATGTGTGGACTACGTACGCCCGTATGCATGTCACCTAAAGAAGTTTGGGCATCCCTAATAACAGAGTTTCTTGAGGAAGCTCCATTAAAGGTCCATGATGTATCGCCAGAAGGGAAAGGATGTGCATAACAAGTGGATGAGTGATGAAGGCTTTTGATTGTAAAAAGAAGTGAAAGTATCATGATATGATGGAGACTTAGGATCAACAAGCATTCTTTTTGACTTGAAATTGTAGAAATTTTGCCCCCAGTTATTTTGATATTAGGGGAGATCATCTTTTTCTCTTTTTTCTTCATAGGAGTTTTATCATTGACCCTGATTTTTGCAGATTCCAATAGCTTTTGATTTTGATTTGGACTGAAGGACTTTTCTTTATTTTTGACTTTTAGATTTTTCTTTTGAAAGCTTGATTTTTGATCCCCAATGAGTAAGGGCTTTTGTAATTCTTGTTGATCCAAGTCTGGGAGAGGCGTGGAAATGGAATGAATGGATGAAATGCTAAGGATATGTGAGTTCTCAAGAGGGTTGGTGATACACTCAATAGATTCTTCGCTCGAACCACTCTTAGGACTATTGATATCAAGAGATGCTTGCACCACTAGAGGAGATTTGCATTCAGACTTAGTAGCGACAACACTAGGTGCTTCATACCCAATTTCTTGGCAATGCAAATTGATTGTACGTTGTTCATGTTGACTGAATATCTTAAGAGATAGTGGGAGTTGATCAACATGAAAGATATACTCACCACATCCCATGTCTTTAATCTTGAACTTTTCTTTTAGTTCTATTGGTTTGGATGTAGAAGCTTTCAAGGATTCTGGATCAACATATGCTGATGAAGGAACAACCTCTCGATTGACTGGTATTATTATTTTTGATCTAGGTCGCATATTATTGCAATATATGAATGGATTTGGATAAGCTTTGACGGTCACTTCAACTCCATTGTGTGGGAACTTGATACATTGATGACATGTTAAGGGAACAACTCTCATTTCATGAATCGATGGACATCCTAGCAATATGTTGTATGTGAGCTCTAGATCAAGGACTTGACAAACCACATCCTTTGTAACTAGCCCTACTCTAAGAGGTAAGGTGATTGTTCCCTTGGATGAGTTCTCTTCATCATCTTATGCTTTAATGGTGATTGCATGTGTAGAATTCACAACCCTTTCAGAATATCCCAATTGTTTAATAGTGCTCAATGTACAAATGTTTAGACCTAATCCTCCATCTATCAGGACTCATTTTATTTTATGCTTGTGTAGGAAGGCTTCAACGTGTAAAGGTGCATTATTTGGTTGGCTTATAGAGGTGTCATCAGCTTTAGTGAATATAAGAGAATGTGGAATGGAAAGGTATCCCACCATGGTTCAAAAGTGGTCCACGTTCAGATCAGTGGGGACAGAAGTGTCTTTCAAAGTTTTGTCAAGAATGGCCTTATGTGCAGGGGATATGCGTAAGAGCTCAAGGATGGAGATAAGCGTGGGTGTCTTCCCTAACTATTCTACAAGATCATACTTAGGTTTGGTTGATGAGGAAGCAATTTTTTTAGCTGGAGCACCTTGCAAAGTGAATTTATCTCGATGAGTTGTGACATTACATTCAGAGGTAGGTTTAGAAGAAGATCCAATGCCTTTTAGGACAACCTTGGGTCTTTGGGTAGAATTTTCAGGCATTTTGTCCTTTATAATAATGGTACAGACATAATTGTCCATTGAAATGTGATTAATAGTTGAATCATAGTTATAAGATTCTCTGGTATAGTTGGTCTCCTTATCTGTGGCTTTGGCTTTTCCCTTGTCATGTTTTGGGAATGGTTCTTTAAACATTTCATGTTCTTGATTGGATGAGTGTCCCTCGATCTCAATGTCACCTCTATTAATAAGATATTGTATGATGTTCTTCAGGCGATGACAGTTTCCTATTTTATGTCCTTTGCTTTTGTGATATTCACATTTGTCATCGTCATTCCACCAATTTGGTTTGACCTTTGGCTCATATGGAGGCAACTTTGGAATTGTTATTATTTTGTTTGCCACTAGCTTTTTGAAAGCTGAATCAAGTGGTTCTCCCAATGGGGTGTATTTCTTTCATGATTTGGAAGTTGTTTGAGTATTCACTTGATTGTTTGTAGAGCTTGATCCAAAAAAAATGATTTTGGGTCGTACTGCATTGGCATCAAGAACACCATCATTGACTGTGTTCTTATTTTTATTCCAAATGAGTCCTTGTTCAAATAGGACCTTCTCTGTTGCCAAGCCTTTTTCAATGACGTCCTTGAAGGTGGACAAACAAGCTTTTCTTAGGTCATAACCAATGTCTTTGTTAACATTTTGGGTGAACATTTATACCATTTGTTTTTCTGGAATTTCACAAGAGCATCTGCTGACTAAATTCCTCCATCTTTGTAAAAATTATGAAAAATATTCTCCATCCTTTTGCTTGGTGTTGCACAAAGTAGTGACAGATATATCTGTCTTTATGTTGTATGAGAAATGTTGGATAAATGCCTCTACTAAGTCACCCCATGACTTAATTCCAGGTGGGAGTTGGGAGAACCATTCCATAACTTGATCACCTAAGCTTTGTGGGAATAATCTCATCAAATATGTCTCTTCTTCTGCTACCTCAATGCAAGTTGTGAAACACTATCTTATATGTGCCTTAGGATCCCCTTTTCCTCTATACTTATCAAACTTAGGTGTCATGAAATGTGTAGGAAAAGGAGGCATTGGAATGCTTTTGTCAAATGGATAGGGACATATGTCTCTCATTGTGTAAGCTAGCTTTGATGTATTTATGTCCTCCATTTTCTTTTGTAAGTCCTTAATTTGCTACTCCAAATTGTTCTTAGGTGGAGCCTAACTTCTTGGACCATACCCCATGCTTGAACCACTAAGTGGAGGAGCATGTTGCATATATGGATGGTATTGATCATACACATGTTCATAAGGAGGAGTTCTATAATGATGCTCCATATAAGAACCACTTGGTATAGAGTCATGATGAGGAATGGAATATCTATTTTGTCCATGTATACCATACTCTAGAGGCGTGTCATGAGTTTGTTCTAGTGTGTTGCCCCCAAATTTGATGTGGGGTTTCCTTGTGTCCAAATTTTGAACATGCCTTTGGATATCCCATTGCTTTGGTGGTTGGTACTTAGCATTGGCATGTGATTGAGTATATTTCTCTGCATAAGACTTCCATAATGGTCTGTGAAGCTGAGTATCATATACTTGACCATGTGTATGTGGGACCTCGAGTTTTTGAAACAAAGATGATGGTGATTCAGGAACAATATGTGGTCCTATATTTCCTCCACTATTAGGCATCCTTTGATCCATGTTGAGGCGAGGTTTTTGCAAAGGTCAATGATCCATTATTTGAGACATATCAAAATCATGAGGTATCTTGGCTCCACTTTGCGCCATCACTTGTAAGAAATATTGTCTATCTCTCCTCATTATTTCCTCAACCAATCGATTGAAACAAATATCCATAATAGAGTCTTCCACTTCTACTGAATGTATGGAAAAGTTATCCATATTTTCATTGTGTGTGTCATTGTTGTTTGTGTTATCCATGTTCTCAACATTTGGAATGTTTCTATAGGCATCCATGTCAGGTAATGTTTAATGATCAGAATTGAAAAAGACATCATTGTCATACTCATAGGCACTCATGTTTGCGGACTCTTGAGCCTATTTAGTTTCTCTCCTAGATTTTTGAGAATGGATTTCAACCATGAACTAGGTATTGATCATAAGTGTGAGACTAGATGAAAATGGAAAGAGTATGGAAGACCAAGAGTTGGATGGAATGTAAATGAATTTGAAGTGTACTTGCAATGTCCAAAGTGTAAGACCAAGTATGCATGTGGTAGAGTAGGTGTGGCTTCCAAAGAGATGATAGTTTCTCTTGATGAGGTAAGTTGACCTTGACTCTAAGTAAGACCAAATGAGACCCAAAGGTGATAGACCTTGATGAGGGGTCACTTAGCAAGATGTTGTTATATGTAGTGTGTTGACAAAGTAAGATGAGGACAAGCAAGTGACCTTTTGAGTCAAGTTTAGATAAATGTGAATGTAATGCAAGGTGTAAAGAAATGATGAACTTTGTGAGACCCAATATAGGCTGAATTCTAGATAAAAACCCAGAGAAATAACCTAGGAAGCTCAAGAATTCTGAAACTGATTGCTCTTCTTTGTTGGATTGTAAATTTTTCCAATTTGTGAAGTTGTTTGTTGTGACCAAATCTGAAGTTTTGACTATTTTTTGTGACAAGAGGACACAATGTTTATGAGGACTCTATGTTTGCAAGTGTTTAGACTCAAAATGACTCAAATAAAAGTGTGTTGTTTGATGTAAAAATGTTTTGCATACACTTGAAGACACAAAAGACACAATGTTTTGATGTTTGATCTTGAATATTTGAATGTTTAAAATAAGACAAGAGCAATTCTTATGGTTGGCTTGGATGACAGTTGTTGATCCCACATGGGGTTTCCCCTGAGGCTACGCTATTCAAAGTGGATACTTAGATGCTTGACCCCACTGGCTCCACCCTCGACACTCACTTCTCCAAGGTAGCCAAGCATCAGTCCCCATGAAAATTCCCCATGGCGAACTTTGTATCTCTACTAAGAATCGTATGTGTGTGGGCCGCTCCAGAGGTCTGACCTCTTGCCACAACAACTAGAAGGATTTTGGCTTTCTAAAAAAAAAAGGTGCTAGTAAGGGCATCAGCTCGTGTGGCCATACATGTGGCACTTTCATCTCTGTAAATACAGAAGGCTCCCAGCCGGTAAGGGTTACACCCTACAACTGATCAAATAAATTTGATCAAACAAGTTTATGGGGAGACATAGTGTGGGTATGAACTAATCAACACATGTTACCCATGGATTTCACCATGGATATAGTTATTTATAGTGGTTCGGAAGAGGTGGGTTTTCCTTGCTACCACTTGGGTCATTCTCTCCTCACTAGTAGTCCTAATGACCACACGGGGAGACATGCCCTCTAGAGATTAAACAAAAAGAGCTTATTGCTCAAGACACAAAAGACACTGGTTCAATTTTAGTGCACCAATTGAAGTATTTGACAATCTATGAAAATAAGGCATACAATAAAGATCAAAAGAAAACCCTTGTTAAGGTCCTACCACAAAGATTTGTTAGTAGTTTTGCAATAATACCCCTCCTGCAAGCACACAAGTTAGGTAAATTTTAGATCCAAAATACTTTGTGAAATAGGGGCCTTCAACAATGTGTTTTTTTGACCAATTCAAAGATCTGATTCATCCTAAAAAAGGACTACCTGTAAAATTTCAAGAAATTTTGAGAAATGTAAGAAAATCCAAAAAAATTGCTGATGATCCAAAAAAATCATATAAAATGCAAAATTGATCCAAAAAATATGAAATTTTTATTGGACACTCCTGATGGTCTTCCAAACCTGCATAAAAAAAGTTCCTTTAAAAATTACAAGTAGTTTGTGAGATAGGAGCAAAATAATGCAAAACCCTAATTGTTAAAGATCCAATTTTTTAGGAATGATTTTGCATCAGAATTAAAATAAAAAAGAATATATCCTATGTATAAATTAGAGAGATTTCCAAAAATATAAGAAAATCCAAAAAATTCGCTAATTTGCTCTCAAAATTAATTTTTTTATGAAAATCATAAAAACTTCATGGAAAATGCAAATGTGCTCCAAAAATTCTAAATTTTGGATTGAGATCTCTTGATATTGTCTTCAACATGCCAACAAAATTTGGTGCAAAAAGTTGTAGCCCTTTGTGAGATCGGATCAAATCTCTCCAAGATCTTGATTTTATGTCCAAAACCCTAGCTGCACAAGGTTACTCTCCAAATTGTTTTACAAAAATGCAATATAGGGTTAGAAACACCTGCAAAAAATAGAGATCTAGTAAAAATCCATGTCCCACCAAGTCTGCCAAAATGTTTATCGTGAAAATGGATAGTAACAATATTGAAAGACTAAATGGATTCAATCACAAAACCCTAACCTAACAACAACAAAGATCCACCATAACATATGAAGATTACCTAAGACAATGTAAATAAAATGAAATCACAAAGATTATACCATCACAAGTCCAATAGGATTTGAGTCTCCATTCTTCCTATCTCCATTGATATTGCTTGATATATTTGCTCTCAGATTTTATGTGTGCGCAAGAGCTCAACAAAGAACGGAAATGTGGTTGCAAGTAGGCTTGATCGCATATGAAAGTTTGAATGCTAGAAGGCTTCCAAGATGGATTAGCTGATTAATTGAATAGAAGATTGATAATGAAGGAAGCATCTCCTTATATAGAAGACACTATAAGAAATGGAAGGGTAAGATTAAGAGGTGTAAAAGATAAATGGTCGGCTAGGATTAGACGGTAGGTAGAGAAAATAAAAAAATAATGAGAGGGTAGGTAGTGTAGGAATTAAGAGATGAATGACATGTGTCATGGGTAGAAATGGCTATTGAATTAATTAAATAAATAAAGATTCATTTAATTAATAGAAGAACTGGGATCAATTAAATAAATAAGATATTTATTTAATTTAAGAAAATGATAATTTAAATAAATAAATCTATTTATTTAAATGAGAAATAAGGCTAGAAGAGGATAAATGAATTAATTAGAGTAAATAAATATTTATTTAATTAATAGAAGAATTAGGCTTAAAATAATTAAATAAATAAAAATATTTATTTAATTAGACAGAACAATTTTAGGTGTCTACAATATGTATATGTATATCTATATGTATATATATGTATATTTATATGTATATGTATATTTATATTTATATGTATATGTATGTATATGTATAACCCCAAGAATAAATAAATAAATAAAAGAAGAAAACAAGCTAAAAAAAAAATACAATAAGACCTAGAGTGAAAAACAAGGGGAGAACAAAGAGGAGAAATTGGTGAGGCCACAAGAAAGGACAACCCAACCACGAATAGGAAGGAAAAAGGCAGAAAACAAGGAAAACCAAGAGGTACAAACATGTACCAGGGGACCACACCTAGGGAAATCTACGAAGGCAATCCCAACCAGTGAAACATAAAGGGCTGAGAGGAAGAATGGGGTAGGAGAACCTCTAGAGAGAAAAAAAGGGAGACATTGTCCCAAACCAAGGAGCTAGACCTAAGGAAAGAGAAAAGGCCATGAGGAGAAGAAATGAACAAAAAGGTAGGAGCTAAGAAGGGTGATGGGGATTCTTAAGGATGAATAAAAAGGGTACCACAAACTACTCAAACTCCACCCATCGTCACAATTAAGGTTCAAGGGGTGATTATTGATTTCAATGGCTTCTTTAAGTTTTTTGTTAAAGAAGTTGTCTTCCTTGAATAGTATTTGGGTATTTTTTTTAAAAATATGGTGGTTGGTGGAAGAGGATTGTTTGGCTAGGGCTAAATTAAGTATCTGCTCATGTTTGCTATTGGAGAATGTCCTTGGCATCTTTGAGTGAAGGTATACACTTATTTAACATGGAGAGGGGCTTGAAAGCACTACATAGGCCTTTTTTATGAACGATTTTGGAGATACTCTTTGAAATACCTTCAATGTAGGGAAGGGAAGCATTAGGGGAGTCAAAGGGAATGGAAACCCTAGTGCTAGAACCGAACCAAGCCTTTTCTTGGTTGAAATCCCTAGAGATTTTCTTGCTCGAGTACCCATTCAATTTCAAGACAAGGTGGAAATGGTAATACTCTTGCTTTATGTGATCCTCATCACAAATTCAAAGGGCTCTCAAGGTTAAGGTTTTAAGGATCCCCAATTTTTGGCAAGGGTAATGATGGGATGAAGAGTGGAGCTAGAGATTAGTACATGATTAGTCTTATGAAACACCCACAAACCTAGGGAACTATAAGATTTTTTAATGAGAAAAATGTCAAGAAAAGGGAGTTGGTTGTCATACTCGATATCCTTGGTGAAAGAGATGCAAGAGGCTAAGTTATTGAGATGAGAATGGAACTCTTCTAACTTTTCATGGTCATGAGGCCAACAAATGTTGGTTTCATCAACCTATTATTTCCACCACTTTGGCTTAAGAGGAAAGGAGCACAATGCCAATTCCTCAAACTGATCCATGTAGAGGTTAACAACGATTGGTGATGGGGGTGAGACCATGGCCACACTATTGACTTGCTCATAAATATCCCATTGGAAAGAGAAAAAAGTGGATATTAATCATAACTGAACCAAGTTGGCTAACTCCTCACTAGATTTGTCCCTGACTATCTAAATAAATTCAAGAATAGGGACCTTGGTGAAAAGAGAGACAACATTAAAACTCACCAAAAGGTCATTTCTATCTAACCTTTGGTGCCTGATAAAATTGACAAAATGGTAAGAATTCTTGATAAAAGTGTTTGACTTACCTACTAGAGGGGCCAATCATTTGGCCAAGAAGGAATCTAGAGGATAAGTTGGTGAACCTATAGTGTCAACAATGAGATGCAAAGGAACACCAACTTTGTGAATTTTGGGCACACCATAAATGCGAGGTGTGACTTCTCTATTAGGAAGATGCCAAAATTAGTTATCATTACATGTTGCTTAAGTGGTTCTTTGATGTGGTTAAAATGTAAATTGTATAAGAAAATTATTTTTTCTAATGGGAAATATTTATTAAAAAAGTACAAAATGAAAAACAATATTAAGGTATGAAAATAATATTTTGAAAAGGATATTTTTGACGAAAAAGGTAAAATTTTAAAATTAAAATAAAGAATTGGAAGAAAAGTTGAAATGTTTTGATAAATAAAGAAAAAAGGTTCTAAAAATGATGAAATATATATATTGAAAGAATGAAACAATTATTTAGATTAATTTCTAGTATCATACCCAAAGAAAAATTTCTATAAGTTATAAGCCTGCATTGTATTTTGTCATGTGATACAATTGATCTATATTATTCATTTGATGAATCATTTCATAAAGTGGCATAGTTAAACTTGTTTTGATAAAGAGTGTAAGGTTAGAAATAACATTGCTTTTGTATCTACAGTTCTTGCTAGTTTTTAATCAAAGTAAGTGGGGAAGGGCTCCAACCCATTATAGATCTAGCACCAACCATCCAAACCAAAATTGAAACAACTATGTGCACAAAGAAAGCAAAATAGGGAAACCAAACAAATAGAAAAGTTGGAGCCAAACATGACACAACTTATTTTAAATCTAAACTTTGAGACTACTTATCATCCATCCTAACCTTCAACAACTTCTTTCATTAGACAACAATCTAGCTAGATCCATTTAAACAATCAGAATGAAGCTAACCCAAAGACAAAAGTGGATCAACAACATCATAGAAAATGATAGTATTACCAATGGAAACATCAATACTAGTAGAAAAATGAGTATTACCAGTAGAAGCAGGAGTACCAGTAGTAGTAGGAACACCAATAGAAGCAGCAATAGAAACATTACTAGTAGAAGTAGCAATAGAGACATCAACATTTGGAGAAACAATAGAGGTAGTGTGTCCAAGACCACAAAATTTATCCCCAGAAACAACTCCTATTAGTAAGACAACATAACTACGAGGAGGACATGGAGTAGGTGCATCAAAATCCTTTGAAACAACATCACCCTTAGAATTAGCATTAATAAAAATAGTGATATGGTCATGAACAACATTCTTCCACCAAGTTGAGGAAGTCTTCTTGCGAGAATTTTAGTAACCCTCAGAAGCTAAATGTCCAGTTGAACAACAATGCCTACAACGAAAGGGAATCCCCTCATAGTCTACCAAATGACACCAAGATCTATCATTAAATTGTATAATGACTTCTCTAGGAAAAGGTTTTGAAATGTCCACTCCAACAAGAATGTGAGCAAATGAAGTGTGACCAAAGGATTTAGTCATAGGGTCTATCTCCAAAAGTCTTACCAAAGAGTTATTAATAGCCTCATAGGCTTCATCAGACAAAAAATAAAAAAGAAGATAAGACAACCTTACCTGCACTACCCTAATATTAGTAGAATCATTCAAAGGGTTGAAAGAAGGAACCCATGGACACATGGAGAGGGAATGAGAATCCCATTTATGAATCCCTTCATTAAGTATAACTTGTCTATCATCCTTTGAACCAAAGCAAACCACAAAAAAACCTCTAGTAGAAGGGTATATCTCTATTTTACCCTCAACTGAAGGAGACCAAACCTCTTGAACCCAAAAATACAAATCTAGAAGAGAGCACCATAAATAAAAAACCTACAGATTAGGCCATGCTTAGAAAAATATTCCTCACAATCTAGCACGCTTTTACCTAGAAGAATCATAGGGGTAGCAACAACACAAGGTACTGGAAAATAATAGCCCTTCTTGCTAGTTGTGTAATAATAAGAAATGATATTTTGAAAATATTATTGGTTTTAAGAATACAAAATAATTGTTTAAATGATATATTTTTTTGGGGAAAGTATGAGAAAGGAATTAGAGATATCAATAGTTGTCAAACAAGTCAATTTATGAAATTTAGTGTTTCCACAAAAAATATGTTGGAACAAAGAGTAGAAAAAATAACTAATGAAAGATTGCATGCAAATGAATTTTTGATAGATTAGAGTATATAATTTACAAAAGGTGGCAAATATGTTCAAAATAATGTGTAAACATATATATTTACACATAAAACAAAATAGCAATCAAGGAAGGTTTAAATATGTTCAGCTGGGTGACTAATGATTTTTTAATGACTCGAAGGAAGTGTTTATCTTGTTATATATGTTATAAACAAAGAAAGTATATGGATATGAAGTATTCTTCATCAAAGAAACTAATTAAAAAATGGAGAATCTACTTGGATTTTTGTATATCAAATATCAATTGGTAGACATTCACAAAGATATTAGCAAAGAGGAAATTTGAACATCTAATCTAAAAGTTGGAATGCTAAAGCAACTAGTTGTTGAAATGAAGGGAAGATTGAAATAAATTATTAATTTCTCCCACCACCAATAAAATGATTGTCATTATAGTTAAATAAAGAGGGTCATATTGAGTTATTTGGACACTTGAACTTACTAGAGAGGATTGCATTTGATATTTGATATTTCTATAAAGTTGCAAGAATTTCAAAATACTATCTAGATTTTTTTCTACGGGGGAGTTTGTAATATGAAGCATTCATGATTGGCTTGATCTTAACCCAAAGGAGCTATGAAGGTTGGCAAAATTAGTTTTATATATATATAGACAACATTGATCACTAAAAACAATCTAAAAAATTGCAGCACTAATCACAAAGATAATTGCAAAATCTATGAAGTTTTTGATTGTACAAATTATTGCAAATGGTAAAATATTAGCTAAGTGTACTGACAAATCCCAAGATATTTTTTCGTATAAAATATATAATCATGTCTAGTATAAAAAACACACCTATCCACATATGTTTTCTATTTAAAAATATTGAGATCCATACATTTCACAATCAAAAAATCTATTCAGAATTCTCTAATTTCATCCACAACTACCAAACTCCTATCTGCATTTAGATAGAATACAATTCAAATCCATCTTTCATGCTCTACCTTAAATGGAAAAGCTACTATCTATGTATCATTACATAGTAAACTTTACCATGGACTTTTCTTCTACTGCTTAGATCGACATTGTAATCACAACTTGAAATGTCTATTACATTTCATCTCAGATATATATTAACCTGAGCTTCATCGTACTTGCCATTGCTTCAAGACCACAAAGATGAGCGAGACACTGGAATTTCAACCTATTTAGGTCTGTCAATTCATAAAATGTTGGCTGTTAACTCACAGAAAATTTGTGGTTAAGCTAATTTATAAAAGAAACAATAGATTGATCAAAATCAACTTGGAAAAGGAAACATAAGGGGTAGAAAAAGCAAATTGCACAGAGAAAGAGAGAGGAAATTGTCAAATCTTTTGATTTATTGATAGGGTGCAAAGAATATCTAATCAAATACAGATAACCATACTATAAAACTCACATTTAGAGCATCTGAACAACAAAATAAGAAACTCTGCTAGTTAATCAGTTTATGTTTAAGAATTTTGTTATGAGAAACTGTTTTTTGTTTAAGATCTTTTTAAGGCCTACGTCTCCGCTTATTATTTTGGTTAATAAGTTAATGGCTGGTCTTAGTGTAAGCCTTGGTTTGGATAGATTATTATTTTGGTTAATAGGTTAAATGTTCTTGATGAATTGTCGTGCTGTATTGCTGTTCTATTATAGGATCAGGGAGAGGTCCCTGCTTATATTATCAAAAACAAAATAAGAATCTCTGCTAAATTTCTAAGGTTTACTTTCTAAGGTTTCCAAATTTTGTAGGGTTTAATAATAATTTTTTTTTGTGAAGACCTTTTTAAGGCTCACCTTTGAAGAAATCAGTAACAACAACATGCATAATATCTAATGTAAATTCATAATAATGCAGGAGGTCACTCTTCACTATAGCACAGAGTCTAAATCAAGAACAAATATTCCCACATTCAATGGATCATTCAAATATCACTCTTCACTATAGCACAGAGTCTAAATCAAGAACAAATATTCCCACATTGAATAAATCATTCAAATACGAACATTGATGATAGATCAAATATAGATCAAAGCTCTGATTGAATCAACACAAAGTCTCCTTCAAACATAATTCCATTAAACTTTCATAAACTTGCAAAATTACTGCTAACTGAAAGTCAGATCCTTTAAGAGCCAAATCGAAACCATTGAAGCTGTAAGATGGGATTGGAGTTCATTTGTGATGCGGTGTTTTCATTCTAAAATGTTCGTCCAAATGGCAATGTCATCTGCATCAGGGTTTTCAATTATATGCTTTGTAATCAAGACATTTTGGGGCAACTTAATGGCTTCTCTCATTTCTAGAAAGGTAGTGGATGTAACTCAACTCGATGCACAACTATCATCTCTTTAAGAGTATCATAGTTTCTCAAGTCATGCTCGATGAATGATAGTACTTTTAAAATTACTTGACTAGCCCAACCATCAACTGCTTTAGCTATGGCTTCTGATCTTTTACCAAGCTCTAACTTATCAGAATTGATAAATTTTGTGATGGACATTCTTGAAGATGAACTAGTTGCAAAATTTTCAATAGATGAAGCAGACCAAATAAAAGAAGTAAGAGTATCTACATACTATGTAAGCTCTTGGTTCTTCCTTTTTGCAACTTTAGTTCTCCTAGACAAAGCAGCAACAGAGTATTTAGCATAATAGATATCACCTTAAGTCGTCGGGGGACCCATGTCAATTCTTCTTATGCTGAATTCCCCTTCTATGATTTCTTGTTCAATTTTGTTTACACTCGGATCAACAATTTTTAGCATATGATGCTATGTTTGTGGGTCCACAATCATCCTAGCAATTCGCCTTGCTTTCTTAAGTTTTGGTGTTTATCCTAACAAGCGCGTCATTGTATCAACTCTAGTCTCAGTGACTGGTGAATATTGTTTCCTTTGTTTCTCAATTGCCTTCTTGAGCCAAGGAGGGGACGATTTACTTGTTGGAACCTTGACAGACAAGGTATTGATGGCAGTATCAAGTGTCAACATGGGAGCATTGGCGGTTGGTGTTTGAGGATCTACGTCATTAGTTAAGGAAACTAGGGGGTTTTGTTCTCCCAATTGATGGAGAAATAGAGTATCCTCTTCACTGAAACTAATCTGCAGTGCTTTTTTTTTTTTTTTTGGGTAGTGTTATACCACCTACTCCACAAATAGATTCCACTTTCATGTTCTTCTTGGGAGCATCATTATCCCCACCGGATTGTGAATCTACCTAAGATGCGCCAATCTCTAATGTTGATTTCCCTGCCACACTTTGAGAGGTTTGAACAACTATGTTAGTCTCCTTGGGTTTCCCCTTCTATGATGAAGTGTCGTAATGAGTTTTAACCACATGATTAACCAAGCGTGTGACCTATCTAGAGCTTGAGAAGTTTTGCCTATGAAATTTGTTTCTTCTTCATCCTCAAACCATTGAGAAAGAGACAATATGACATTTTGATATGATTTGTCTATCACATTTAGGCCATCGTCTATAACATTTTCAGGTATACAAGAGATAACAATGAAATTCAACATTTGTCTTGGAGTTAGCTAGATGAAACTTCTTCTGGAAAATTCATTCTCATCAACACAATCTTACCACAAATCTTCTAGCTTGGGTACGTGAACATAGTGAGCAGCTACATAGAAATTTTGTTTAACGTAACCCTTACAAGCAAAATGGGTCCTCATGGGTAGGGAGTGAAAATGAAGCTTAGCTACAAGTTTATCAAAAAACTGTGCAAATTCATTATTTTTAAACTAAAGTGAGATAAGCACATAGGGAAAGAGTACCCTTTTTTCTCATTTGTACATATTTAATATTCACAAAGGTCATCTGACGACACATTTCCAAGAAGAGGAGATAATCAGAAGCATACCTGGGTAGTCTTAATTGAGCCTTTTCATAACCTCCAATTCTAAAATATGAGTAACTTCTGAATTGAATATAGAAGCTACCATAATTTTGAATTAGGGTCATAGCCTCCTTTGTTATTCTTAGATTTTCAAGTGTACTATCATGAAGAAATCATCATGGATGCGAGAGAAACTCCTCATACCTTCTCTTATGTATTTGAGGGAAACAATTATAAATAGGGGCACCATCTATGAGATTGTCGACTTGTCTCAAACCCAGCCAAGAGATTCTACCAACAGCTAATACATAGGAAAACATAGAGCAAAAATGAAGTTCTCTCCTATCATTAAACTTTACAAGTTGTTCATGAAGGGAATCACATATTAATCATACCTAGTCAATCTGATTTCTATCATCACAAATAGTGAGGATAAATTGACACATCCATTCTTCAAAGAATTTTGTCCTAGGTCAACCAACCACATGGCACAACAACAAAATGATATCAACAATATCATCTCTAAACAACTTCGTTTTTATCCAAGAAGGTAACCTAGATTTACCAGGTCGATGGGATTTTAACCAACCTTGAGAAATAGTGTTTAGGCACCAATCTATCCACTTTTGAAAGAACTCACATCCTAACTGATAAGAAAAATTCACCTCATTGTCTCTTTTAGTGATGTGCAATGCAAGAGAAATATTAAATCTGTATCTATTTTGGCTATCTGAGCTTAATTCACAGTTTGAATTTCACGAGAGTCAGGATGATAATGTTGCACACAAGAGAGGACCAATTATGGCATTCTATGATGGAAGGATAACCTCCAACCTGAGATAGAGTAGATTCAATGACTTTTTGTGTAATGGGGGACTTCTTTGAACTATGCAGCCTCTTCTGAATTTCATGCATTGTAAATGGTCTAACTTTTGTGTCTTTGATATTGTCTAATTTTATTTCAATGGGCTGAGAGGGTTTAGATTCCATAAAAGTTGAAAGTAGAAGGGCTCTAGGGTTTCTAATAGAGGGTGTAATCTCAAATTGGGATAAAACAAAAAGGAGTTATGATAAGAATGAATTTTCATGAATGCCAAATTAAAAAACTTCTGCTATCTTATCAGCAAGAAAAATGAAAATTTTAACAATTTTAAGCAAAGAGAGATTCTATCCTCAAACCTGGTTTTGTTCTTTCGCCTGAATGCCCCTTCAAGTTTACTAGAAGTATCGAATATAAATGGCATGAGAAAAGGTGATAGACATATGAAAACCTGGAGCAATTAATTCTTTCATTTCAGTGGCTGTCGTACTACTTTGAGATTTGAAATGAAACATTTTATTAATGCTTCATTTATTGCCCATTACAAAAAGGTACTTTATTGCCGTCATTGCATGAGTTGTCTCTCTTGAGGTTGCTACTATCGGAATGTCAAGCAATCACATTCTTTAAGAACTTTGGGCAATTTATTTTATTGAACTAATACATGTATCGTTTCTATTTTAGTTTATTATTGCAATTAGTTTTTTGATTGATTTAAGGTCAGTTTCAAAACCTTCATTTCGATTTTATTTTATTATTGCAATTAGTTTTCTAAGTTTCAAAACCTTCACTTCATATTATATTAGAGTAAGTAATTGGTTTGGTTTATAGATTTCATAGTTTATATCTTTCTAACAATTGAACATGTCAAAAACTAATTCTTAAAAGCTTGGCATTAATTACACACCTCATAAAAATGGAGTGTTTGCAAGGAAGAAATATACAATGGTTAAATAACATAGTTTATGCCACAATCAAAATGATTGAGAAACTTTTATTTAGTTGATGCAATTAATTTATACAAAGTGTATACTCCCAATTGAAATCCTATTACTACACTTCATAAGATGACACCTTATGAAGGCTAGGATGAAAAAAAAATCCTAATGTTAATGATTTCTATTTTTCTTGTTGTTTAGACTACACTCATGTAGCTAATTTAAAAAGATGAAAATTAGATCAAAAAGTGAATCATGTGTTTTTGTTTGGTACAATGAACAAAGTAAAGCTTTAGGATGTGTAATCCTCTTACTAATAATATTAGTGTGTCATGAGATGTGATTTTTGACGAAGGTGAGCTTAATGCCATAAAAAAAGGTCATGTTGAGAATTCAAATTCTTCTTTTAATAGTGATATATTGATAATATTTTTATTGAAAAGCCCACTAATATTTAGTTCCAAGTATTAAAACTCCACTAAGTATCCTCTCTTCTTATTCTATTACAAGTTTAAATTCAAGTCCAAGTTCTCCAAGAGAGATATGCATTCTATGTGAAATTTATCAATTTACAAGTCAAGAGCATGAATAAAATATATGAAGATATGTGACAAATGTTTCTTTACTTTCGAAAGTGGGGACTTTTGGAGATTATAACTATTGACTGTGGAACTTGATTGGGATAAACTTTTATGTGGAGGAACATCTCAAAGAGTTGAATAAAATACCAATTGTAATTGTTGGATTGGACAACATCTCAATAATATTTTGTAGCCAAATTCCTTCATATGAGACCTCAAATTGGACTTTTAGTATTTTTTAAAAAAAAATTCCCAATTTTTTATTTTGAATATCTTTTAATTATTGTGTGTAATTAGTATAACAAGTTGAAAAATAGTGTCACTCTAGTTTGGTTTCAATTATTAGTAACTTTGATAACCATGCAAGTAAGCATGAAAATCACCCAAAAATAGAAAATTAATAATCTTGCAAAAATATACCAAAAAAAGGATTTTCAAATTTTAGATATAAGGTGTTTATTTCTAGTTGTAGAAGTGGGATGGAAGTAAAATAATATCAAAGAAATATTCATCCAATTTTTGGTATCCTCTATTGATATTTTTTTCTTCTTTTTTACCTTTTTTTTAGAGGGGCGGGGAAGGGGGGAGGGGCGTAGGGGCAGTAAAGCACATAAGCACATAATATTTATCAATAAAAATAACTTTAAATATTTACATACCATAAGTTTGACAACCAAATTGAACCAAAAGTAACCAAAGAACTAAGTTTAATCAGACAATTACAAACTAGCAAACCCTACCACCAAAAAACCAAAATGCGGAGGATATAGTCCACTTTGCAAATAACCCATCTGACTCAGATAACAAATTTAAGAAAAAATATAGGAAAAAATAGTAAAATATGGTAGAAGATGGAGTCTAACTACAAAAAAATAAATTGGGCTACATTTTCCTCCTAATGATGCATATTGCCAAAATTGGTGCCAACATAGTTCTCCTTGGGAGACTTCCTATGAAAGACATTTAGAAGAGGCTTTTACAATCTTTTTTTGTGTGGTTGATTAAGCATGAGGTGGTGAAGTTCATAAAATAGCTTAAAAATTTGAAGTCGCTTGAGATGGAGAGATGAGATCCGAGATGGTCCCCAACTCACCTTTAAAAAAACTTACTACTATTGGAATCCAAATTAATCTTCATTGCATTATATAGCTTGACATATTAACGTTTCTTTTCCAAAACAATTTGTGGGAAAATGCCCCCAACCTAGCCTTTCTCATTAAACAAGTCATGTTTTCTAACAACCTTCTCTAAACTCTTAGAAGATACAATGTCTTTCTTAATATATTCCAACCACAAGTGAACCAAGAACCCATAGTTTTGCAAGATATCAAAGGCATTGGATAATACAGCAAAGAGTACCTGAGAGGGGTAAAGGCTCCTTGGGGACTTTGGATACACTAATTCTTCTCTTATAATGGTGATGATCGCTTTCTATGTTTTGAAACAATCCCAATCAAAGAGCACTTCAAGTGCTCCTATGTTGAATGCTTTGGATGTCAAAAATTCCCATCCAGAGGTTTCAAGAAAAATCCTACAATTGATGGGTATGTATTCCATGAAGAGCGGAAAGGGGGAAACAACAAGAATTACTGAAATTGTGGAGCCAAAAAAATGGATGCATCTATTTTGGCTCCAAAACAACAATACGGATTGACTAACACGTGTGTTAGTCACGCATTTTACATGGTCAATTTTGCAATAAATGGCTGCGATTGACTAACCTGTCACTAACACAGTGTACGAAAGGTCTGTTTTGGAACCAGAATAGCTTCAGCCCAAAAAAATGGCCCCACATTTTCCTTAAAAAATACCCTGCATTCAATACACATTATCCTCTGCATGTGTCGACAGTGGGATTGAATTAATTGCACACAAAGGAGAAGTGTTAAATGTAAAATCAAACATCAAAGGGATGGATTGAAAATATTACTATTGTCCCATTTTACTAAATCGAACACATATAATCATTAGTTTCCCACGGGCAAGATGAATAGATGGCAACCGACATTTATGTTAGGTACCTTCTCAAGTACAACACCTAGAGAAGAAATGACATCTATTGTGGATGGTCATCGTCCCAGGATAAGAATAAAGAAGGCATGGAGGGCCAAGTATAAAAGAACTGACATCCACTAACGAAGTTCTAAGTATTGGTGTGTACTTCAAAATGTCCAAGCTAAATACAATCCAAATCAGGTGGGATGTAGCTAAAGAGATCCGTCATAGATAAAAGAAATCAACACATGTTAGAAAATAAACAAGTGGCATCCATTGAAGCAAAAGGGGTTAGTACCCCATCTTCTTGGACCTAGGCTTGATTGAAGTGAATCTCCCCCTTCTCAATTAGACATCATTTGCATGCTAAGTCATCTGCTAGAGCATTCGCTTCTCTGAAGTATTGTTTGATGGCAAATTTATCGAACTTTTGAATAATGAACCCACCTTCTTGAAGGACATAATTAACTTTGTCGCTCAGGATTTCAGATTTTAATACCACAGATATGCTATTCATTGAATCCCCTTCTATGATAAATTTTCAAAATGCCCATCTAGAGTGCTAAGCGAAGACCATAAATTATAGCAGAGGTCTCTGCAACATTAGTTGAACCATCTGGAATTCCTGTTGCTCCAGCCTCCAATACTAATCCTCTAAAGTCTCAAATAACAAAGCCAACCCCAAAACAACCTGGGTTCCTCTTAGCCGCCCCATCAAAATTGAGCTTTCAGTGATGATGAACTAGAGGTTCTCATTTGACATCCTTTCTAAATCTCTTACCAATCATTTATTAAAGAGACTACCCTTGAAAGGGAGGGTGATTCCTTGCCATTCTTTAAGGACTATGTCATCCCAGGAGGTAAAGCACAAATCCAACCTCTTATTTTTCATAGTATAAACTTTCATTACTTTTAAAATGGAGCATTCAATATTATTTATAACATGCTTATATGAGATGATCTCATTTCAAAATATCCTCTGGTTCCTTTCCCACCAGATGTTCCAAATGATTATAGCTAGAGCCATTTCCCAAATAACAACAAAAAAGGAATCTTTATACATTTTTGGTCATGCTTCAAATACCAGATAAAGATTAGATTTGAGGGGGCAAGATAGATTAAGCTTATTAAGAGTTCACATCCAACATTCATTTGCAAATTCATAATTGAGAAGCAAATTGTTCGTAGATTCTATTTCCTTGTCACATAAAACACAATTAAAAGCTAGAGAAAGACCAAGGTGATAGAGTCTCTTACTGGTTAAGATTATCCCTTTAAGAGAAAGCCAATCAAAATCTCCTTCCTTCGGCAAACATGCATCAATCCAAAAGAAATGAAAAACACTCCTTACTAGAATCAAAGTGAACTTTCTTACAGAGAGCTTCATATCCTTCCTTCACTGAATAGTGACCTAATTTAGATTGAGTCCATATAAGTTTATCCTATTTTGAGCTAATATGAACAGACCTCTAACTAAGAATCTTAGCCAATATAGTATTTTTGTTTTGAGGGGCATCTAGTTGGGAAAAGTCTTTCCATTCTGAAAACAAAATGTCCTTATGATTTGAAATCATTAATTAATTAACAACTTTTACTCCCCAAGAGGCTTTTAGAAGACTCTTAATATCTTATAGACTATCCTGATTATCGAGAGGGGGATATCCATTCTAGAAATCCACCCAAAATAAAGCCTTTTTCCACCATGAATTTCCTATGAAACGTGAGGGAGGAGGATTTTTTTACAACTTACTAAGAAATTACACATATGGGAACCTTGAGGAAGGTCTAAAAACATTATGAAGATATAAAAATCCTTTCCAAATCTGCGGAATCTAAATACTTCAAAGTAATGATGGAAGCCAATTTGGAATTATTGTTAGAAAACAATTTGCAGACCAACTTTGCACCAAGCACCAAGTTTTTTAGAAGGAAATTATGAATACCGTTCCCACCAGCCTTTTTAGGAATGCAAAATTTATCCCATGTGAGTAGATGTATCTTATCTTTCTTTTCCCTAGGACCTTTATAGAGAAAGTGGTTGATGGAAGACACAGTTGAGTTTAAAACACATATTGGCATAGGCAGCTCTGGTATAATGTAATTCAATATTTTGGCCTGAACACACTTGATCATGAGAATATGGCCAACTAATGAAAGCCAAGCATTTTTTCACGAGGAGATTCTATTTCGCATGGTGGAAGAGATGTCAACCCAAAAACTGCTCTTGTTTCTCCACACAAAAAGTTGGATGCCTAAATATTTACAAGAAAAGGTATCCGTTTTGAAGCCCAGGAAACTTGTTAAGCTTGGCCAAGAGAAAATAGGAGTAGTGTAAAAATAATACATTAGAATTGGAGGCATTGACCTTCTGCCCTAATATGGCACAGTATGTGTCAACAACTTGCTTAATTCTCTTAGCTTACTTTATCGAAGCCTCCCCAAAATTTAATGTGTCATCAACAAACAATATATGGGTGGATGCAATTTGCATATCGGGAAGGGTGTTTCCCTTCCATAGTCCCTATAGGTGATGGGTAGATATTGATCTACTTAAATCTTCTGCCAAGATAATGAATAGGAAGGGAGATAGAGAATCCCTTTGTCCTATTCCCTAGGTGGAGAAGAAAAAGCCACATGAACTCCCATTGATACTTACTAAAAATTTATCCCCTGAGCTACAAGATATAATCCATTTGATCTAGATTTTGGAGGACCCAAATCCAAGCATCATGTGTTCCAAAAAAATTCAGCAAACTTTGTCATAAGCTTTCATCACATCTAGTTTAAGAATCATTACCTTTGATTTAACTTGTTGAACTAAATGAAGGATTTACTGTGCAGTAAGAGCCCCCTTAGAAATTTATTTACCAAGAACAAACCCACTTTCTCCTTTGTGATTAATTTAGCTATTAGTTTAGCCAATCTCAAGGAAATAGCTTTTGTAAAGATCTTATAGATAGTATTACATAGGAAGATGGGCTTGAAGTCCAAAAAATAGACAAGGGATTGAACCTTGGGAATGAGAGAAATAAGAGTAGTATTTAATTCTTTAGGATATCAACATTCCATTTGGATTCATCTACTACAAGCCAAACATCTTGACCCACAAAGTGCCAACATTTCTAAAACGTGGTAGAAAAACTATCTGGCCTTGGATCCTTATCCGACGACATAGAAAATACAAATGTTTAAATTTTCTCTAGATTGAATGGTTTGAGAAGGAGTAGGTTATCGTCATGACTGATTATCTTAGGAATGAATCTCATTAATTCCTATGAATGATCAAGCTAGTTGGCAAGTGGATCTGAAAATAGGTTGGGAAAAAATAGGACCACACTTTCAATCAAATCTTGTCCATATCAGTCAAAATATCACCTAAAGAGTTTATGATTTGGAATATGGAGTTGTTTTCCCTCCTCATTTTAATAGAGAGGTGAAAACCCTCATGTCCCTATCCTCTTCTTTGAGATAGAGCTCTCTAGACTTTTATCTCCAAAAAATTTCTTCCCTCTTAAGAACTTTCTCTAGTTGGGATTGAAGGTTCTTTTAAAGAGAATAGTAGGAGTCATTGATGCCATTATCGATAATTTTCTCATTTATTGCTTTGATCTTCTCTTCAATGTCTACTTTAGATTTGAAAATATTTTTAAACATTGAGTTATTTCACAAGCTAATAGCTGCCTTGACATGTTGAACCTATTTGCTTAGTTGAAACATTCTAGATCCAAGAATGAAAGGGGCACTTTCCCACCACTGTTGAAGAAAAAGGAGAAAGGAGGGGTCTCAAAACCACATATGCTGGAATTTAAAGGAAGATTTTTGTTTGGAGAAATTGGAATCAAAAGCTAAATCCAGTTGGATGGCAAAGTGGCCAAAACTAGATAGATGAAAAATATGAGATGTGCAAGAGCAATTTTTGGATAGCCATACCATATTGGAGAAGAATCTATCTAACCTCTCTACTATATGCAAAAAAAATTCCTTATATTAGTCTAGGTCACATATCCTTTAATAGGAGTCCAATATTTTAGAGCATTATTGAGGACAAAATTGTTGAAGTCCTCAATGGCTACCAAAGGAGGGACTTTACCCCCTATTTTATCGTTGATAGAAAGGATTTCAATGAATTCACCATCCAAAATAAAAGGCTCCTTTGTGAAAGAAGCTAGGACTAATGAAATTTATTCCCAAAGCTTTAGTTTACCTACTAAATAGTTTGGTCCATACACATTAATCAAATGAAAAAAATGCTTATAGAAAGTGATGGTAACATGAATAAAAATTGCGTTTGCTTGAACTTTATGAATGTGTACTTTCTTAGAATTCTAGAGGATAGCTAAACTTCCTGAAGCACTAAATAAAGGGGAAGCTAAATATCCCAATTTCTTTCATGAAAAAAAATCCTTCAATTTCTCTTCTTCAAAGAATTTGGTTTATTGTAAGAGAATCAGATCTAGCCCACAAGACTCAAGTTCAAACTTGATAAGATGTTGTTTGTTAGGGGCATTTAATCCCCTAAAATTTCATTAAGTTATCCTCATTTGTAGTGTAGAGAACACCATGTTCTCCACTCACACATTTTATCATCCAAAGTTGATTGAATACTAGCTCAAATTTCATCCTTAGTCTTATGCAATTGAAGCCTAAACTAATTTTCTTACCTTTGGATTTTTTCATAGAAGATGGTTTTGGCATAACTAATGGAGTTTGGAAAATGGTAGAATTGAGAGGGGGATTATCCATAGGCACATCACAACAAATCTCTAGTAATATCTATTTCTCTATAAATGATCCTATCTCAGAAGGGCTAATGAGTGGAAGGGGATCCTCATTTTATAATAAAGTCCTATCTGTTTGGAGTCCTTTCGGATCAAAAGCCTCCACTAGTAAAGTTTCAGATAGGGAGTCCACCTCTAAAGCAGTTACATCCTTAATATCACCTATCTCTCATATGGGCTTAACTTCCTAAGCAATATTATATCACATGCATTCATATTAGGGGGTTTAATATCCCCAAAATCAAGAACAATATATTGTCTATCTGGTGAAAATAGGGGGATTTTTAATTTGGGCTATGAAAAAATACAATATCTAGTGAAAATAGGGGGATTTTAAATCTAGGTTGTGTATTGGGAGGAGGTGACAAAAAAAGAGTTTAGGGAAATACTTTTTTAAAATAGGGGGATTCGTTATTATGCCATGAATGCACATGATATAACCTAGGTTCACTAAGTGAAGCCCCTGTGCTGTCTCTTCCACAATGGAATCCTCCTCAAGATCTACTTTATTTGCAACTGTAGATGCTTCTTCCATACATACTTTAGAAAGAATCTCAAGGATTAAAGTATCAAATTTTCCATCAATAAGGGGCCCTCTGAATGCTTCAAGTTCTTAAGCTAAAATCCTATGGCTAGAGGAAGCCAAACCATTGGCATAGATGTCAAATCTATCGTATTTCATGTCAAATGTGAGAGTGTGAGGTCTCTCCATGCAACCAAACTAGAAAGGATCCCAGATAAGGAGAAAATATCATCTCTAGAAGGGTTCATTTTTGCTTCTATAGTGGAGGTGGGAAGTGACAAGTAGTTAAAGGGTAGAGGTAGGCTAACATTGCAAGAAAAATATTAGCTAAAAAAAGCCAAAGAAAGTCCTAAATTGACATTGAGGGGTCTATGGAAGAGAAATAATCTCTACCCCTTAAGTAAATCTGAAAATTTTGAGACAGTGGTGAGGAAACATGAACCAATGTCAAAGAGGAGAAATTTTGGAAACTATTTAATTTGCACCTTCCCAAGGGGTATACTAGAAGGCCAATATCTAGGAAGAGTAAACAATCCTACTTCTTTTCCATGGAACAAGTAAGAGGGTTTGAGGTCGGGTCCTCACAATCCTTCACAAAGTTCTCCCTAGAGGGCATGCACATAGATGTGAAATGCTTTGAATATTGCATATTTTCCTCCACCAAAAGGGTGTCCTCCTAGATGATCTACTGAAAACACTTCCCAACATTAGATTAAATATAGAGAGCCTTGGAGAAGGGTTTGGACAGGTATATCAACACATAGACTCAAACAAGAATGTGTGTGAGCTCAAAGGGTTGAATATCATGCTTGAGGAAAATTCTAATCTGATTTGCCAACATATGGATAATATCTAAGTCTCTATATTCAAGAGGGAGAGAAGGAGATCTAATCTAGAAAGGTACAAATCTGAAGTGGCTCTTTGATGGATCAAAATTAAGGGTCCAATGTCAAGTAAAGAGATCACATGTGCCCTTTGAAGAAGATGGACTTAATCCTATCAACAAAATCTCGAACCAACTTATTTAAGAAAATACCAATAAAAAATCCCCCCCATTATCAATATAGAATACTTGCACAACTCCAAACCAAATGGATTGAATCTAGGATGCAAGAGAATCAATATCAAGAGTGAGATTCCATAGCTTACCTATGAGAGCATAGTTCTTGATTTTTGCATTGTGGGCAGCTAGAGAATAGTCTAGAAATGTGACCCCAACAACAACTTCTCCATCCATTCTTCCCACATTTTCAAGGGCTACAATTTCTTCCATTGAGAGCAATACTAGTGTTTTTTTGTGAACCCATTTCTTAATCATTGTTCTTTGATTATCACAATTTTGAGGGTTCTTGTTTTCCTAATCCCCACTTCTTCCACCTGGATCTTTGTGTTTATTGTGTAAGCCCTTTTTAGGAGAGCCATTAGAGGGAAGAGGCAACAAGTAGTGTATTTGATTATGTTTTGGATTGAAGGAGACTCCACTAAGTGGAATGTTATTAGGAGAATAAATAAACCCTACACCACCAAGAGGGATGATATTAGAATAGGAAATCCTTCATGGGACCTAGATTGATATAAAATTGGGAAAAGTTGTTGGGGTCCATGTGCTTCTTTGGTTGCAAGTCGGCCCTACCTTGTGGCACATTGGTTTCTGACTACCTGACCTTGATGGCCTCTACCATGCAACTTGCCTAGTAGTACCATAGGGGTTAGTAGTAGCACCATGAGGATACCAACCATGCAGCCCATTCAAGTTTTTTTTGAATTGTGTTCATTGTGCAATGCTCGCCAAATGTCTAGAGCTGCCCAACTTTTAGATTTCTTTACTTAATATTAATGTTTAGTCTTACATTTTAAGTTTGGATGCATCACTTTCATAGGTTAATTTAGAACCATCATATTTTTAAGATGCATATACTAATATTTAATTGAAATTAATGCAAAGAGAGATTATACTCCTAGGAAGGATACTTGAGAGCTTATAGAGATTCCACATAACAAGATAAATATTAGCATTAAGTGTACCTATAAGACTAAGTATAATAGTGATGATAGTATTGAAAGAAACAAGGTACATCTAGTTGCAAAAGACTTTAGACAAAGTTACGGGATAGAATATGAAGAGACATCTTTGCTAGTAGAAATACAAGACACTATTAGAACATGATGTCTTCATTAGTGGCTTAGAAAAAATAGAAAATATGCCACATGGATGTGAAAAATTCCTTCATAAATGAGTACTCAAAAAAAGAAGTATTTGTTCAACAACCATAAGTTTTTGAAGTGAAACGTAAAGAACATCTATTCAACAAGTTGAAGAAATTTTTTGTATGGCTCAAGAAAGAACTAAGAAAATAGTACACTAGGATTGATGAATTTTAACAAAATAGTTGAATGTATGCAAGAGTGACCCAAATTTGTTCTAGAAAAAAGAAGCTAATGATATCTTTATTGTAATTCTATGTGTTGATGGTTTTTTCTATATGGCTAGAAGGTTCAAGATGAAGGATGATTTCAAAATTTATATGAATGAATGAATTTAAAATAAAATATTTTATAGGTCTTATTCAATACTTACTATGGATAGAGGTTCACCAAACTTTAAAAAAATCATTTTCAAAGAAAGTATGCAGAAGATATATTTAAGAGATTTGGTATGGTTGATTATAAAGTAACCTCCACTCTAATTACTCATGGAGTTGTATTATGTAGAGAAGATGGTGTTGAAATAGTTAAGGAGATCATTTATAACTGTATTATTTGTGTTTGATATTTCTAACTCATAGAGGACAATAGATTTCTTATTCAATTTCATTTGATTCAAGATATATGACAAAGTCATCTAAATCCATATGAATACATCAAATACAATATTGAGGTATGTGAAAGGTACTAAAAATATTGGTATATATTATATCACACATCTAAAATATTTAAAAGTGCTAGCATCAGGTATATGCACGGAAATGGAAGACCAATAGAGAGTCAAAAGTTGTCACTTTTTTAAAAAAATCAATAAATTTTATCTTGAATGAGAAACTAAAGGTAGCCACACTCAAATTTTGATGTGATAGAAAATAAGATTCATTGTGCTCAAAGTAGAGTTTCTAAACTATTACTTTTAGTTAAATTGTGGAAAATAAACGGCTCAAATAGGAGGAGTGGACAAAGTGCTCTTATTTTTATTAAAAGAATATAACATGGCATCAGACATTCTCTCCTTAAAATGTTGAATTTTTAAAGTACTTAAAAAATAGGTTTAGTGAAAATTAGATAAAATAATGTAGTTTACACATTTTTACTCCTAATTTTTAACAAATATATATAGTTTTTAACTATTTTGGAAGGTGGGTACATCCTAAAAAAATAAAAATTTGAGCAATGCTTCTTTCTAAGTTTTTTGAAAACTAATTGAAAATCAAGTATTTTTTGAGTGTGTATAAAAATAAAGCTTCAAATGTAAAAATAAGATTTGTTTTAAATTTGGATGAGCGAATTAAAAAATAACATTTATAGTACTATACATAGGTTCTTAGCAAAAAATGATGATATTAGAAAAACAAAATATAAAAAAATTGCATAGTTAAAAAGGTAAGAGAAAGCTTGTTGGCTTGATGATGATTGTAATGTATTTATCACTTGTTATCATTGATAAAACACTCTCACACACACATGATTATATTGACTACCAGTGTAACTTAAATTGTTTACACTACCAACCGGGATACGTTGCGGTTAATCCCTAACCGTTACTTTGTGTCAACTGGTATGTGCACAAGAGATAACCTATGGTTATACTAAGTCGGCATCAAGATGAAGATAAAGATGGAGATCAAGCGGAGATTCAAGAACAATGATTCATATATTTTATTCAAACCGGTATTGATTGTTCCAACCGGTATTTGGTTATTTCTGTGATGAGTTACCAACACCGACTACTTGGTGGTCATTTTTGTGATAAGTTATGATCACTTGTCTAGATACACTGCACCTAGGAAATTGTATCATGATTTTCTTAGGCCGACATGAAATTTGAATGTCTATATATTGACATCTCAGTAAATCTTTTAAAGATGATGGTATGCATGAAGTGAAAAGTTTTTGTTGAAGAGTGATAAGTGTTAATATGAAGAGTGTGTTGAAGAGAAGTGTTGATTGTGCTTAGAAGGATCTGATTAAGCAAGTTTTGTGCTACTCAGAACAAATCAAACCATTCTTGTTGTTTTCTCACCATTACAGTAGAATCAAATCCCTTAACCGAGTAAGCTCTAACAAGCTTCAATGTATAAATCCTCTAACAAGGTGATCCATTAGTTTGGATTCTGAAATCCTCCATCGAGGTTACTCCTAAGAGGGTATAAGCTTCTAATCAAGCTTTGGCATCTCTAACAAGATTCGCTCCTAGCAAAGCATTTTGTAGACCTTAACCATTCAGTTATCTATTACTGCAGATAGTTAACTTGTGAGTTCCATCTCACCGTGGTTTTTACCTATTTGGGTTTTCCATGTATAAACACTTGTGTTATGGTGGATGCTTTACTTTTTGTGGATGTTGTTATATTATTTTGGATTACATGCATTGTGTTTAAAGCTTTATTAAGTTCATCTACCGGTTAGTGTTTAAAGTAGTTTGGTTTTTGGTGTCACTGATTCACCCCCCCCCCCAACCCCTGCCCCGCCCCTCTCAGTGCTTTTTAAGTCCATCAAAGCTTGATGTTGTTCTAGCATTTTTTTATATCAATATCAAACAATGTGTAAATGTGATGGAGAGAATGCATGCCATTTCTTTAGTTTTTCTATTTTACAAAAAATATATCATTGTGTGCTGACATAAAATTCCAACCCTTTGAGTTGGATGTCCAACGAAAATCTAATTATAACCATTAGTAATTTTAAAGGAAAGTTATGTAGGCCCTCTGTAACGTGAGAACATTTATTTATATATCACAAACAATAAAAATTGGTCTAAAAGTATGTACAGCCTGTTACCCACTCTGCCCATCGAGCCATAGTCGGTTCCTCAAGTTGCGGACTTTACCACATTCCAAGAGTAATTTTACATGATTTAGTTCTCAAAACCCCCGATCGGTCTATCAACCTCTTTCCTTTAAGCATCAAGTCTTGGTTTTGTCCAAAAGGGCCTCGCCTTGCTTTATCTCCTTATCACCATCTAGTGGAAGTTTAACTCACTAGCCTTTATCATTATTAAGCCTTGTGCCACCCGATACACCAATCCCCGATAGTATCAGTTGGTCGCACGTTAGGAACTTTTCAGCACACACACTTCTCTTGTTCTAGCTGTGTCAAAAATTTCATACTGCTGCAATAAAATTTGTCAGTGAATGCAGTAAAAAGCTATAGACAGAATTACACAGACCTTTGAGGTATTTGAAGTTTCTGCAGAATAACATTCCATTGATTGTCGTAACGAGGTTGTCTGCAAAATAAACCTAAACTGAAAAACAGGAGTTAAAAGAAAGCTTACAACACAAGCATTGAAGTAAAGTAGTGCATTTGGAATGTGCCCTAACTCTTGCATTTAAAGAATAATTTGGCGAAATCGACGGCCCAGAGAAAAAGGATGCCATAATCTGACGATGTAGAAAGCACCCCGCCATTGAAGATTACGTGAATGATAAGTTATCAATTCCTACTTGTCTTCCTCTTCATCACATGCTTGACAATTACTACCAATCACATGCTTGCCAATTAATACCAAACACTCTGCACAGCCAAGTCCCTATCAGTAAAAAAGGTTAAATAAAAAAATTAAATTAAATTAGTTCTTCTACTAAAAGGAGGTGACTTTAAATTTATTAGTGATAATTATTAGTGAATTTTTATAATATAAATGAATTGATTTTTAAATATAAAAATCTAAATACAAATGAATGCAACTTAATTGTAAAATAAGAAATTGTACAAATCATAATATATATTTCTTACTAACAAGGATTTTGATCAATTACATATCATATTAAATAATTAAAACATGTTATTATATAAAAGATAAATTATGTCATTAATAAAAATAAATAAATAATATATATTAAAATACTAAAATGTTAACCTTGTTTTGATCGATATCAATTTTTATTCATAATTTATTAAAGATATAAATTAGTATTAAAAGAAAAATTATTTGACAATCTTGGTCATACATGCAAGTGTTTGCTGCAACATTTTTTCTTTAATCCCACTCTCTTCATTGTGATGAGTCATAAATTTATGAGAACCTTATAAATCTAGCATGACACATACCAATGAGGATTCAATTCTCAGTATATGGAGAGACACTATTTATAAAAAAGTGGAAGGATATGCCATAGAAAGAGAAGCAAGTAAATTTGATTAAAACCAAACAACATAAAATGTCCCCATTCTACACAAAATCATGTGCATACTTTGGATGAAAAAGTGTATCTTGACTATAAATTGCCTACACATTTGTAGAAAAACAAAAATGATAAACTTCAAAAGTTAATTTACATTTACAAATGTCTATATGTTACATAGTAGCATAAATTTGTATGAGTATGTTCCTTGACAAAGAAAAATATTATGAGTGGAACTTTGAAAGAATAAGAGCATGCCCTAGGTATTGCATTTTTTGGATAAAAAGAATGTTCTGTAGCAGTAGAAATTTGTATCTTTATTGAACCTCTAAATGCCCAAAACAAGTCATCATACAAAAAATGATATATTTCTTAGAATGTAAAAAAAAAAAAATGAACAATAAAATTGAAGCCCTAGTTGTTGGGTCATTTAAAATTTGAGAGATTTTAATTTTTAGAATGTCAAGTTTCTTTATTGAAACCTAGATCTTAATACAAACTATTGCAAGGAGTCAATGTTGTCCAAAAAAATTCCTATTGTATCTTAAACACGAAAAACCTGAGTTTATGGAAGAACATATTCCTAAGAGTGTATGCCCATGTTTAAAATTCCACAACTGCCACAATTAAAAATTGTTTAATTTACAATTCTTAAGTCCCATTAGTTTAAGAATTTGTAGATTGTGAAAGTAAAACTTTTAATGATAGATATTTGTCATGTCCAAAAATTTGTGGATTGTGCCAAATAGATGATAAAGGATTTTTGCAATTTAAAAGTTTGGTATTTTGTAGTCACTTATAAAGAAGGATAAAAAATTTAGATGAAATTGGTATTATGATGTGCTTGCACAATGTTTTATAACATTATGCAACTTTGTAGAGTGCAAAAATTGAATGTTGCATAAAGCACAAACTCAGAACAATTTTTCTTTTGGTGGTTGTGAAGTCTTGACTGAATCCCTAAATGATTAAGTAAAATGAATATGCTTTCACATCTTCAAGGTGGCACTATGAGAGGCAGTATGTGAATAATGGAAGAATTGGAAATTTGAAATAATTTTGAAAGGTGAAGGCACAAATCAGCTATCAAGTCAAAAAAATGTGCATAAAGAAAAGTTAATATTACGATGAACATTTAAAACATGGAAAATTGAATGATTCAAAGTACTGTAACAAGTTCTTGATAAAAGTGGTGTCACAATGACTCCAATGTTGAAGTCTTTGCAATCTAATTTTTGGGTCAACATCTGTAGTTGCTTCTTTGATCCACTCACCCATCCTATAATAGGAATCCCAAGAAAAAATAATGGATGTGTAGAAATTTTATCTCAGGCAGGATATTTGTTTTTAAATTATGCCTAGTAAAAATTTTAATGTGATCGGTGATGTTGGCACAACATGCCCTCCGGCTCCACGTGAAACACTTTTGACTAGAGCTATGAACCAGTGAGGCCACAAATGAGGGACCTTATCTCCACACTTCACATGATCAAACCCGTGAGCACAACAACCCAGTGAAAGCACAAGGCATCCGAGCACACTGGCCCAACATCTAGGAGTAGTTCCAATGCATAGGGTTACCAAATACCTTACAACTTAGTTTGATTGTTCTATTCTCTATGCAGGTAGTTTTTGTTGTTCAAAGGATTCTATAAGTTGCAAAACATAGCCCTGTAGTAATTAATGAAGCCAAAGCAATTACATGTGAGAAATATTTAGGACTATCCAACTCCAATGTTATACACAAGTGGGAATATCATAAATGAAAACCTGTAATGAAAACTAAAGTGGAATGTGTTCATATGTGTTTAACAACCTTGGAGTTCACTATGCTCTTTTCGTGGTAAGTCACACAGTCTTGTTCCCTTTTTATTTTCCCTCAAATAACAAAACTTCTTTAATGCAAAATTTAAAAATTAGAGAAAAGAGAATGAAGTTTAGGAAAGCACAATTTGTAAAAAAAAAAAAAAGGAAACTGCGAAAATCACAGATGAAGTAGTAAAACTTGAAATAGAAGGGGCAATTAAAGATAAATGAACATCACAATATTCTCTAAGCGTAGGATCTTAACTAACTCGCATGATCACATAAGAAATTTTGAGCACCAACTCAAACATTTCAAAGACCAGTGTTGTTTTATCTACATTTTGTCTAAAAAGGACAACAGAAATCAACACATAAAAACAAACCCTAACACATTACACCAATATTTATAAAATGAAAAAAGATCACTCCCTACAATTTACAAAAATATGAGAGATGGAATGTTCATGAAACACTATTGTTGAGCTCTACATTGATATTGTTATTGAATCGCAAGTCAGTTCCTTGCATAAAACTATATCAAACCCTAAATGAATTGGGTATTCGACAACAAATATCAACATAATTATTTTACAATGAAAAAAAAGGCAACAAAAAACTATTAGACGAGATATCTAGATTCAACCAAATAAAATTCACTAAAACTATGGTAAGGACTTAGCTCAAGTTTTTTCCCTTAATATACAGCTGAAAGAAAATGGGTAGAGTTTCTAGCAAAACTATTACAAAAACTTAAAAAAGTAAATTTTTTTATGAAAATGGGACAAAAATTACAACATAACCAATGCTTCAATCTTTTCATAGTTGTTTGAATGACGATGATGATAAAATTTTCTTTCTGTTTTCAATTGATAAAAATAAACTTGATTGTAGGCAATGGAGTTGTGCTGATGAAGAAGTTAGTAAACATAGACTACCAACTCAAAAAATTGGCATAAAAATACGATTTGAATGGCACAAGAATTTAGGCTTTTGATGGGCATTCCCATGAAAAATACCCTATTGACAAATTAAAAAAACTAATACATCTCACTTTATTTCATTATTTATCTCCATAAAATTGTTCTAATTAATAAAAGCAGGATAGGCTCGAACCTTTACATATCTGATAAACGACAAGAAGTAGGAACCAACCACCCGCCAAAGACATGAAGGAATGGTCTACTAGACAGAGGCATTACTCTCTTGCCAATCTTTATATAGACCTATGACTTTATCAGAAAATGAAATCTTTTTCTTTGAATCTTTTGCAGAGAACAGAGTGCCAAACTCTAGGATAGACTTGTTAAATGAGCTACAAGTGTTGCATGCTTGGAAGGTTAGTCAGTGCTCATGATTAAAAGCATTCATTTGAATAACTTGTTTATTTTCTGGAAAATCATTTGATGATATCAGAGCCTTTGTGAGATAATTCAAGCCATTTGAGCATTCCCAGTTTAATATCCATTCACGTGACTTCCCACACCCTCGACCCTATGTTGTTCTTCAACCTCTTCCCAGCTCTCTCGACTCATTAACTCACTGATTGCGGTGGACTAGCAGTGAAAAATCAACATGCGTGGTTGCCAATACATTTTGTTTGGAGCGTGCAGGTGTAATACTTGCCGGTCGCGATGATTTCCATAGCGAGAAGCACTTGACCTATTTTGTCGTGGCAAAAGGCGTGTGTCTTTGCCGTGGTAGAGGGCAGATCGCGGTAGGGAGTCCTTCCTGGGAGCACCGAGGATGAGGCCTAGCAGCATGACCAGAGGTTGGACATCATTCGGTTTATGTGTTTTTTAAAATAAAACAGAGTCAAAGGAGTGCTTTTGTGTGTTGTATTATTCTTTCACACATCATCATCGTCTTTAGAGATTATTGTTCATGCATTGTTTATTTTAGCTTATATCGTGATTGATTCTATAGTTACTCATGAGTCTACATATCAGACTATGTCATCATCCAGTTTGACACCTTCTGCAGGAGTATTAGATGCACATCGGTTCAGCTTTCACTTACATGTATGGTCCCTATTCTTGAATCTTAGTCACTTGACAAAATTGGCTTGGAGATCATTGAGCATTTTTTGAAGACATCATTTCTCTTTTGGAGGGGAGTTTTATTTCCCACTGGGTTTTCTCCTTTTCTCCACTTATGGGAAACTTTTACATGGGTACCTAACATGGCCTAGTAGCCAAGACCCATTATCTTTTGTTTCACTTCTCCCTAAGTTGCACTTAAGGGGGGATGTTAGTATAAACAAGGTTACTATCAAAATAGTTAAGACTAGGTTTGACATTTTCACACTTAATTTAAGTTTACTGAGACTAGTTGAGTTAGTTGTCTCACCTCATGTGGTATACACACGTGTCCTCTCTTGTGGAGACACCTTGTTCATGCACACTTGCCACTTCCTCATACACTTGTCAAATGAGCTACAAGTCTTGCATGCTTGGAGGGTTAGTCAGTGGTTGTGTCCAACCATCTCATCTCCTTCTCCTTGCCTACTTATGCAAGGATTTGTCCTCATGATTATTGAGCAATCTTACTACACTAGATTGACTTCATTCATTTGAGCTTGTTGTTTATTTAATAGATTCTGGAAAATCATTTCAAATTCTCACTTTATCAAAATTTCAATCTCTTGATTTAATCTTCCTTCTTGATTTTAGATTCCTAAATTTGTATGCTCTACTCTTTTCTAAGTAACCAATAAAAATGCATCTTCACTTTTTTTTGAATATTTTTGTGGCATATCATATATCAACAAAACAAATCCCACACTAGGTCTTCTATCATACTATAATTCTTATTGTGTATACTTATTCATTACTATTGTAAGGAAATGATTAATAATATACATAGTTTTAACTATTGCTTATACCCTAAATTTATTTTCTATTTTGTCTGATTTTAAGATAAACATCTCCAATTTTACAAGTGACTAATGTCATTTTCAATTCAACAAAGGTATTTATTTGTAGAGATTATGTTGAGATAATAAAATGAAAATTTGAAAAAGGTGATAATATGTTTGACTCTAATGGTGTTAAAAGTCATTGACTTTTAATGAAAATAGTTTCAAAATTGATAATTATCACTACTATGCAAGTTGTTAATCAAAACAAAAGGATATGATTTTCACATATATTTACATCTACAATGCAAATGAATTTTGAATTTGAGAGTAAATTGAAAGATTCGTGCATTTTCATGAAAGAGTAGTTTTATACAATTTGAAGGAAGAAAAATGGATCAAATTCTATAAAAGAAAGGAATCTAGAGGGTTCTCAAATGTTGAAGCCTTTTCTACAACAAATTTGTACTCGAGGAAAAGTGAATAAACTTTTATTTAAGACAATTTAAATATAGTAATGAAATGTTATTGTTCAAGATAACGTTGCTAAATACTTGTAAGAATTGGTTATGAAGGTAGCAACCCAAGATCTAGAGACCAAATGGAAAGCACATAAACACGAGAGAAAGAATGTGACAAGAATCAATTGTATTCCTATCAATGATGCAATAGAATAGAATACACATACATAGGAGAGCTCTTGGTTATATAGTAGCCAAGGTGAGAACATAGGAGTGCATAAGATTATGACAAGTGTCTTAATCTTATGGCATGAGAAAAAAAAATGACAACTTATCATCCCAACTAAAGATGAAAAGTGATCACATGATAACATCACTAAAGCTGGATCACCCACCAAAGGTGAAAAACTGCAACCTTGAAAGGTGGATATTATAATGTGATAAATGCACTAAAGGTGGAGACACCACATAAGGTGGAAACAATAACATGACAATGTCACCTAAAGTGGAGATTCTCCAACAAAATCGTATGTGGTCCCTAAGTAATCTTAAGTGATGTGTAAATAGGACCTAGGTAAAGAATAACCAAGGTAAACTACCTTAATGACACCAACAATACTATTGAATGACTAGGAAAGCAATACACACATACATAGCTATAAAGCACACAAAATATGATGGAATCTTTAAAGTCGATTTATAAAAAATTAGAATTACATTGGAAATAGGGCCATCTCCATGCCCATTGCCCACGTTTTACATAGTTGTGTGTAGTGGTTACAACAGACATCTGCTTGTGTTTGTAGGTGATGCACAATGGACAAAAAAACAAAAGTAAGGCTCCTGGTAGTGACATCATAAAACCTGGTTATGAACCTATACCATCATTTCTAATAATACAGAATTTGGTGGTGGGGGGCCTGTTTTGGTTTTCCTTCCTTCTCCAAGGTGAAAAGTGTGAATTAGGTAGCCAATGCAGCGGGCTTCCTTAAAAATTTCATTAGGTATCATTTTAAAACCTTGTCTTATCAATAGATCTAATTGTATCTAATAAAGTTTTCTATATTTTATTCAATAGAATTTTTTTATTATGGAATGTAATCTGAAACATTCATGAAAAAAAATATAAAGTCAAATTCAGAAACATTTCAAATTATTGGTTTATAATATTGAAAAGATATAAACACATCCTATATAAAACAAAAAAATATTTAGTAGAAACAAATATGATTCAAAAGAATCATAAAAATTCAGATAGCCAAATTTATAAATTTCTGATGGTTTCAACATTATTATAGATAAATGTCTAGTTTTCCATGCTTTTCCAAGGTCAAAGGTGGTCATGCTTGCATCTTTCCTCATTCTTACATGATTAGACCAAACAATGTAAATGAAAATGGAGAATAATAGAAAATGAACATTATTAGAATTTGTAGCCATAGACATATGATCATTGAACCTAAAGACACAAATGGAAATATAAGAAGGTGCCTCTTTTCTTAAAGGAGTATTTATTACTTCCTGCCAGTCATGGCATGAAACTTTTGCAGAGGCTTTCCCTACAAAGAGTGATTAAACCAAATGCTAACAACCAATCAAATTCTAGCATTTTCTAATTTTCCATTTACATTTGCTTTTTCCTTTAGTGAAGTGGCATGTTTTTTCAGACAGGTATTAATGTAAATTTTTTTGTCATACTATCATTGGTTGCATTTACGGTTGCAGGATGTTAGCAAAGGTCTATATGTTCCCAATGCAAGAGAACACAATTCCCTCAAGGCATTGCTCTGAAATCTGCAGGAGGGCACGAAAAAATAGGGTCTTGGGATGCTGGGTTTTGAAGATCACCATCTGCTTTGCATTTCATTTTGGTGCTTTGGCATCATAATAGTATTTAAACACATTTTACTTGTTAATTTACATCATAATAGTATTTTTAATTTGGATAATCAACTGTATAGTCGAATGATTATTAGCCATCCAGCCAAACATTGTTGACGGAGCCCAGAGCAATAAGCCTCTTTGCCAACCGCTTCCATCTGATAGAAACAACAAAGATTACATGGTCCTTCCCATAACACCTGGATGAAGCCACACCAATGATTTCTGCCATGGAATCCCCAATTGGAAATACTCAATTAAAATAAAAATAACATTTCAAGACACAGAAGATCCTACAGTCACAGGCAGTTTGACTAAAATCAGACAAAGCAACTATAAATGCACTAGGTGGGCATCACAAAGAGGCTGGAGGATGTAATGAATGATGACTAGCAAAGAATTGGAGATTGTGAGGCGGGAACACTTACAAAAGATTTGCATGACAAGTTTTACATGACAAGTAATGTGAAATCCAAGCAGTCGTGGTATAGTTTTATTGTTCCAATGGTGATATCTGAGCTATACAAGAATCCAAGTATTGCATAATGGTTCATCTATTACTGTAATCCTAGTAGCAATAGAGGTAGTACTAGGACTATGGACAATGAACCTATGTTGATGCTGACAAAATCAGGGACTATATTGTATTTATCCTAGAATGGTCTATTGATTGGTGTACAACCTACCCATATCAAAACCACAATAGGCTGAAGTATCATAAGGAGAAACTATATAGTTAGAATAATAAATCTGCAAATGTAGATGTCTTGCCACATACAATGGTACAATATATTGGATATTATAAATTTGCTCTCAGAAGTCGTGTTAACAAATGGAGCTCATCTACATCAATTTACGATCCCTATTCTGATTGAGAATCTTTGATGCATCTAGTGCTGAAGCATACACAATTGGGCCTCTGTTATTTGCTAATACCCTATATTTGCAAATGAGGACTTACAGAACAGGTGCTGAAGTTCAAGTATTATTAGGTGCTCAAATACTTATGTCATTTTTCAAATTTGAATAGATTTGTTAGACTGTGAATGGACAATATAAGGATCACAACACTATACATATTCTAGTAGCGAGGATTATAAGATGTTTGTTGATCAGCATGAAAGGTATGTGCAAAGGGTATACATCTTAATTTTTTATAAGCACACACACTATTATATTGATGAAGCAATAAATCGAATGTATCCTCCTAAAGGCCAAGAAATTGCATAGTGGCATACAGATAGGTCTAACTACATAACTGTTTGAATTGGTAGTTGGCCCATACGCTCTGCCAACAGACACAGATAACTGGATTTTTGCATTGGAGTTCCTTTGCCAATTGTTTACTTTCAACGCACACTTGACTAGGTTGGCCTTTAAAAATAGAAAGTTTAGTAAAGGTCCCTTATGAATTCCTAAGCTTTAGGAACAAGAAACCAGTAACCCTGTTTTGTGATCATATCATGAGAAAAATAGCTCTTGAGGATTCAAAATGACAGCGCCCATTGAAGATGAAAAACCTCTAATTGATTTAGAGTGTATTTGACCATAGAGGTTTGTTAAGAAGGATGAATCAGGAAGGAAGAAGTTTAACTGTTGCTAAAAATGACAATGAATTCCTGTCACTTATCTTTAAAGACACATGCAAATTCCATTCAACCTTCTCTAGCACAGTTATCTAGAAGGTCTTTGGGTTCTATTCATATTAAGACTGTGGACAAGGATATTAAACTAGTAGTTAGGGTTGCAGGACAATGACAGTGTGTTTGTCTAGGATATGACAAAGGTAGTTGACCTCACTGAGGATGTTGTAAATGAAGTATCAATAAACAAATGCTTTAAATAAGATTGGTGCAGACCCGATGAAGCCCAAACCAAAACAAAATGGACTGGGGAGATAGGAATAAATGCTCATTGTGTGTTAGAAATATTTGTCTTCAAGAGCCAGACTCAATTTTCTATCAACAGAGGTGTAACTTTTCTGGACATAATGTTTACAGCTTGATGCATGCCTTGTGATTTACTTGTAGCCTGGTCAATAATGAACATCATAAAATGTTGTTTTAATATTTGTCTACATTTTACTTCTACCAAATTGGATGCTTTAGACGAGACTATTACGCTATACACACTTGCCATTGGCATCCAAGCTAAAATATTAGTTTGAAAATTTTAAATATAATGCTTATTGTATCCTTGCAAATTTTTTGCAGAAGCTGTCGTTTGATGGTAGATATTATAGCAACATGATTATTTCATTTTGGTGTACTTGCTCCATAATGTGCTACATCATATTTCAAGTATGGTTGTGCACTTCTTTACAAAGCTCAAGATGAACCTGATGCCTTGAATGAGAGTGTTGCTTTAGCAAAGAAGGCACAGACAACTTCAAAGAATGCTGCAGATGGGGCTATAGGGAAAAATGGGGAGACTGAATCTTCGGAAGTCACCTTTTGTTACTAATACAAAGGAAAAAACCCTGCCAGTGATAACAATGGGAAAAAACCAATCACAGATGAAAACAAGGATGGAGCTTTATTATCTTTACACTTTTACCTGCATTTTATAAGAGTCTGATTTGTTTTTGAAAAGTCGGATTTGTTTTTTTCTCTGTGGTCTTAAACCACTGAATTCTGATATTGTGAAGGAGGATATAGAAATTCTAGCAAGACAAGTATTTGAATTTTTTCATTTCCTCTCAAAAGATTTTACATTGATGTATTAAAGTTTTCAAATGTCTCTGTGTATGATTATTACTGGTTGTTTCTCTATTCAGTGGATGCCACTATAGGAGTTCACATCACAGCCATTATACCAAAAACTAAAAACTTGTGAAATGAACAAGTGAGAATGAGGCTTTTTATAGTAGTATAACTATCGAGTGAAATAATTGTACCAGAGAAAACCATATTTGGTAATTTTTATAAAGCAGTTTACCTAGTTTAAATAATATTTGTTAATTAAGAAGGCAATACCTAGCTGGCCATGTTATAAAATGAATTAAACAAATCGAAAGAAAGTTTAAAAATCAATCTGAGCCACACGAAATGAAGAAGGTATCTAAAAGCAAAATCCATCTACCGGAGTAAAGCAAGAAAACAGTGCTCTCCTTCCATTTTGTAGCTAGCAAAGCTTAAGGTTCAACTGTCAACACTAGTTAGGATGCTGAATTGAAAGCTTGACAAAATCTTCAATCAGACAAAACAGACAACAACAAAACCGTTCTTCCACCCTGGCAGAAACTCCGCTGCTCTGCAGCACTTGTTTGTATATCTGACATTATTCCCATAATGTATGTTTAAAACTTCATTTGTTTGAAAAAAACATTCCTACTAAATTATGCTTATTCTTAAGTTTTGAATCACAGTATTTAGATTTCAACATTGAATCCAATAAAGGTTGAAGTGAGGCGAAGGTTAGAAAGGACTTGCCTGTAACAGAAGATTGAAGCACAAAATGCTGCCAAATATATAGTTGAGAGAATACAAGATAATCATGCACATGCAATCAGCCTCATTGCTTGTATTAGGAAAAGAGCAATTTCTAGTGCTCAGAACAAAGTTCAGTTGGTCAAAAAAAATCAAGACAAAAAAATTGTGTAGTCTTAGTCATAACATACTACCATATACCAAATTTCTTCAATGGACGAGATTGTTCTTGTGGTGCGATGCACATTCTCTCTGTCATTGCTCTTACAAGTGGATTTTCGATCGCTTCTAGAGAGTCTATAATGACACATAAGAATTGCAAGCACTGAAGAAAATGAAGCAATCCATAACTTAATTAAAAAAGACCGTCCAATAGATCAAAAAGGTGACCGATGTTATAATAAACGTGAATATCGGCATTCGGATAGATCATCTTTCAGTATTCTTCAAACTAAGAATCACCACAAAAGTTCAACGCAGTTAACATACACCCTAAACTATAAAAAATGCAAGAAACTATTTCCTTTCTCATTCATTTAACTTTAGCTACCTCCCAGATCTGTAGCTTTGAGTAATTGATAACATAATACGCCATGGCAAATTGAATTTGGTTCTCTGGAGGATATATAGGCTGATTTATTTACCCATTTCTACCACAGTAAGCCTTTAATAACGACCCGAAACATCATGAAAAACTGCCACAATTAGAAGATGTGCAGGAATCCAAAGCAAGTACTCTTTACCTATCGCTAGTTACCAATCGTGAACTGTAGCTCCTGCGGCCAGTAGCAGTCAGTTCAGACGTCAATTTGAAATTGAAAGGAACAACTTGACACAGGCTTTCGGTGCCACTGTAGACGCCTCTTGGTGTGATTATTATTTAATAATAAATAATAATTTCAAGAAATTTATGATATGAAGATATTTTATGTCACTGAAGAATATCTTGATATAATTAATATTATATTATATTCTATGATCGCTTGTTTATGGATTATATTGCAAGTGGATACTCTATTAGATTAGTTCAATTTGTTAGTGGCTATGCTACATATGATTATTATGAAAAAATGAAAAAGGATATATGACTTGCGAATAGAAAAGTTCAAGAAAAGAAAAAAATTGTTAGAAGATAAATGATTCCATTTACTTATGCATTGTTTCTCACACATTGTCATATCTATGGCACATATTTCTCATTATAAAAAAGTATTTCAAATTTTTCTTTTTAAAATCAGTGTACAATTATATTTAGGAAAATTTATGCATTATTATTACATAATCAAAATTGATTTATTAATTATTATAATATTTGTACATGTTACAATTTTAGATGCTACTAGCATATTTATCTTCGATAAATCTATATAAAAGCTATGGGAGATATCTTTTTATATGAATTAATTATGGTTATAGAATCAAGTAGTGATTGTAGTCCATGAGACAACATTTTTGTGGGTCATTTCTTTAAAAACCATTAAAACTTCATCAAAGAACCTGCTTTGGACATATCCCATAATCATGGCATTCCGTGAAACCACATTTTCTTGATGTATTTTGCCAAACAATCCACATGCCTTCTCTAGTCTTTCACATTTTGCTTACATGCTTATTAGGGTTGTCATAGCAATGTTGTAGAACTCAAATTTACATCTAATAATTTGTCCATAGTTATTGATAGGGGGGACCCTAGATTGCTTGAGTCAGCTTGACTCACACCAAGGCCATTTTCCTAGCCTAACCTAGGAATGCTCCTCTCTATTCCCCTAAACCACTCTAGGTCCTCACTACGGAGGTTTGTTACTCTGCTCTTTGTGAACTCACTTTCGTAAATCCACCAACTCACCTTTCTACTATATCTCACCAGACACCTTGCAGGGTTTGCTCTACCATCAAATATGCCAACAACTTCTCCTAAGTTTTTTCTCCTCATGCTAGGATCTTCCCTCCATTCAATCCCATCTTCCTCTGGTCTGAGGATGATGGCCTAGACTCCGGTCTACCCTGTAGGTGATTCCTCTTGGTCACTGATACCTAGCCGGTCTATCATCAAGCTCACCTAGGGCCAGTTTATTGAAACGAATGATGTCATTCCCTGGTTTGCTACATGGCTGGATCTTCTTGACAACCTCCAATGGTTGTGTGGATCCCATGATGGAGAATCAAGACATAGCCATGTTTGTGACTGCTTGTCACCAACAGAAAACAAGAAACAAAAAGACAACTTTATTTATAGAGCCGAGCTTGGTATGACTTCAAAATTGGAACTGACAAAACATAGAAAAGTAACATCTACTCTATCACACTGGCATTTAAAGATTTATGCCATTATTTACAGTTTACAAACATAATTGAACTCTGAGAAAAGAAACCAGAAAACGATCTTCACATTGCTATTCAAAAGAAGTTTATTCCTGTGGAATCAACACACTTGACAATCCCAATCCAACCTTCTTCTAACCTTTTTACAAAATGCCCATTGGGTCTTTTATAGCCTCCTTGACATGTCATCAATCATCCCTAACATACAAGATTGAACTCGACACAATCGGTTTCCTGCTGTAACTATCTTTCTATTTCCATTGGGTCATCGGGATAGCATCAAAACGTTTGCTCCAATGACCGATGACAGTTTACAACTCGTGTAACTTCTTATTGGGTTATCATCGTAGCCTCAAAACACTCCCGCCGATATCTGATGGCACGCTCCCAACAATATGTTTTTCCATCGGGTCTTCGGTGTAGCTCCCAAACATGTTGTATCGATAGCCGATGATGCATTCCAAAACAATATGCTTTCCTATCGGGTTATCGGGTGGCACAAAAACTAGTCTTGCCGATACATGAATTTTCAAAAAAGAAGACAAAATGCACTCAAGCTCCCTATAGACAACCTAATGGAATTGAACCAGTCCTTATGCCAAAATTGTAAAGGGTATTTGCTCACCCTTAGGTGCTCTTGCACCATACTCCCCACACGAAAAATCAAGTCCCCCTGGGGAGGACAAGGTGACATCAATGCCCAGTCGTTTGAAATCAGATTCTGCAACCCAAGAGGCTTCAGTTTCAAGTAAATGTCGCCACTTGACTAAGTGTTCCATGTACACTCCATGCCTCATTTGTTGCTTCACCCTGGAATCTATAATATGTTCTGCCTGTGGTTTAGAAACGGGTGGTACGGGAATATCACTGAGAGTAGTCTCTTGTTCTAGATTCGGTCCAACTGTCACTACTATGAGACCTTTAAACTGAACCAAGTGTTTGACATTAAACACAAGGGACAATGCAAAAATTTTGGGTAAGTCCACCTTATAGGCATTTGAGCCATACTTAGCTAAAATTTTGCAAGGACCTATGTGCCTCATCTGAAGCTTACTAGGGACTCCCCTCTGCAATCTTGCCTTGTTCAAATATACCATAACCATGTCTTAACCTGCAAAGTGAATGTCTTTTCTCCCCTCATCTTCTTTAGCCTTAATCCTCTGCGTAGCGTCGATCAATGTTTTCCACACTTGTTCATGCATCTCTTTCATAGACTGAGTGAAATCCTCTGCATGTCCACTTCTTCCTTCTAGGCTTCTTGAATCTTGAAGTTCACAAACACCCCATGGGTGGAGTCCATAAACAATGTCAAAAGGACTCTTACCTATAGTCCTATTGACATTGCCACTATACGCAAATTCTGCCTGTGGTAGCACTTGATCCCCCATTTGTCCATACTCTTTTGTTAGACAACTCAGAAGATTACCCAATACTCGGTTAATGACCTCAGTTTGACCATCTGTTTGCGGATGGTACGCAGAACCAAAAGAAAGGTTAGTTCCTAGTCTTGTCCATAGAGTTTTCCAAAAGTATCCCGTAAACTAAGAGGCAACCCATGAATTCTTACCACCTCTTTGAAAAATAAATGTGCAATGTAACTAGCATCATGCATAGTCTTGCATGGAACAAAATGACTCATTTTACTAAATCGGTCAACAACGACAAAAATACTATCCAGGCAAGTCTTGGTCTTTGGTAAACCCACAATAAAATCCATGCTAATGCACTCCCACAATCTTTTGGAAATTGGTAAAGGCTGGTATAGTCCAACATTTGAACTAGTACCCTTGGCTCTTTGACACACAATACACTACTCAACATACTTCCTGATATCTTTATGCATTTTTGGCCAATAATAAAATCTTTGCACCGACTCAAGTGTTTTATTCAGACCACAATGCCCACTAAGACTTCCATTATGTTTTTCCTGTTTGAGATTTTCCCTCATAGATCCCTTTGGCACACATAACTAACATCCCTTAAACAAAAGACCGCTCTGCAATGTGTAATCTGCATACTGGCTATTGAAATGATTATTAAACTCACTGCGTACCTTGTGTACCTCAAAGAAGTCTTCATCTTCCCTATAAAGCTCCTTGAAATTCTCCACACCTATGCTCTTCAAAGTCACTTCTTGGACAGTGAGAAGTTTTCTACTTGAGGCATCTTCTACCTTGTTCAGCTGTCCCTTTTTGTGTTTGATAGTGAAAGTTTATGCGTGCAGGTATTCTATCCATTTGATGTGTCTGTTGCTCAACTTTTCTTGGGAATTGATAAAACTTAGGGCTTGGTTATCTGTAAACACTACTAAATTATTTGGGCAAAAGATAATGCTTCCACTTCCTAAGAGCTTGCACTAAGGCATAAAATTCCAAGTCATAGGATGAGTATCTCTTCTTAGCTTCATTCAATTTCTCACTATGGAATGCTACTAGTCTTCCCTCTTGGTTCAAACCAACTCCCACTGCTATATGACTAGCATCACATTCTAGGGTAAACAACTTATCAAAACTTGGTAAAACTAGGATGGGTTGGGTAGCTATCCTCTTTTTGAGCAACTCAAACCCCTGGTCGGCTTCTTTAGTCCACCTAAACTTAGTTTTCAACCCACCCTTAATTTTATCAAGAACAGGAACACAAATTTCAGTAAAACCTCGAATGAACTTCCTATAAAATATGGCAAGTCCATGAAAACTTCTTACTCAGTAGCACTTTTCGGTGTAGACCAAATCTGTATTGCTTCCACCTTGCTAGGATCTATTTCCAGAGTGCCTTGAGATACAACAAAACCTAGATAAATGAGTTCTTGTTTCTTGAATTCACATTTTTCAAGGTTGATTGCCAACTGTTCCTCATGTAGTTTCCTTAATACAATCTACAAGTGCTCAAGATGCTCTTCCTCTATTTTGCTGAGTATGAGGATATCATCAAGGTATACCACTACAAATCTACCTATGTAGTCCTTCAACACCTCATTCATCAACCTCATGAAGATACTAGGGGTGTTAGTAAGCCTAAATGGCATAACTAACCACTCATATAACCCCTCTGTAGTCTTAAAAGCTATTTTCCATTCATCCCCTTCTTTAATCCGGATCTGGTGATAACCACTCTTTAAATCCATCTTAGTAAAATACTTTTCTTCTCCAAGACAATCCATTAAATCCTCAATTCTAGGGATAGGAAATCTGTATCTTATGGTGATTTTGTTTATTGCCCGAGAGTCAGTACATAATCTCCATTTACCTCCTTTCTTGGTTGCTAACACCACTGGTATAACACATGGACTTATAATTTTTTTGATTAGACCTTGATCAAGCAACTCTTGTACTTGTCTTGCCACTTCTTTGTTTTGTTCAGGAGTCATCTTATATGCAGCCTTATTAGGCAGTGATGCTCCAGGTATAAAGTCTATCTGGTGACTTACTGCTCTAGGAGGAGGTAGTCTTGCAGGTGTTCCATCACTCACAATGTCCTTGAACTATTCTAACAACTGCTGAACCTCTTTAGGTAAACTTTCTTGGTTAGTCTTCTTTTCTTGACTAGGTTTCACCAAGAGAGCATAATGTTCTCCATCTCCTTTCTTGAAATCTTCCAAGAATTCTTTTCCTCTAGCCAAAAACACATTAGGACCACTAGTCTTGGTTCCTTCATCCTCTAGCAAAGATTGATTCATATATGTCACCCCTTCCTTTATGAATGCATAAGAGTTCTTTTCTCCATCATGGATAGCTTTTCTATCATATTGCCACGATCTGCCTAGCAACAAATGACAAGCATCCATGGGTAGAACATCACATAAAATTCTATCAGAATATTTCCCAATTGCAAATTCAACCCATACTTGTTCATTTACTAACACATGTCCTTTATTCAACCATGTGACCTTGTAAGGATGACTATGTGGCATGCTACTCAACCCAAGTTTACTTACTGCTTCTTTTGTGATGATATAGTCAGTTGATCCTAAGTCAATGATCAATTTATAGACCTTACCAAGTATCTTGCACTTTACTCTGAAAAGAGACCTCCTCTATTTAGGCTCTTCCTTAACCGGTTCCCTGATTAGTACCCTTCTAACCATCAGATTCTCGCCATTCTCTGAGTCAAGATTTAATTCAAGAGACTTCATACTATGAGAATCCTCTTGCACGTAATTAATTCTTTTCTCTGAATGTGATGAGGTTGCCTTCTTCGAACACCTATGGGAAAGATGACCAAAATTACTACAATGGTAACACTTCATGTTTGCAAAGTATGAACCTTCGTCAGAACTTCCAGATCTACCTCTGTTATTGTTGTTATGACCTCTTCCTCTACCATAATTTCCTCTTCCACTGGATTCATTAGTCTTTTCAGTCAATTTTGACTCTCCTTATGATCTTATTTCACTTCCTTTTCCATTGTAGCTTCCTCTATAACCTTTTGAATCTTGGCCTCTACCTCTGCCTCTACTGGTACCTTCATGTTTCTTCTTATTCTTTTATTCTACTTTCAAGGCCAATTGATAACATTTGTGAATGGTAGTTGGACTCAACAAACCTAATTCCTCTTGTATGTTCCATCTCAGACCATTAAGATATATTTCTACTCTAATGCTTTCATCCTCCATCACTTTTGACCTTAGACACAACTTCTGGAACTCTTCAGTGTAGGTACTTACATCTAACTCCTTCTGCCTTAGGTTTTGTATTTTCTTATACAATTGCACTTCATAATCCTCGGGAAGATAAGTCTCTCTGATTTTCCTTACCATCCCTTTCCAAGTAGAGATGGTGATCTTACCTTCTCTTTCTCTCTCATTTTTTATAAACTTCCACCAAGTAACGGCAACACCTCTTAGTCTTGACTTAGCCACCTTAACCTTTTGGGCCTTAGCCACACCTTCACACTCAAAATGCTTTTCCATTCCCTCTATACATTCCATTACCGACTCTACTTCCATCTTGCCGCTAAATAGTGGTACTCCTTCCAAATATTTTCCACTCATTGCCTTCAAAGCCTTCAAGAATGGTTCTTGATCAACAATAGGGTCTAGCAAAGGGACTTCATCCTCTACTGCCACCATTTTACCCTTCTCTTCTATCTTTCCACTTACTTATGTTGTCTGGACTTCCACCACACCTAGTTTCTACTCCAACCTTTCTTTGAGGAATTAGTTTTCTTGTTCTTGGTCATCGACCTTCTTAGCCAATTCTACATTGGTCACCATCTTTACTCCTTCTGATACTAGATCAGTCTTACACTCTTCACCCCAAAGCTTTAACTTTCTTTTATACCAATCTGATAGGGAGGACCCTAGATTGCTTGAGTCACCTTGACTCACACCAAGGCATTTTTACTAGCCTAACTCGGGAATGCTCCTCTTTATTCCCCTAAACCACTCTAGGTCCTCACTATCGAGGTTTTTTACTTTTCTCTTTGTGAATTCACTTTCGTAAATCCACCAGCTCACCTTTCTACTATATCTCACCAGACACCTTGCAGGGTTTTCTCTACCATTAGATATGCCAACAACTTCTCCTAAGTTGTTTTCTCCTCATGCTAGGATCTTTCCTCCATTCAATCCCATCTTCCTCTGGTTTGAGACTGATAGCCTAGACTCCGGTCTACCTTGCAAGTGATTCCTCTTGGTCACCGATACCTAGTCAGGCTATCATCAAGCTCGCCTAGGGCCAATTTGCTGAAACGGCCAATGCCGTTATCTGGTCTACTACACATAGAACTCTACTATACATGGCTGGCTCTTCTTGACAACCTTCAATGGTCGTGTGGATCCCACGATAGAGAATCAAGACAGAGCCATGTTTATGATTGCTTGTCACCAACAGAAAACAAGAAATGGAAAGACAACTTTATTTACAGAGCCGAGCTTGGCACGACTTCAAAATTGGAACTCACAAAACACGGAAAGTAACATCTACTCTATCACACTGGCATTTAAATAGTTAAGCATTATTTATAGTTTACAAACACAATTGAACTTTGAGAAAAGAAACTAGAAAATGATTTGCACATTGCTATTCAAAAAAAGTTTGTTCCTATGGAATCAACACACCCAACAATCCCAATCCAACCATCTTCTAACCCTTTTACAAAATGCCCATTGGGTCTTTTATAGCCTCCTTGACATGTCATCAATCATCCCTAACATACGAGATTGAACTCGACAAAATCGGTTTCCTGTTGTAACTGTCTTTCTATTCCCATTGTGTCATCGAGATAACATCAAAACATTTGCTCTGATGATCGATGATAATTTACAACTCGTGCACCTTCTTATCGGGTTATCGGTGTAGCATCAAAACACTCCCGCCGATATCCAATGGTGCACTCCCAACAGTATGTTGTTCCATTGGGTCTTTGGTGTAGCTCCCAAACATGTTCTATGGATAGCCGATGGTGTGCTCCAAACAGTAAGCTTTCCTATCGGGTTATGGGGTGGCACCAAAACTAGTCTTGACGATACATGAATTTTCAAAAAAGAAGACAAAATACATTCCAAGCTCCCTATAGACAACCTAATGGACTTGAGCCAGTCCTTATTCCAAAATTTGAAAGGGTATTTGCTCACCCTTAGGTTCTCCTGCACCAGTTATGCAATCTATATTTTAGAGATGCCATGTTAAAGCATAGCAAGGTAATAGTGGAGAAATTGAACTCATTCTACTAGATAGTTGTTCATTGCATTTGATAAAACATTGCAACGGTCACGCCTTAAGTAATTTCCAATTATCATATTTCACGAATAGACACTTGGTTGAGAGATGTCATAAAAGACATTGGAAGCATCCACCAAAATTCCACACCTATAATTTCATAGATGTGAATAAGTATATTGGGTAGAAGAGTGCCTTTGCTAGATATAAATCCATGGAATTGATGTGAGAGTGGATTTTCTTACCCTTCTGAGAGGACATTTTTGGCTATGCAAGCACATAAAAGATGAATATATGCTAAAGAGTGTATAAGAGGATTGTGTATATGGAGAAGAATATGTATTTTGATTGAGATGGATAAGTAATGACATTGAATGAACATGTTTCCCTCCATTATAGAAAAATAAACTTTAATAGATTGCATATGTCTTGCTTCAACATGCAACAAACATCTCCACAAGGCTAGTGCAATCTCCTAAGGATAGCTTTATGATTTTCAAATCATCACCACAAGCATAGACACCATGAAGTTGATGCATATCAATGAAGAAGCGATAATTAAAGTTAAGCTTGGCTAAATAGACTAGTTAACTACGCAAGGTACTTTATCATCGGCAAGGTGTTAGTAGTATGAATATAAGAATTTCACTTTTGATTATACACAAAGTCTTCCATTCATCTAGATAACATGAAAATAAAATTGAGAAGTAGAAACCATGTAAATTGTTGAATCAACATATCAATTTCACTATATCTTCAATGAAGTTTACATGTCATTCGCAACACTGTCTTGACAACAATCTTTGGCTTCTCTTCCTCCTCTACTCTATTTACTATCTATTTTCTACTCTACTATTTTCTTGAACTCTATCGATTATTGAACTACTACTATTAACTTTTACAAATGAAGAAGTGGAGCCTTTTATAGTGCTCTCATTACAATTTAATGGATCAGATTGATTTACAATAAATGGCCAAGATCAAAAGGTAGAAACCCTAAATAAGGTTTGTTATACCCATTACAAAACCTTTAATGTTTGACCAATGATAAATTTACAATTGATGGGACACATGTCCTTTTTTTCAAATTCAACCAATGGATGGTGACAATAGGTACATCGAACTTTGTGCTCACATGAGGTAGTTATCTCTTTGTAGATGAGTTAAGTACATTGAATCTAGATGCCTTATCTTGATTCAATGTGATTGGATAAATGATGACTGAGCCCCACCCTAGCTTTGATCTTTATAACTCATCACAAGTGTGTGAATGAATGAGCATATCTCTTGGTACTCAATATTATCAAGCTCCTGATTTACTCAAATTGGTCTTCTAACGTTAAATAACTCTTGTCTTGATCACTTGTATTCTTGAGCTTTCATATGGCTACACTGACAATGATTCTTGGATTTCCGAAATTCAAGATCGTAAAAAATTCCACTTGAGTTCTTGATGTTGATCCTATTCCTTTACCTTGACTGCTTGCGACTTGATGATACCATCCACTGTCTTGTAGAGACTTGAAATGCAATGTCCTCCTTGATGAGAGCTCTCCTTGCTCAGGCCATCTTGCACCTGCAATTTGCTTCAAAGAAACCAATAGGTTAATTCGATTACTTCTTGGCCACAATAATCTCTCCCAAATTTGTTGTCTACACTTGGTGTATTCTCTGTGTTAAATTCATTCAGGCCCTAGAATAACTTTCGCATAATAAGTCTCAGCCTTAGAATCTCTGTCAAATGTATATCATTCTGAAACAAAATGGGAATCTCCCTGATTCATTATCACCAACAAACAGCGCTGCCAGCTTAATTGAGGATTTCACTTGCAAATGAATTTTCTTGTAAATCATCGTAGTCAAAGATAAAGTGTTCTAGGCAATGACAAGGGGTGTTGAAAGAAATGACAGCCTAGATCATTTTCATGCCTTAGCCAAATGTTTTGATTTTTCAATTTTGATTAGAGCGAGCAAAGATGTGAATCATTGACTCCCTAAACCTTGACAACTGACTAACCTCACGAGAGAGACTTGATTTGATTAGCTCTTGACCAAGTACACTTCTTCAAATGAAAGGCAAATAGCTTAAAGGCTCAACAACTATCCTAGAAACCAAAAAAAAGTGGGGGTCCCCATTTGCAATGGGGCGATGTGAAAATGTTACAACAATACCTTAACAAGTGTAGTTACAAAAGCTTAGTTTTTGCTATCAAACTCAATAAAGGAAGTTCAAAAGTTTATTTTTGAAACCTTAAGATAATTTGTTGACTCTAGTTAACATTAAGATAATATGGAGTATGTTGATAAAAATGTTTTGATTAATAAAAGCAAGATAAATCTATATTATTACATATCTACAAAGCGATACCTGGGGCGCATGAGAGATGCACAACCAACCAAAAGACCCCCCACTAATCCATTACAGAAACCCATCAGAGATACCTAAAAACCAGGAAAGAAACTAAAAGACCAATAAGAACAAAACTGGAAAAAACAAAACAACTGGAAAGCAAAAAACTAGTAAAACCACCCATGAAAGGCACAAAGAGATGGCCAAATACATGGGGGAATTTTTATCCTGCCAATTTTGGCATAAAATTAGGAATTTGTCAAAAAATGACACCTTTTAGGAAGACCCAAACCTAGAGCTAGAGGACACAAGTGCAGAATCTGAGGTGGCTTTAACTAGGGATTCCGTGGGGTGTGAACCCACGATCATAACCGCAGTCCCCTTATGCTTCTTCTCCCTTTTCTTGTTAAGTTCATCTTGTATGGTTTGGATAGCTTGTAGAGAAGTATTATGCATGTTGGCTGCATTCTTACATTGTCAAATTGGGCTCCTCAATTTTTATTTTAAGGTCTCCCTTGGATTGCCTATTTTCTTCTACCTCCAATTTTATCCCAATCATCTTAAGCTTAGCTTCTAGATCATTGATCCTCCTATTTAAATTGTCCCAATTCTTCGTTAGGCCAGTAAAATCATTAGCATCCTTCCAAACTTTGTTGTTGTCCACAACCTCAATCTCGGTATTTGCCCTAGCTTCGGCCTCAGCGACTGCCTCCAACCTATTGATTTTCTTTATCACCGCATTCATCTGCGCACAAATCCATTTGAGCAAATTGTCCCGCCTTTGCACATCATTGTGAATGTTGATAAAAAATCTTGCTCATACAATTACAATTCATATATTTTAAAGGTGGTATATTAAGATTTATTTAAATTGATCCATGAAATTATTTAATGTAGTTTTATAATGTCTTATTTAAATGCATTGCAACATCAATTACAAATTATATTTGGAAAAGGATTAACTTTTTTTTAAAGAAATTCAAACAATTTATTGGGATGATTGTAACTTTATATATGATATACACTCCATTATTTTTTGAATTAGAAAAACTTTAAAACAAAACTTTAATGTCTTTGTAATGTTGTCTATAATTTTTTATTGTGTTGGTTGCTAAACTTTATCACAGATGTATGATATTTTTTATATAGTCACATGTAATTTAGTCTATTGAATAGAAATATCTTACAAGTTTTTTCTCAATTGAACAAATATACATTACAATTAAATTTTTTCTGCTACTGCAATTCTTTTCTGACCGGTTTAAGGAGGAAGGCTAGTTTCAAAATGTTTTAATGGTTTCTCCCAAGAATGGTTAATGAATGAATGAAGGAATTTTAATAACATACACGAGATCTAGCAGTCTAAGGGACTAAGAAACACTAAATTAATTTTTTCTTGAGTTCTTTTCTAAATTGTTTCTCCTATTATGTATCTTGAGTAAGAAACGTGTTGTTTTGTGAAGCCTTGTCTCTTCAAAAAGCTCATTCAAATTGTCCACCTTTAAGTTGCTATCAAATTAACTGCAAATACCTTCATATTTTGCACACTCCTTGATGAAATGCCATTCTATTTCCACCACCCCCTTGCTCCAAAAAATGTATGTCCTTTCTTCCCAGTCTTCTTTGAGCACCTTCCATTTACCACTAATTCCCAGTTGGATGTCAATGAGGATGTGTTGGGACATTGGCTAGATTCCTAGAGCCTACGCTTGATTGTGAACTTTTCATTTAGGAGTGAAACCATTTTACCATAGCAATAAACAGATGCCTTGGTGAGTGGCTTGAAAGCTAGTGAGCAATCCATTGTCTGGGGTATCCAGTTTTCCCTAAGCTTCAAAATCATGATTTCAGTTTACACTTGCAAATATCTTCACTCAAAATTTTGAATCTGGTAATGGGGCCTATAGAATTCACTGACCCTATAGTGTATTTATAAATTAAGACTTATAAATACACTATGAGACTAGTACATTCTATCATCCCAATAGACAGCACTGGGATTCCTCTAACACACCAAATGTGGCGGTTGAAGATTGAAATCACAAACTAGTTCATTTATTGTGTCTTTTGATCTTGTCATCTCCTTATTCCCTAGATCTGCAAAAAATCTACAACATTAAACACTAACAATCTCAGCAGATTTTTCTGAGATTTGAATGTATATCATCCTATCTATCCACTGTCACATTGTAGTCTCATAGACTTTATGGGTAGTAGGATAAGAAAACATTATTTTATGCCCGATCTCTGTCCTCCGTAAACAAAATGTTTTCTATATATAGAGTGAATCTTTGTTTAGCATTCACTCTCTTAATAGAGTCCTAGAAGGTTGAGAGTTTGTAAGAATGTTGAATTATAAGAGAATGTAATCATTTCTCTAGTTTATTGCCTCTGCAGAGCTGTAAACAGTTTATAAGAATCTTCAATTATAGAAGAATGTAATCATGTCCTTAGTTTATTATAGCAACAACTCAGGTAGTCAATGTGTTGTTTCATGACGTTTAATATGATTTCTAAGATTGTTTTCTTCTCCCACTTAATCCTTCAAATTGTATTAGATCCAATATATCATATTAAAACTAGCTATACATATTATTTTACAATACTATTATTGAAAAAGAGTAAGTACACTATCTAATATTGAGTCGAATGGGCCAAGTAAGCTAGAGAGACAACTAATGGAGCATTGATATAGGTCAAAGGCTTAGATTATTCATAATCATTTCTGTCATCAAGAAAGTGATCATTGACATCTATACTACCACAATTGCTCCAGATAAAAGGTTTGGATTGGGGGCATTACTATACAAGAATTGGAAGCCTACACTGCTTCCAATGGGTTGTGGGTGTTGGGAAACTGAAGGCAGAGATGAACCTCTATAGTGAATTTATTGTGGGTACTTGGAACACTGAGATATTTAGCATAGGTCAAAAGTATTAAAAATGTAGATGTAACATACTACAGATTAGCATCGGTCAATGTGTAGAGAAGTTCTCCTTGTGTGTATTTAGGCCAGAGGTTGATGTTCTAGGTAGGATAGAGAAAATATAGTCCTCAGTGTGTCCTTTGTAGTCTTGAAAGGACTCAACTTTTCTCTCATATGTAGGTTTATAGTTTTCTATATGTTGTATGAGTCTTATTTTGATGAGCACTCTCAAGAGTCTAGCTTTGTAGAGTTGTAAATTGAAGGTGAATCAGAATGAATGTAAGAATGCTAGTGTCAAAGAGCTGCAACTCGGATGATGGTAGATGTAATATTTTTTATTGAAAATATAAATTTTAATGTTTAATATAATTTGTACTTTTATTTATGTTCCCTCTCATTCCAACAAACATAAGGGATTTTTAATGAGACAATAAGAGTAGAATTGTATGCTTGAAGCTTAACTCTTGGAGTTTCCTTTATGATGTCCCTGATGTAAGGAGATTAGTTTTTCAATTATGTAATATTTTTGTTTGAGCTTGAGCTACGGATTTGTGAGGAACGCGATTTGTTGAGATGAAGGCAAGGATATAAGAAAATTAATAGAGAATCCTTAAGAGATGGCCAAAATTGATGTGAAAGATGGGGGATCTTCAAAATCTAAGATACAAAAGTCTGCAAACGATATTTACACACTTCAACCTAGGAGATAAGAAGGCACCTAAATGATGGCATTGTAAATTAAATTTCGCATATATTGAAAATATTGATTTTTATCAAATTCTATCAGTTATCTTTGTTTCTCATTGATTGAATGCAAATTGTTTTTAAAATAAAAGTGGAAGTGGAAGTCTATGTGACACTCATACAATAAATATGGACATGATAAATGAAACTTCCTACTCAACTTCTAGCTATGTAGGATATTTTTTTTTGCTCATTAAAAGGCCTAGGCTAGAAATAGGGGATTCACCCCAAAACAAAAAATCACAAAAAATAGACCTAAGCAGGACGCAACAACATAAAAAGATAAGAAAGAGCTTTCATAAGCTCAACATATTCTGGATTGCTTTATTATTAATCTCCTAGAGTTCCTCTATAATGAACCTTGAACTACTAGTTACCTGATGCTTGCTCCTAGTCCTAGTACATGGTCCCATGGACGCTTGCACCTCCTAGTTCATCTTAGTCAAGTTGATATCTGGGGATCTCTCTGCTCTGGTCATTTGCTCCTTTTGAATGGCAATTTCCTCATTGAATCTCTTAAGACCCTCAACACTGTTGTGCATGGATTCCTTGCTGACATCTACCAAACCCTTTAGTTTACTCTTCAGTTTCTATATCTCTTTCTCCAGCTTGTCGATTTTCACCTCATGTTCAGTCTTCATGATCTTGATATCTTTCAAAATTTGCTAGGATAACTTGAGGAGTTCTTCCATCTTAGCTGGAATAGGAATCTCAGTGAAAGTGGAAATGAGATCTTTAATCCCCTATTTAAGAATATTAATTTCCCCAATAAACCATCGGAAACACTTTTCCTGATACATCAACAACTTCCCCAAGAGTTTATCATAGATTATTAGTTGCATTTTCTTTTTATATATAATTTTTTTTAGCTTAGAGTTAGTTGTAATTTAGGGATAGTTTAGGCATTTAATTAAGTGGTATGATTAAAGTTATTTAGTTGCAAATTTTTTTAAAAAAATTATTTTGGTTTTTATATTTATTTTAGTCATGTTAATCAACATTTTACTTAATATTCAATTAAATTAATTTAAAACAAGTGTTACAAAAATGAGAAATTAACCCTTCACTAAATGGTTATTCTTTATCTATTCATACCATCATTTCACCCTTCGGCATAATATATAAAAATACATTTGTAATTTATCTTTTTATTGAGTAAGTGGCTTATATTTTTTTTTGTATTGCGAAAAGCAATTAAAAATTACAATAGAAAGCTACCAAAAGTAGCTAGAAAGTGCTCATATTTACTTGTATTAAAAAAATTCAAAAAAAACGATGGGTGAGAGTTAGACTCCAAAGTTTAAATGGAGTGAACCTTGAACCAACAAACAAAGTCACTAAATATTGAAAATTGTACCTCCTTAAGCATTTTGATTACATTTGTAGGGAAGGAAGGGTTAGTGAAATTGGTTTCCTAGGCTAACCTTGAGAGAAGTGTGCAATTTTTTTTAAATCTAATCTAAATTATTAATAGATAAATAATAAATATAAAAGTATAAACAAAAGAATATATTACCACAATATTTACACAAGAAAAAATCTTTTAAAAGAAAACCCCACCCGAAAACTTGTTCAATGTATTATCCAAATAAAAAAGAATATTACACAAACTTGCATACAAAGCTTTCAAAGGAGTAGCAATTGCATACAATCTAGAATAAATTTTGTTGCATTTTAGAATCTATAATTGATGCATACATATTACAAATTCATCTCCCAACATAACCAATGAACAACATGGAAGCTAACAATGCTTTAATAGAATAATGTGTATAACTCCACATCATGGTGTGGTTCCTATTGGCAAGAGACACTGCATTGATGTTCAGATGTTTTCATTGATGGCAACTTGAGTCCGATATCCAATCCACAGTTCATAATTCATTCATACTGGAAGAGAGATTTAGGTCTGGTAAGGTCCGATGAGAAGAACAGGACATCCGACAAAGTGTATAGTGTTTTTGATTATGTAAAAAATAGGTTTTGAAGGGGCTCTGAAATCCTTTACAACAAATTAGAAAAGAGACAAAACAAGAAAGGCCCAGCTAGAAATAACATAACAACAAACATAAACAGTTGGCAGAAACAAAAAGCTAGCAAGAGAACCAAAAGTAACGAAAGGACAACACAACGATACCAAAGGGATAGCGAAGAGCACAGGACAACAGAACTTAGAGAAATTATTAAGAAGCTCCACAACCTCTTTCTCCAACTAAACCATAGAGGCATCAATACTCTTGAGATCATCTAGTTCCTTAGCTTGCCGAGCCATCTTCCTCGTATTCGCCTAGGTTCTCTTACTAGGTCTAGTAGCCACACCTTGAAGGGTCAAGTCCTTGTCCTCAAAAATATCCATCGTATTCTTTTCCAGCTAGATTTGTTCCAGTTTACTAATCAGCACTCTGAAATTATCTACTAAAGCTTTCAACTTTTTTTGGCTTTGTTCTCCGATTTTCTTCAGGGTTTCCTCATGACTCTAAACCCTCTTTTCCAGCTCATTGAACCTAGCCTCCACAACCTTGAATTTGGAACCATAAGCCTCAATAATAGCCTCCGCATCACTGATGGATTTTGTTAATTCTGTCAGATTATTAGGCAAAGAACTGAGAGTACGTGTCCCGACAACTTCCAGAATGTCCATGTTCTTAGAAGAGGCCTCCTGTTTAGAATTCAAACTTTCAATCTTTGATTAGACCCATTTTATAACCTTATAAATCTCCATCACCCCATTTTCACAGTGTGAAGCATAACTATGGGAGAATCAATACTATCCTTATTGAAGTCTAAAATATCGACATTGTCCTCTAGGGCTTCCACATCAATAATTGTGACTCTGAATTTAGGAGGAAGAGGCTCCCCTTCTGCCACATTCTTTCCCTCTTTCTCCACACCACAAATTTGTTTATTAGGATCCAAAGGAGGAGAAGGGGCCTTTGAGGTACCAACCTCCTTCTCCGGGCTGATATCAGTGATAGTTGGACTATGCTTAGTTTTCTTCTTAGGTGGTGGGGTGGCATTTTAAATTTCAGTCTCCATACCATCATCATCCTCGTCATCTTCTTCAAACCATTTGTCCTCCTCATGCACATTTTTCCTATTTCCCTTAATCCCTTTGCCGAAAATCTTTCAACCAGACCCATAAGCCATATCTTTATCCTTCCCCTTTCTGGTTCCCTTAGCGGGGGTATCCATGTCAAGATCACCTTCCAACTCCGCATCGAACCCCTCATCTTCATTGTCATTTGAGTTCTCCGACTCCTCTTCTGAGGCAGAAAACTCAATGATAGAGTGCTGAATAGAGGTGGCCTTAACATGATTATATAAAAGCAACACTAACCCTTCATGCATGGGGGGATCGCTATCCAAGTTAACCCTAAAATACTTTATACTATTGTTCAAGGAACAATACAGGTAGAAAGGAATTGACACCATATCTTTGTGCTGGAAGTGATTGAAGAGTACAAAACGACAGCCATAAAAAGGAGAGTATATAACATCAAGAGTGACATATTGCATCACAACAAACAAAACTCATCTCCATACCTATTTAATCACCTTCGGCGAGTAATAGGTCTTGCTGGATTTCACCCATTTGGCTTTCTTGGAGTCTTCCTTCAGGAACCGCTTAATAGTCACCTCTGTGAGCTTTCTATCCCTATAGAATTTTCTGGCCTCCATTGGCATCCCAGTAACTTCGGCAATCATTCCTTCATCAATTTCCACCTTCCTTACACCTAACTTCATTTGGACTTGGATATAATCCTTCAAAACCCACAAAATAATCTAAAAGACCATCTCTCAATGTGAATTTTGTATTTAGTAGTGATGATGACTTCACCTCGATTAGATCATCCTCTACATCTCTCAACACGCATCCCACTCATAAGGAAATCATGGTGATCAACAAGTCTCTTTATGAATCTCCCCAAGAGATTGCTAATCCCATTTATGAGGCTTTATCTTCTATTAATTATAATATCATCTCTTCTAGAAATAAGGCCCTAATCAATGATACTTGTCCCTCTCCTAAGTTTTTCGCTATGCATGAAAAAATTTGTGTGCAAGAGGAACGTGACTTAGGGGCATATTCTCTTACTAGAGACTACTTTCTTGATCAAGACATTTCAATACTCATCATTTTATACATGTTTTTTCTCTCATTGATTATAGAGAATTTAAGATCTCATCTTCAAATCCTTCATCCAATCTATCATATATTTAAATAACATTAGTGGCTATTAGGTTGCTTATCATTATGTGACATTGGTAGCTCACCTATTAGGGGATCATTTTAATTCATGATAGTACAATTTCATGTGCAATCATACTTTGGAAAGCAACATAATAGCCTATGTTTGTCCCATCCCTTGTCTCTAGGGGGGCAAGAATTATTCCAAATATCTCTACTTCTTTAGATTAAAACTTTCCCCCTAGAGAAGTAGTGTCTTCAATAAGGATCTCTTATTGATTGTAGAGGTGTACATCCCTATTGGGAACTCATATTGGAACATGCATCAGTGATGAGGATCTTCAGTACACATCCTTAATTGGGACCTCTTCACTGATGTTGAAGTCTATAATTATTCATCAAATTATTTTCTTCATTGAGTGGTATCTTTTATAATGAACCCTTCTATGTTGTAGACGTGCTTGTCCCTAATGAGGTTCTCTTTCCTTCTTTTAGACCTGAGTGTTTTTATAAATGATCCCTCTTTGATTTCCTTGCCTCTATGCTTGGGGGGCAAGGGTGATATTTCTATCTTCTATCTCTTTTTCCAATGATTCACCTTTCCTTTGTTGAGTTGCATTTTTAATTTAATATTATTTTTTGTGTAGAATATGTGTGTTCCTTATTAGGAACTATTCTTTGTTTGCAATAATACATCTTTCATGAATAATCTCTCCTTAGTGAAAGTGTGTAGTCCTTCACTAAGAATCCACTTTTTCCTAACTATTGGAGAAAGTGTGTATTCTTCTTTTCCTTCTCCTCTTACTTATCTTTATCAAATATTCCTTCTATTATCAAAGGTGGACATCTTTGAATAATAAGGTCTTCCTCCTTCACAATTTAAAAGGTTATTCTTTTCCAAACCCTAATTCTACATTTTCTGATTAATCTTTCAACTTGTGTTAGAGAGATCCAATTCTCACACTCTTGGCTGTGTTGGAATTGTAGCTTAGTTATCTTTCTTACCAAATGATTCTCCATTGGTTTTGATCTTGTATCAAACCTTGTTGTGAGTGTCTGTCATCAATTTTCCTTCATAATTCAATGTGGTAAACATGATACCCTATTTCAACACACTACTTAGCAAGCTGAAACAGGGGGGGAAAATAGCTACCTGCAAATTTATCTAATTCATTGTTTTGAGAATTCTTGCTTAACCTCTTCAACTTTTTCTTTTCCTTTCAAGCTAGAACTTTTGTTGTCTGTCGGTGATCCTTTACTTCTATAGAATTTCGCAATATGCCCAATCTTATTACATGCATAACAAGTCACATTATTTTTCTAAATAGCTTTCCCATAACCTATGCCGATTTGTGTTCTATATTGATTAGATAGGTGTCCAAATCTTCCACAAACATAACATCTCACATTCATTCTGCAATTTTCAGAGTTGTGACCAACTTTGTTGCATTTTGAACATTGACCAGTGGGTGTGTTGATATTCTGATTATTTCTAGATCTAGATTCATTTGCTCTATGACCATACTTATTACAGTTAAAGCATTTTCCATTGAATTTATAAGTATTAGGTTGCCTTACCAGTTTTCTATGATCCTATGTATTTGCAGTACCGGAGCTTTCACCAACTTCAAAGCCAATTCTAGAAGTGTCACCTTTAGGTTTTTGATTCTTCAGCAGGTTACCAAGTTCCTCTGAGCTTTTCTTGAATTTTTCTTTATGTTGATTTGCAGTATCTAGTTCTCTTTCTAAGACTTCTTTCTACCTCATCAGTTCATTGGAGTCATTTTGAGTGTGCATCAAATCTATCTTCAATAAATGATTTTCATAGCTAAGTCTTGTGTTTTCATTTGCAACATCACTTAGTCTTCTGGTCAAATCTTCTTCATTCTTCTTTCTATCTTAAATTTCTTTACAAAATCTCATATTCATATCCTGCATCTCATTCTTTGTTGTCATGTTCTCTTGTTTCAGCCTGTTTATCATATCATTAAGAGTTTCTTTTTCATCATTCTCATTTTGCATCTTTTCACAAAATTATCTTCTCTTGTTTCTTGAAATGGTAAGATTTTATTGAAGTGCCTGAATGATATCCTGGGTTGCCTTTAGATCATCTTCTAATTTGATATTTTTCAATTTCTCTGTATCATAGTCTGAAAGATCTGCTTCTAGTTGCTTCATCAGATCTTCCATGTCTACCAGTGTCAAGATCTTCCTCAAGCTGTTAGGCTTCTATAAATAGAGGACCAAGCTCTGATACCAATTGTTAGGATTCCCACAGATACTAAGAGGGGGGGTGAATTAGTATCTAACCAGTGAATTGAATTTCTTAACTTAAAACATGCAGAACATATTATAACAGTGTACTGGTATGTAAGAAATAATGCAATAAACAAAATTAAAAGCAACCACGTCAAAAAAACACCATAACACAGTGATTTTACGAGGAAACCCAGTGTGGGAAAAACCTTGGTGGGATTTGTGACCCACAATATTCACTTACTGGCCAATAAGAGAATATTACTGCTACAAGAGGGGCCTACACATGCAGGAAGGCCAACTGCCTAGAGCTCACTGCCCAATGGGAAGTCTCATTGACTTACAATGATGGATTATACAAATCTAGTATCTTGTACGGCTTCAGAATAGCATCTATAATGCGAGATCCAGTACCAGTTTGTGCTATGCTTCTTACATAAACCCTTGACCTATAATTCGCATAATAGGTCTGCCTTATTTCACCTTAATATGATCTTCTTACTTACTTCCTTACTTACAAATGTTCTACAATGATCTCTCTTATATAAGAGTCATTTTACAATGATGCCAAGTCGGCTTATAAAAATTAAAAAAATACAATATAACAAAAATCTTGTTGGCCTCTATGTCGGTATGCTTCCTTTCTCTGTCAGTGCTGATGGTCTGAGTGCTGGTGTAGAGTCCTATCTTTCTAGTGCCGGTGTAATGCCTTGCCGGTGCCATAGGATTGTAAGGTTGGCATCACTGAAAAATCCTTCAATCACCTACAATGTCTCATTGGAGTGTGCATATGGAAACAATCTCCCCCTTTGGCATTGATGGAAACAGTCATGAGAAAATTCAAAAGTGTATCCAAAACTATAATCCAAAAATGTTTCCAAAAATATGTTACCAAAAATATAAGAGCTCCCCCTAAGCAGATAAGTCTTCTGCGGGTTATTTTCTCATACTACTACTCCCCCTTTGGCATCAATGACAAAGGTTGCCAAGATGTTAGTAGAGTTGTAGTCTCACTCAACCTTGTAACTGGGTAGTTACAATTTGAAAAAGATCTGCCAAAACCAAGTTTATACTTTCCATAAACTTCTTGTTGTCCTTTATTGTTGTCTCTGTTCTTTTAACTATACCGGTGAGGTGCTGCATATGCTCTGTCAGTGTTCTCTTTCCCTGAACTAGTGCCTCAGACATTTCCTTCTGTAATGATGCTAGATAGTCCAATCTTGGACTCAGTCTTAGTCTCAAATGCTTTTCCTTATTTACTATTCTCTCCTTTTCTCTTTCTAACTTAAGTTATTCTTCCTCAAAACTTGTTATCCTTTTCTCAAAAACTGATAATGTATCAGGTGAGTTAACAAAATTGTCTACAAGTTTATTGATTTCATCCTGTACCTTGCTCATTTTATTATCTATGTCTACTGTTAAAAATTTTGTCTTGCAAGTATCTTTATACAGAGTTTTAAATTTCTTTAATAAGTTGCATAGTTCCGGTAGAAGTGTGTCAAATTCCCTAGTACACTTCTTTATCTGATCTTCAAATAATTTTTGCTTTTCAATTTCTACCTTATTCTTCAATGTCTCTTCCTTTATTTGCTCAATAGTCACTATGTTCTTAGTGATGTATTTACACCAAGTATCAAGTTGTTTTAAAGAATCCTTATTGTCTATATTACAGTTAGGAGCTATTACCTTCAAAATTGGGATTGTGTCATCTATAGCTTTATAAGCCTGTGAACTACAATCTGTTATCCTTTTGATGGAGTCCAAAAGTACTTCAGTTACATTTGTTGATTTGTATCCTGCTAAGGAGGAACCGCCATTCTGAATTCTGCCAGTGGAGGAAGTAACCAAGTTTGCAGTGACCTCTAGTAGGTCAGTCTGTGTTTCCATTTCTTTAAGCAATGTTTTTTGATCTTCTCCTGTTGCCAGTGGCACTGTTTCCATGTGAACTTGTTCCTGTTTCGAAGCCTGTTGCTCTGCATGTCTCTCTATTTGTTGCTATGTTTTAGTCTTAGTATGAGTCTCTAGCTGTTGCTCTATGTTATCAAATTCAACTTTCCTTTCAGTATTGTCAATGTTATCAGTTGTCGGTGGCTCACTAGCCATATCTGTCTTGTCGGTTGTTTCTTTGTCTATCACAATGTTGACCTTTTGTGTATCAACATCAACTGTGTATAGTACCTCAGGATTAGGATTTGTATCATCTATGTCCATACTCTCATCTGCTGGTTGATCTTTAGTAGTTTTTACCGGTGATGCAATTTGAGGCGGTGGGGATAAGTTATCTTTAACTTTGATGCTCGGAGGTCCACCAACCTTTCCTTTTCCTTTGTCTCTCTCCTTTTGGTATACCCTTATTGGTTTGGGGTTCCTGTATTCTTCCTATTTTTCTTTCTCAACAAGAAATATGTCCCATGCATTTTTTGTATCCTTTGTTACTTCATTCACTCTTCCAACCATTAATGCAATATGTCGGTGTGTAGTAGAGAATACTGACCGGTTGGCTTCAACAATTAAGTCATCCATCTCCTTAGGTGAGTTTACTGGATAAACAGCAAGTAACTTTTCAATTTTGATTTTCTTATCAAGCTCTACAACAACTTGTCTTCTTGCTTCCAGTCTTTTGAACAATTCATCGGGTAGATCATCTATTACTTCCATTAAGAACTTCTTATAGCTATCCATGTGTAAAATAACACTGTTTTCAACTTGTTCCTTGTCATCTGCTGATAGTGTATCATAGACTTTTCCTATATTTTTGAGTTTCCCTTCCTCTATGATTTCATATAGTAATTTTTCAAGAGGGGCCAAGTTTTGTTTAGACTTCTTCTTCTTTGGTGTCAACTTTTTCTTTGGTGTTGTCTTTCTGACCGGAGACCTCACTGCCTGTTGTTTTTGTCTAGTCCTTCTAGGTAAAGGTGTGGATGTCGGTGAAGGATCTCTTTTCCTTACAACTCTTTTGAAAGCTGCAGGCATGTCACTCTTCGAAGAAGTAGCTACCGGTGATAGATGAGTCTCAGGCTGTAGAGTTCCTAACTCATCCTCAGTGATATTGGTTTGTTTCAATACATCTTCTTTAATAGCCTTAGCCTATCTAGAACCTCTTCTTACAACTGCTTCAACCTTTTTCACTCTCTTTTTAGATTGAATTTGTTTTTCTATGGTTTCAACACTACCAAATACTTCTTCCTTTGGTTCATTTGGTGCTTCTAGAAGTGCTTTAGCATAAGTTTCAATTATATGATCATTAGTCTCATAACCCATCTTTGTTATCCAGATTGTTCTTGGGATGACTGCTTCCATCTAGATCTCATCCTTTTTGATTAAAAAACATATATCATCCTTGTATTTGTTGACAATTTTCTATGATAGCCTGATTCTTTTGTTCATCTTAACCTTTAGTGCTTGAAAATAGTCATGAATGTTCTTTTCTTTGTTTTCACCCATGTTGTTGAATAAGTTTGTCAACTGTTTTCCTACTGGTATATCAAATCCAAGATTCTTATGGCCAATACTGGGAACCTATTTAGTTATGTGTAGAATCAAGCATACAAGTAGATTTCCAAATCTGAATGTTCCTTTCTTATCCTTCTTGATTTTGCCCAAGTTATCAATCAACTCATCTTTTAACCATTCACATACATCAATTTTCACATTGTCTTTAACCATGTCAGAAGCACTTTCAATGCATAAATTGGAAACTGAGTTAAGTCTGTTTGCATGAGTTGCTTTGTACCCTAAAATCATGCTAACAAATCTCACATTTATATCAGTCACATCATTAAATCTTAGAGACCTTCTATTTGATGTTGCACCAGTTAAGTTCATTACTAGGTCATTAGAGACCTTCTTGGTTTTGTCTGGTCTGTTACCGGTGGAAGGTAACCGTGTTACTTCTTTCACAGCCTCCTTTGCTATTTTGTGTACTGAATCAAGCCAAAAGAATGAACCATGTACCCTGCTTAAAACTATCCTAATCACCTCCTTGGGAAATTCAGGAATGCAAAGGATTTCAGTGAATCCTAGGGTTTCAACAATTTTATGTTCTGGTTTTACATTACCCGAATTGTCACATATAATAGTCTTATACATGCTTTTGATTTCTTCATCTCCTAATTCCTCTATGTTGCAATGAATATATATTCGAGGTTCTTCTGCGAAAACAACTCCCTTTGGAATTTGGAAAAAAGCACCTATATTGTCATCTTTCTTAGCTACCTCAGGAACTAGTTGAAATACGGGCCTCGGGCGTTTTATAACCTCGACTACTGTAGGGTTTGCTATGAATTCAGGTGCAGAGGAGGATGCCATTATAAATACCTTTTTCTACCTTTGGATGGATTGATTTCTGAAGTGCTTTGCCTCTTTGCTCGAAATCCCTCAGCTCTGCAAATTTCACGCTCTTCGAATGTTTGAAATCTCGGTGAAGTGAAATGGAGCCAAAACCACAAATTTATAATGTTTATTTGCCATCTACAACATTTAATGCATGCCGGTTAAGTGGCCACTTAACATTGTCTGCCGGTATAGAAGTAATTTCCAACTTCTCACCATTAACAAAGGGAATTATAGCATATGTCTCATTGATTGCCAAACCCTCAAGAAAATTTTCTTCAATTTGACGAAGAGCTTCCTACCGGTGGAGCATCACTTTTTCCTACTGTTGATGCATCACTCTGTCCTATCAGTGAAGCATTGATTGGTTCTATTGGTGGAGGAGTATTCCCAACAATATTTAGGTCTGCCTTTCTAATCCATTGTTTTGAGAATTCTTGCTTAACCTCTTAACCTTTTTCTTTTCCTTTCAAGCTAGAACTTTTGTGTCTGTCGGTGATTCTTTACTTCTACAGAATTTTGCAATATGCCCAATCTTGTTACATGCATAACAAGTCACATTATTATTATGAATAGCTTTCCCATAACCTATGTCAGTTTGTGTTCTACATTGATTAGATAGGTGTCCAAATCTTCCACAAACATAACATCTCACATTCATTCAGCAATTTTTAGAGTTGTGACCAACCTTGTTGCATTTTGAAAATTGACCGGTGGGTGTGTTGATATTCTGATAATTTCTAGATCTACATTCATTTGCTCTATGACCATACTTATTACAGTTAAAGCATTTTCCATTGAATTTATAAGTATTAGGTTGCCTTACTAGTTTGCTATGATCCTATGTATTTGCAGTATTGGAGCTTTCACCAACTTCAAAGCCAATTCCAGAAGTGTCACCTTTAGGTTTTTGATTCTTCAGCAAGTTACCAAGTTCCTCTGAGCTTTTCTTGAATTTTTCTTTATGTTGATTTGCAGTATCTAGTTCTCTTTCTAAGACTTCTTTCTGCCTCATCAGTTCATTGGAGTCATTCTGAGTGTGCATCAGATCTGTCTTCAATAAATCATTTTCATAGCTAAGTCTTGTGTTTTCATTTGCAGCATCACTTAGTCTTCTGGTCAAATCTTCTTCATTCTTCTTTCTATCTTAAATTTCTTTACAAAATCTCATAGTCATATCCTGCATCTCATTCTTTGTTGTCATGTTCTCTTGTTTTAGCTTGTTTATCATATCATTAAGAGTTCCTTTTTCATCATTCTAATTTTGCATCTTTTCACAAAGTTCTCTTCTCTTGTTTCTTGAAATGGTAAGATTTTCTTGAAGTGCATGAATGATATCCTGGGCTGCCTTTAGATCATCTTCTAGTTTGATATTTTTCAATTTCTCTATATCATAGTCTGAAAGAGCTTCTTCTAGTTGCTTCATCAGATTTTCCATATCTACTGGTGTCAAGATCTTCCTCAAGCTGTTAGGCTTCTGTAAATAGAGGACCAAGCTCTGATACCAATTGGTAGGGTTCCCATAGATACTGAGAGGGGGGGTGAATCAGTATCTAACTAGTGAATTGAATTTCATAACTTAAAACATGTTGAACATATTATAACAGTGTACCGGTATGCAAGAAATAATGCAATAAACAGAATTAAAAGCAACCACATGAAAAACACACCATAACACAATGATTTAATGAGGAAACCCAGTGTGGGAAAAACCTTAGTGAAATTTGTGACCCACAATATTCACTTACTGGCCAATAAGAGAATATTACTACTACAAGAGGGGCCTGCACATGCAGGAAGGCCAACTGCCTACAGCTCACTGCTCAATTGGAAGTCTCACTGACTTACAATGATAGATTATACAAATCTAGTATCTTGTACTACTCCAGAATAGCATCTATAATGCCAGATCCAGTACCGGTTTTTGCTCTGCTTCTTACATAAACCCTTAACCTATAATTCGCATAATAGGTCTGCCTTATTTCACCTAAATATGATCTTGTTACTTACTTCCTTACTTACAAATGTTCTACAATGATCTCTCTTATATAAGAGTCATTTTATAATGATGTCAAGTCAGCTTAAAATAATAAACAAAATACAATATAACAAAAATCTTGTCGGCCTCTGTGCCAGTATGCTTCCTTTCTCTACCGGTGTTGATGGTCTGAGTGACGGTGTAAAGTCCTATCTTGCTAGTGCCAATGTAATGCCTTACCGGTGCCATAGGATTGTAAGGTTGTCAACAATGACAAATCCTTCAATCACCTACAATGTCTCATTGGAGTGTGCATATGCCAACACACGTAGTGTCATATGACTCTAAAGTGGGGGCTAAATATAGCATCGTAAATTGTACACCCTTAATTGGGTGGTACAATTCCATGCTTAGATTAGCACCTATCTTAGTGTGTTGGATCGTGCATTTTAATTTACCTTTAAGCATTTAATTATTTAATTTAATTAAATCTAAAGTTGTCTGCCATCTCTCTACATATCATAAAATTAGTCCCTTAGTCCTAAGTGTGCCCCTTTTTAATTTTATTCTTTGAATTATTTAATTCATCAAAATGCCTAATTATGTCCTATTTCGACCTTCAAGGCCCGATTTCACATTTCTAAACAACTTGAATCATCGCACCAACCTAGGAATCGCCTTACAATAACAATACCTCGCATCCCTAAAAAATTGGAAAAAAGTTGATCGAACCATGGTGATTCACCATGGTCCCAACGTTTTCTCCCCGAATTTCAGGATCATGTTTTGGGAGTATTATAATTTTTTTATTAAGGGAAAATAGGTTTTGAGGGGACCTGAAACTCTGTACATAAGGTTTTAAAGGGACCAGAAACCCTTAGATTTAATAGGATCTGGAGCCTACAAAGAAACTTCTGCCATAGAGATAGGCAAATAAGAGCAACAGACTAAAACAACAGATTTGGCTAGAACCAACCAAAAGCTAGCACAACCAAAAATAGAAAAAAATCAGCACCAAACCAGCTAGCAGCATAACCTAAAGCATTAGATGAAGTCGATAGACTCCCACATTCAAACATCAAGGATTTTCTGGGATCCCCTACCCATATTCAGAAAAATTAGGCAACAAAAAGGGTAGCCCTTCCCTTAACCAAAAACAACTACAGTTTGTGTTGGGCCCTCGAAAACTATTAGTATCCAGACATAAATGATTACATAAAAGAAGCATTAAAATTAAATCAAAACATAGGGGTTTTGAAAGGCTCCCCTTACCTTCAAGAGATTGGGGTTTGCATGGCTCCCACAACCAGAGGGTATATCAATGGCCCTGCAAACCACAATGGGTTTTGAGCAAGCTCCCAAAACCAGCAGCAAACTGAGTTTTGAGAAAGGTCCCAAAACCCACAAATGAAAGCCAATAGAGAAAAACCAATTGAAAATAATCTCCCCTCCGTTAGAGAACTTTTCCACCTCTATAGGAAAAGGACCCACCTCCATAGGATCTAAAGAGATACAGATAACCAACTGAGCCTTCCAAGCACCATTCAACACCATAAGGTCCAGGGGCAAATAATAGCCACATCCACATAGAGAAGATCTGAGATTAAAAAAGGCTCTCGAAGCCTTCACAAAGAGAAGAGGCCCATGTAGGATCTAAGAAATACAAATCCACAGAACCCAAAGAAACTTGCATGCAAGAAACCTGACACAGAGAAAGAGAGAGAATGAAAACAAGGGTTTTGGCTTTGACAAAGTGAAAAGATTTATTATTAGAGAAAAATGAATCAAGTAGAATGAAAAATACAAGAGATCAATTCTTATAAAGGAGATCAACACCGAAAGGAAAACCTAACCCTAAGGTGAGTGCATTTAATAATTAAATATTAATTATTAAATGACTAATATATGCATAAAGTGAAATCTTAAGAGGAGAGTAAAGTTAATTAATTACTTTACTCTAACACCCCCCCTTAAGATGAGCTACAATGCAGCTACAAACAATGCAGAAGAAAGCAAAGGAACTACAATGCAAAAGAGGGTCCCGACAACAAGGCCTGATCAGGTACCCGAATACAAGAAAATCTCTATAAAGCGGAGTAAAGGAGAAAACCTAGTGGGAAAAAACTCCTCTCCAAAAAGAGATAAAGAATCATGCTGAAAAGAAAACATGAAGAAAGGAAGGAAGGCCTCACTGAGACCCCCCAAGGACAACTTCCTTAACCCCAAGCATGGAGCGCAACTGAAGATAGCGCAAAGATGCCAAAGGTTTAGTGAAGATGTCTGCAACTTGCTCCTCTATAGGAATGTACTCCAAGATGAGAGAACCATCCTGAATCAACTGCCTGATGAAGTGCATGTGGATTTCAATGTGCTTTGTCCGCTGATGCTCCACTGGGTTGCGAGAAATGTGAATGCACTCTGATTGTCACACCAAAGAATAGTGGAACAATCTGGAGGAAACCCAAACTCTGTCATCGACTGCCGAAGCCATAAAACCTCCTGACTAGCTAACACTGTTGCACGGTACTCAACCTTTGTAGATGATAATGCAATAGCAGATTGCTTCTTGCAAGACCATGTGATAGGACTAGAACCAAGGCAAAAAACAAAGCCAGAAGTAGACTTCTGATCATTGACATCACCAGCCCAATCGGAGTCAGTGAAGCCAATGATGTGAGGGGATCCTAAAGTGTAGTGAATGCCATAATGTGTGGTGCCCTGAATGTACCTCAAAATACGTTTGGCTACTTGCCAATGGCTCTTATGAGGATCATGGGAGAACCGAGAGACAAGGCCAACCGCAAAGGAAAGATCAGGATGAGAATGTGTCAGGTACAACAAACTGCCAACCAACTGCCTGTATAAAGTGGGGTCTACTGAAGGAGTAGAGCAAGTGGAAGACAAAACAACACCTAACGGAAATGGAGTGGGGGCAGACTTGCAATCAAGCATGCCAAATCGCTGAAGCATATCAAGAGCATACTTCTCCTGAAATATGGAAATCCCATCCGAAGACTGAATAACCTGTAGACCCAGAAAGAAGTGCAAGAGACCAAGATCTATCATCTCAAACTGCTCCATCAAAGCTCTCTGAACATGTTGAATCATGGAGGATGAGCTACCTGTAAGGATGAGATCATCTACATATAGCACAAGAATCAAAAGATCACCCTCCTGACGCTGAATATACACTGCGTGATCGGAATGACAACGTGTGAAGTGAGAGGAAAGCAAGAAAGAGTCCATCTTCTCATACCAAGCCCGAGGGGATTGTTTGAGACCATACAATGAACGTCGAAGTCTGCAAACCAAAGAAGTGTCCTGCACAAATCCCTGAGGCTGCTCCATATAGATCTCCTCATGTAGGTCTCCATGCAAGAAGGCACTCTTCACATCCATCTGAAACATTGTCCATCCCTATGAAGCTGCAAGTGAAAGTACCAGGCTTATAGAATTCATCTTGGCGATAGGAGCAAAGGTCTTAGAGTAGTCAATACCCTCTACCTGAGAAAACCCCTTCGCAACAAGACGTGCCTTCTACTTATCAATAGAACCATCTGCAACATACTTGGTATGATACACCCACTTGCACCGAACCAACTTTCTTCCCTTAGGAAGAGGACAAAGATCCCAAGTATGATTCTTCATCAAAGAAGAATACTCCTCATCCATGGCCCTATCCCACTCAAGGTGTCCTATCACCTCTGAAAACTTTTGAGGATCATCAAAAATGGCATGACTCAAAAGACTAGAACCAGACATCTGAGCATGAATGTGACGAGTATCTGAAGGATCACCTGCCAAAGAACCAGCTGCATCAACAGTGTCACGGGCCCACCTCGGCAAAGATGGAGCAACTGGTGGTGGTGGAGATGGTGGATCATCATCTACATCATCCTCAAGAGATGAAGAGGAAGGAGTAGGCAATGAGGGAGAAGCTGGTGATGGAGAATCCATATGAGGATAGCACTCATCAAACTGGACATCCCACTGAAACAAGACCTCTCTGGAATCAGGATCAAACAACCTGTATGCCTTAACATCCTCACAGTAGCCAACAAATATGAGTGGTCGGCTCTTCCTCTCCATGGCTTTCCGCTGAGCATCAGGAATAAATGCCCAAGCCTCACTACCAAAAACTCGGAATGTAGAAACATCAGGCTTGACATGGGTCCAAGCCTCCTGAGGAGTCATATGTCGCAATGCCTTATGAGGCATCCGATTTTGAATATAATTGGCACAATTGACTGCCTCAGCCCAAAATGAAGAACTCATAGCTCGAGATTGTATCATACAATTGGCCATCTCCCGTAAGGTTCTGTTCTTTCTCTCAGCAACACCATTCTACTGAGGGGTGTAAGGAACTGTAAACTAATGCTATAAACCATGCTCAGTGCAAAAATATCTGAAAGCCTGATTAACATACTCCCCCCCATTATTTGTGCATATCCTCCTGATAGAAAGTCCAGATTGCTTCTCCAGAAATATCTTAAAAATCCTGAATGAGTCAAAGACATCAGACTTGTACTTAAGAAAGTACACCCATGTACGTCTGGAGAAGTCATTAATAAAAGTGAGCACATAACGGGCCCCTGAAAAGGAAGGAGTCGGAAAGGACATAAGATCACTGTGTACCAACTCTAGGGCTGCCCTAGCACGAGAGGCTCGACCCTTAGGAAAAGGATCTCGATGATGTTTGCCAAGGACACAACCACGACATACACCATCAGTACAATAAATCTATGGAAGCTCAATCACAAGTGCCTGTGTACTCATCTGCTGTAGATATCTGTAATTGACATGGCCAAAACGCTCATGCCAAAGCCTGCTCACTGAATCTGCATGTGCTATAAGAGAAGAACCAACAGTGTCTAAACTCTCAAAGCCATCAAATCTATATAAGTGAGATGTAGAATCCACACTCCCAGTAGCCACAACCAAGTCAGGATCATGAAGATCTTGAATAACCACATCATGAGGTGAGAACTCAACTGTCTTACCAGAGCCAGAGTGGCAAATCTGATAAACAGATAGAAGGTTTGTTGAAATGTCAGGAACCAAAAGCACATCCTGTAGACAACCACCATCCAATAAAACAGTTCCGGAACCCTGAACGGAAAGTTGTGCTGAGTCACAACTGCAATATGTCTAGTGCCTGTAGGGGGAAAGAGCAGTGACCAAATCCTCTATGTGTGTCATATGGTGAGAGGCACCAGAATCTAGAATCCAAGTGGGTGCTGAGGATGATGCTCATGCAAAAAGAGCATGACCTTTCCCTGTGGGCTATGAAGGAGGCTGAGGTGCACTGATATTATGCTACTGCATGGCTTCCTCCAAAGCCTCTAAACGTTTCCAACACCTGGAAACGGGATGTCCTTCCTTGCCACAAAAACTGCAAGGATCACCAGAGTTCTTCTTAGTCTTGGAGGAAGACTCACCAGACTTTGAAGATTTGCCCTTTTTAGAATTGGACTGTGGTTTTGAATCAGACTTAGGTGGTGGCTTGGAGGGATTCTCACTAGCCTCTGAATCTTTCTTAGGCTTCGGTTTCTACTTCTGTTTTCCTTTGGAGGACTGGGCTACCAATGCTTGGTTCTGTGAACCTGAAAGTGAATCCAACTGCTTAAGCTTAGCTTTCTCACGAGTCAGACGATCACAAAAGACCTCAAAAGAAGGCATGACATGTCGAGCACCCAAAGCATCCATGGTGGAATAGAAGGTCGAAGAGAAGATCTGAAAGGGACCCCGAAGCTTGGAGAGGATCAGGAAAATGCACTCTGTATCAGTCTTAGTCTTACCACAACCCTGCAAGATAGATCTTTGCTGTTTGAACTTCATCAGAAAGTCCTCAATAGAGGGAAATGAATCAGGTACCAAGGAAGTTAACTCTGCCTCAAGCTGCAAAGCTCTGAACTTGTTGATAGTACCAAAAAGTCCATCAAACTTAGTCCAAATGGCTCGAGGAGTGAGACAACCCTCAAGATGAAACTGGAGACTGTCGGAAATGTGTAAAGCCATCAATCCCATAGCCTGATCCATATTGTTCCTGTGCTGCATAACCTCAAAGGCACGTGTCAACTGAGGCTGAACCTCATCCAAACAAGACCATAACCCTCGAGACTGGAAAAGAGTCATCATGCGACCCTTCCAAGTGTGGTAATTATGCGGTGTGAGAGATTCAATAGGTCTGTCAGCCATCCTATGAACTGTGCCTCAACTTCTCTGAATTTTTTAATTATTATTAAGTGGTCTTTCAGAACTAGATAGAAGATGCAGAAGGGGTTTGGTTGTTTTGTTTTGGTGTTTGTAGATTCTGATTTTCTGATGTAAATAATAGAAAGAAAGAAAAAAAAAAACCCCCCCACAATGCAAAAAACTAATCCCCAGTATGAACTGAAAGCCGAAAAATGATAGAAAGCAGTAACGGGTTGAGACAAAACTATGAGCACCTAAAGAATTTACTGATGAAACAAACTGCAGATCTAGAAAGAGAACAGAACCACCTTTCTAACACCTATTCGCTTTCGAAAAACGGAGCAAAAACAGGCAGATTATGCCCCTCGAAGTGCAAAAAGGCTCACCGGACTTTGACTGTGAAAAAATGCAATCAAACTAGAAAAATCTAAAAAAATTCTTAAGCCATTAGAACGGGCTTGGAGTCAGCTTTCCAATGCCTCTTCGTTTTCAAAAAACGGAGATCGGACGCCCGATTTTGTAAAGCAGCTCCAAAAAGGTCAGGTTGGCCCTTCTAGCCCTCAAGGGCTTAAAAAAAATGGCCCCTGGTCCGCTGGGAGACCAGGAGCTAGCGCACGGGCTGGTGGTGCGGGGGCGGCATAGGGGCGGTGCCGCTAATGCTGGCGGAGGACGAGAGGCATGCTGGTGGTGCAGGGAGTGGCGGGTCCGCTGGGCGGCGCGACGGTGGTTGCCTGGTTGCGGCCGGCGGCGGTGGCCGAGCAGTGGCCGCCGGGCTGCACACCGGCGGCGCGCTGTTTTAAACGAGCTGCGCCCGAGTTTTTAAAAAACTACGGTTTTTTTTTTTTAAAAATTGATTTTTTTTAATTGTTCGCCTCGAACTGCGTCCCTGGGGCCGTACGGCCTTGGGGCAATAAAATTTTGCCTTCTGGAGCAACTGTGTCCAAATCGGACGTATTTTATATGAAAATAGGGTTTTTTGGGCACTGCAAGGTCAACAGTGAGGTCCGTTTGGACTCAAAGTGCACCAAAAAAAATACCCCCTATTCCAAAATAAAAACAGAAGACAAACACAGATCTGATGCAACCAAAACCTAGATCTCAAAATCTTTCAAAAGGCTGAACAAGCTGCAGCAGATCTGGCTCTAATACCATGTAGAATTTGAGAAATACAAATCCATAGAACCCAAAGAAACCTGCATGCAAGAAACCTATCACGGAGAAAGAGAGAGAACGAAAACAAGGGTTTTGGCTCTGACAAAGTGAAAAGATTTATTATCAGAGAAAAATGAATCAAGTAGAATGAAAAATACAAGAGATCAATCCTTATAAAGGAGATCAACACCGAAAGGAAAACCTAACCCTAAGGTGAGTGCATTTAATAATTAAATATTAATTATTAAATGACTAATATATGCATAAAGTGAAATCTTAAGAGGAGAGTAAAGTTAATTAATTACTTTACTCTAACAGCCCATAGTAAATAAGAACCAAACGAGCTGGCACAACCAGATAATCCACCTCTAGAGGATTAGAGTGGTCAAGAATAGTCATTTTGGTAAATAAAGTAGAATAGTTTTGAGCCTTTAAAAATAGGGCAATAGACCCCCTTAAAAAAATCCATCTTGAAAAGATTGACTAGACACTCCTTCCCCCCACTATGATGCTATTCACCTCTATAGAATAAGAAAGGAGGGGAAAAGGAAGAATAACTATCCCTTGCAAAGAAAAATGCCTCTCCAAAGGCAACAAACATCCTGAGGGGGGAGAAGAGCCCAATAACCCTAACAAAGGCCAAGCCCCGATAGATCCACCTGGGTCCCAAACAACACCCGCACACCCTACCAGGACTAGGGTAGTGACATATCCAGAGGTCATGGCAAGACCAAGAGGGAGGGCAACAATAAGGAACCCACAACTGCAAAGGGGCTACAGAGGGTGAGCCACAAAAGGCCAAATCTCCCACCGCCAAGCCTTCTCCTCAACCAGGCCGGGATAGAGGAACAACAACCACTACACCGAGTCACCATCGGACTAGAATCCAATCTTGCAACCGCTTCTAAATCTGCTATCATGGCTACCCAGTAAACAACAAGAAGTGGAAGAGTGGACCAAAATGAAACAAGGCACAACCATCTTTCAAGTCTTCAACGACCTCCTTTGAAACCCTAGTCCCGCTCCTACGTCCCTTCCCACTCCCGCTCATCATGATTTTTAAATGGTTAAATGGTCAAATGGTTACCATTTTATCAATGTTAAATTGTCACAAAACTACTGACATTAAAACTCAAACCAGGGGGAGTATTATAATGTTTAAATCCAACTTGGTGCAAAATTATATCATTTCTAGGTCTGCCTATGATAAAAAAACAAAGTTAGGGTTTCATGCATATAGCCTTTCCTTTCCTCATTTAAAGGATCCAACAACTCTAGTAAGTGAAGGAGTCTCTTATGAAGTGAAAGTGCAGGTTTATGTGAAGTCTTCAATCAGCAAATCAAGCATCTATCAAGTCTATATCAACTATTTTCATCATCAATTGAAGATTTGAAGATATTGAAGAATAATAGGAGATCATCGACTGTTGATTGGTATGTACCTCTCCCTTAGGGTTTGGTATGATTTCATGTTATTTTCATATCTTTGTATGAGCTTCATAACACTTATTTTCAGATTTACATACATGCTTTAGATCCATTATTGTATTTGTGATTTCAAGCATTCACATTTACATTTACACTCATTTAGGGTTTACTCTCCAAGCATGGGGTAGAACTCTATATTTACTTTCTTGTTCATTTAGGATCTTGCATACACACAAGGTTCTTGCACACACATTTTTAGTACATTATCGGCTATTTGTGGAGGTGGAAATCACCAAAAAAGGGGGTTTAACTAAGAAAAAACCCTATATAGCTGCCCAAATACCATTTTTCAAGTTGTAGGTGTAGGTACATAAATCCGACAGACGCACAATCTTTGGAACCGACAGTACACACAGGTGTAGACTCAAGACTAGAGGCAAGTGTCAATTTTCTCGAACTAGGGCGTGGTGCCTTGGTCCTCTAGGGTTTTCTACTTCTTTTGGTAGTTTTGTAGTGCAAGGTCTCAGATCCCATAATCCAAAAGTTTAGCTTTGTATAGTATTAGGGACCAAGGCACCCTAGTCCTCCTTAGTCAAGCCCAAATTTTGGTGACAGGTACACATATGAATTCAATTTCTTTCTCTATACTCTATGTCTCAATTTCAAATCTATACTTTTTTGTATTTCAATTTATATCTACACTTTTTCTTATCTCCCTAGCCTAATTGATCATTTCATTACATTTGCATATCCCCTCTTCATAGCAACAAAGCAATAGGAACCCTAAAAGTGTTCCTTGACTCTCTTTCACAAGAAGTAGTCAAAGTGAATCACTTCCTTAGGCTCTTCTGTATTCCAATGTGTGGAGGGAAGTGGGGTTAGGTCCTAAATTGCCCAATCCCATTTTTCACCATCACACAAATATTAAATGCAATGATCTCTAGTAAGTTCAAGTGTCCAAATAACTCAATATGGCCCTCTTTATTTAACTATAATGGAAATCATTCTAGTTAAAAAATGGTGAATCTACTTGGACTTTTTGTATATCAAATATCAAGTGGCAAACATTCACAAAGATATTAGAAAACAAGAAATTTGAACATCTAATATAAAAAATTGGAATGCTAAAGGAACTGGTTGTAAAAATGAAGGGAGGATTGAAATAAATTATCAATTGTTCCCACTAGTAATCAAATGATTGCCATTATAGTTAAATAAATAAGGCCATATTGAGTTATTTGGATACTTGAACTTACTAGAGAGGATTGCATTTGATATATGATATTTATATAAAGTTGCAAGAATTTCAAAATGCTATCTAGATTTTTTTGTATGAGGGAGATTGTAATATGAAGCATTCATGATTGGCTTGAACTTAACCTCAAGGAGCTATTAATATTAGCAAAATAATTTTCAACAATAAGAAACAATTACCTACTACACACACACACATAACAACATTGATCGCTAACAACAATCTAAAAATTTGCAACACTAATCACAAAGATAATTGCAAAATCTATGAAGTTTTTGATTGTACAGATTATTGCAAATGGTAAAATATATATTGAGTATTATGTCGATAAAGATTCAAGTGGTGGTGAAAAATTTGAAGAGTGGCATCATTAGATGGAAAACATTTTCTCTTTTCAAACTTCATTTCTTTTATTGTCAATGATCTTTGGGATTTTGAGTCTCTTGATTGGATCATCTGGCAATATGCTAAGAACTCTTTTAATGTAAATAATAAGTCGAAGGGGTTTATGATTTTTGTTAAGTCTTTGGTTCCTATGGAGCTTATGATGATGCTACATACTCCTTTACGATGTAGTGTCTTCAAAGACTGGCTTTGGGTCGAAAAGTATCAATTTTCTTGCTTCCCTTGAAAAGGCATTTATCTGCATATTTTGCCAACAATAAGCTTAAATCCAGGGCGTAATAATAAATGGAAGGAAGCCATTTTTGGTTTTGGTTTTCGTGAAATTGTGATCACAGATTCAATGAGATAACGCATTTTACTACACATATGGAAAAGTAGATGTCAAGGAATGTTTTCTAACCATATTTTGCATCAAAAAATAGGTCTTTTAATGTTTTACTCGGAAATCATGTTCCAACTCATTATTTTTATGTTCACAGCTAAAGATCGGTCAAAGAAATGGTAATAAGCTCAATAGACAGCTGGATGAGATCAAATATTAGTTGTTGCAGCTTCATGATGGAGACATTGCATGCACCAGGGAGCTACACAAGTTCCTTAAGTTTCAAGTTTGGTTGGGTCCCTTGATGGTTCAAGTGTCTTATGTTCATCATGTTTCTATCTATCATGTTTAGTGTTGATTGATTCAGCAAGGTAGATTTGTTCATGTTACTGCTTCTTTGTCGTCCATAGTTTTCATGTATTGATGTTCATCTTTCTCATGTATTTAGCTGTCATGTTTGGTTCAACAGACTTGTTTATATTTTTGTATGGTGAGCTGGTGGATACGGCCATTGTAATCATTCTCTTTCTCTTCTTTGTAGTCGCCTCTTGGACTATTATTTAAATTTTTATTATTGTATTCTCTCTTGCCTTGTTCAATATAAAAAAAGACATCTAGTTATAGATAATGATGAATAGAGGAAAGGAAATATTTGCTAATATTGTACTTGTTTTGGTTATTTTGTGAAACAATGCTTCAGAAGGAAATAATGTATGAACAAAGCTAATCAAAGGTGTTCTAAACAAGGTCTAAATTCTTATGGCTAAATTGATAGGCAGAAAGCAAAGATTCATAGTTACAAGCTGTAAGCATAGTCAAAGTGTTTACCAATTACGTGTTTCATGCTTACATTAAGCCTGTTGAAGTCCATCACCTAGTTAAATTGTGTAATAAAAATATAAACTATATGTAATGACAAATCCCAAGATATTTTTCGTATAGGATATAAAATTATGTCTATTATAAAAAACACACCTATCCACATATATTTTTATTTAAAATTATTTAGATTCATACATTTCACAATTAAAAAATCTATTCAAACTCCACAACTACCAAACTCCTATCTACGTTTAGATAGGATACAATTCAAATCCATCTTTCATGCTCTACCTTAAATGGAAAAGCTACTATCTATGTATCATTACACAGTAAACTTTACCATGGACTTTTCTTCTACTGCTTAGATCGACATTGTAATTACAACTTGAAATGTCTACTAAATTTCATCTCATATATATATTAACCTGAGCTTCATCGTACTTGCCATTGCTTCAAGACCACAAAGATGAGCGAGACACTGGAATTTCAACCTATTTACGTCTGTCAATTCATAAAATGTTGGCGGTTAACTCACAGAAAATTTGTGGTTAAGCTAATTTTATAAAAGAAACAATAGATTGATCATATTTAATTTGCAAAAGAAAACGTAAGGGTGAGAAAAAGCAAACTGCGCAGAGAAAGAGAGAGGAAATCGTCAAATCTTTTGATTTATTGACACGGTGCAAAGAACATCTGATCAAATACAGATAACCATACTATAAAACTCACATTTAGAGCATCTGAACAACAAAATAAAAAACTCTGCTAGTTAATCAGTTTATGTTTAAGAATTCTGTTATGAGAAACTGTTTTCTGTTTAAGACCTTTTTTAAGGCCCGCCTCTCTGCTTATTATTTTGGTTAATAGGTTAATGGCTAGTCTTAGTTTAAGCCTTGGTTTGAGTAGTTTAAGTTAGACTGTTTAGGTTAAATGTTTTTGATTATGTAAGAATGGTTTCTGGTTTTTCTGTTTTGTTGCTTCTTGATGAATTGCCGTGCCATATTGCTGTTTGGTTAAGAGGTCACTGCTTATATAATCAAAAACAAAATAAGAAACTCTTTCCAAATTTTGTAAGGTTTAATAATAACTAATTTCAAAAAGTCACTAGAAAATCAAAATTCTAAATAAAATGCCTGTAAAACTTTTCAATTCTCATGGAGGTTTGCCTACCTCTTAATCTTCGTTTTTGGCGGCATTTTTACATCCAATTCCTTTTCCTGTAGATTTCTCTTTTTGCGGTGCATGTGAACACACCCTGAGCCCAACTCCAGGTAGGATGAAACATTGAGAGGAAAGTTTAGCCTAGCATTTGCGCCTCTCATTCCGAAAGCGGCAGAGTCATATGCGAGAGCAGCCGCCTCTGCAGTGTCAAAAGTACCGAGCCAAACGCGAGCCCCCTGCTTGTTGGAATCCCTGATCTCTGCAGCAAATTTTCCCCAAGGGCGGCGCCGCACTCCTATGTAATGTTTGTTATTTGCAGTTTGTATGTTGCCGCCTTTTTCCAAATTGTCAGGAATCTGTTCTCCGCCATCTGCTGAGATTAAAGTTTCTTTAAGATCTGGGTTAATGTCAGCAGAGGGTGTAGTGGGTGGGGAGGAATCTCCCAGCAAATATAATGAGATCTGTTGCAGAGCTGCATTAAATTCCTCACTGTTCATCCCTAAAACTGGTTTTGATTACTCGAGGCGGCTTTTGGTATCGTTGGGCATGAAATGAAAATGGTAGCTCTTTGAATGGGAGTAGGGACAAGGAGACTTTCAAGGGAGGGCCCAAGTTTCTTATTCGTACAATGACAGGCTTTCCAATTAGAGATAAAGAGGAAGATATTTGAGACTTCAAATCTTTTGTTTTAATAATTTAGAAATTAATCAAGATTCTTTTGGTTCTCTTCAATGATGGATCATAGTGTGATCCAAAATGTTGATGCAAAAATTTTGAACACAATTGAATCTAGAAATTGAATTGTAGAAATCTCTCATCATTTATAGAAATTAATCGATTAATCTTTAGTTATAAAAATGACTAGGGGAAAGGACCTAGTGGTTGTCCACCCTAGCTTCGCGCTTCCCAAATTCCTACATGAAAATTTCAAATCACTCCCAAATTTTTACAGCAGCTTATTTGGCAAGTCCCATGCTTGTAACTAAGGTTTCGGGGCCACGTCATCAAGTATGGTGCCACATCAGCATGCTTTTTGCCAAGGTATCCAAAACAGCAAAAAAAAAAGTGAGACCAATAGGCATGCAAAAGAGGCCCTTATATAGATGCAATTGATGTGGCATCACATGAATGGTTTCTTTTTATAACCAATGGTATATTTCATAGCAATAAGAAATTAAAAGTCACAACTATTTGCACAATGTATTGTAATTATTAATATATAATCACACAAAAATTGATATTTTATGTTTCAAACAATAGTTTTTATTTATTTTATTTTTGGAGCAAAAAGTATCAACAACCCTCACAACAATTCATAAATGCTCAACTACTAGTGCTCTTCCCTACATGATTCAAATCATTTCATGAAAATCATGACATAAAATGAAGATAAATAATTAAGAGTATTTTTTAGTTGATGATGGAACTATTTGTTGAAGTAAGAGGTGGATTCATAGTTGTACTGGCAATTTTGTAATTGAACATGCAATTTTAGAATTTCCCTAAGATTATTTGTAAAGATTATTCTTAAATTTGAAATAGCTCAACAATCAAAGGCAAATTATAGTCCTTAAAAAAGATAAAATTACCTACCACATTTTTTTTTTTTTTTATGCAAGTCTAGACGAGCGAGCACGACAGCCCAGCAAGGGCATGAAGCCCGTGAGCTGTCAGCCCAACAAGGGCCTTCACAAAGTAATTTTTGCCACCCGATACTTGGGCACAAGACAATAGGCTGAACCTCTTCGGGTAAGAGCGAAGGACTGAGGGGTATCCAAAAAATTCATCAACCCTAGTATACAATTTTCTTAGTTCTTTCTTAAGGCTATACAAAAAATTTCTTCGACTTGTTGAATTGATGTTCTTTACCTTTCACTTCAAACATTTGTGGTTGTTGAACACATACTTCTTCTTTCAAGTAACCATTTATGAATGAACTTTTCACATCCATGTGATGTATTTTATATTTCTTCTAAGGCACTAATGAATCCATCATGTTCTAATAATCTCTTGCATTTCTACTAGTAGAAATGTCTCTTTATATTATATGACATACCTTTGTCTAAAGTCTTTTGCAACTAAATGTACCTTGTTTCTTTCAATACTATCACTACTATTATAATTAGTCTTATAGGCCCACTTGATGATAATATTTATCTTGTTATGTGGAAGCTCTATAAGCTCCCAAGTATCCTTCCTAGGAATGTAATCTATCTCTTTGCATTAAGTTCACTTAAAACATTAGTACATGCATCTTAAAAATATGATGGTTCCAAAGTAACCTATGAAAGTGATGCATCCAAACTTAAAAAGTAAGATTAACCATTAATATTAAAGAAACCAATCTTAAAAATGGTCACCTTTGCATCTAGCAAGCGTTGGGTAATGAAAACAATTAAAAAAATAAATTGAACGAGCACCATGGCTGGTATCCTCATGGTGCTGCTACGAACCCCTGGTGTACTACTAGGAAAGTTGCATGGTAGAGGCCATCAAGGTCAGATGGTCAGAATCCAATGCACCACAAGGTAGGGCCCACTTGTAGCTAGACAATCACATGTATGCTAGCAACTTTTACCTATTCTATATCAATTTGGGCACCATGGAAGCTTTTCTATCCTAACAACATCCATCTTGGCAGTGTAGGGGTTATGTCTTCTCCTAATAACATTCTTCTTGGTGGAGTCCCCTTCAATAACAAACCTAATCACAAACACCACTCATTTCCTCTTCCCTCTAATGTCTCTCATAAAAAGGGCTCATGCAACAAACACAAAAGATCTAGGCATAAGAAGAAAAGATCAAGTAAAAGGAGCCCTCAAAATTGTGATAATCAGATGATAATTATTAAGAAATTGGTTCACAAAAACACCCCAGTCTTGCTCTCAATGGAAGAAATTCTATCCCTTCAAAATGTGGGAAGAATGGATGTAGAAGTTGTTGTTAGGGTCACATTTATAAATGGTTCTCTAGCTACCCAAATTGCATAACTCAAGAACCGTTCTCTCATAGGTAAGCTATGGAATCTCACTCTTAATATTGATGCTCTTACATCTTGGATTCAACCCATTTGATTTGGAGTTTTGCAAGTATTCTATATTGATAATGGGGGGGGGATTTTTTATTCTTATTTTCTTGAATAAGTTGGCTTGAGATTCTTCTCATAGGATTAAGTCCACCTTCTTCAAAGGGAATGGTCTCTTTACTTGATATTAGACCCCTAATTTTGATCCATTAGAGTGTCACTTTAGATTTGCACCTTTTGGATTATATTTCCTTCATTCCCTTTTGAATACAGAGACTTGGATATTATCCATATCTTTGCAAATCAAATTGGTATTTTCGTCAAGCATGATCTTTAGCCCTTTTAGTTCACACACCTTCCTGTTCGAGTTTGTGTGCAGATAGACCTATCCATACAGGCTTCTCCAAGACTCTCCATATTTATTCTAAGTTTGGGAAGTGTTTTAGGTAGATCTTCCAGGAGGACCCCCATTTGGTGGAGGCAAATATGCAATATTCGAGGCATTTCACATCTATGTGTGTGACTTATGAGGAGGACTTTGTTAGGGTTTGTGAGGACCCAACCTCAAAACCCTTTTACTTGTTCCATGACAAAGAAGCATGATTGTGTACTATTCCTAGAAATTGGCCCTTCAACATGCCCCTTGGGAGAGTGCTGATAAAACATATGCCAAAATTCCTCCTCTCTCACATTGGTTCTTGTTTACTCACCACTATGTCCAAATTTTCAAATTTACTTTATGAGTAAAGATTCTTTCTCTTCTCTGGCCCCATCATTGTCACTCTGACACTTTCTTTGGATTTTTCTAGCCAAGATTTTTTCTTGCAATGTTAGTCTACCTCCACTATGGAACCCATCAAAATGAACCCTTCTGCAAATGATATTTTCTCTTTATCTAGGACCCTTTCTAGTTTGGTTAAGGAGAGACCATACAATCGCAGATTTGACACGAAATATGATAGATTTGACATCTTTTCCAATGGTTTGGCTTCCTCCAGCCATAGCATTTTAGCTTAGGAACTTCAAGCATTCAGAGGGCCCCTTCTTAATGCAAAATTTGATATATTAATATTTGAGATGCTTTTTAAAGTATGTATGGTAGAAGCATCTACAATTGCAGATGATGTAGCTCTTGAGGAGGATTCCATTATGGAAGAGACACATGATATTGAGGATGTAATTTCTTTAGAGGTGGAATCCCTATTTGAAACTGCACTAGTGGAGGCTTATGATCTAGAAGGACTCCAAACTAATAGGACTGTATTACAAAATGGTGATTCCCTTCCACTCGTCAGTCCTTCCAAGATAGGATCTTTTCTAGAGAAATAGATCTTACTATATATTTGTCTCAACATGCCTATGGATAGTCCCCCTCTCAAGTTTTCCATTTTCTAAACTCCATTAGTGCTGCTAAAGCCACCTTCTATGAAAAAATCCAAAGGTAAGAAAAGTATCAGGCTTCAATTGCATAAGACTGAGGATTAAATTTGAGCTGGTATTCAATCAAGTTTGGATGATAAAATGTACCATTGGAGAACATGTTGTTATGCACACCACAAATTAGGATAACCTCTTGGAATGATAGGGGAATAAATTCCCCTAAAAAACACTATCTTATCAAGTCTTAGCTTGAGTCTTGTGGGGCAGATTTGATTCTCTTAGAGGAAACCAAATTATTTGAAGAAGATAAATTGCAAAAAAAAAATTTCATGGAAGCAATAACGATTTGTGGCTTTCCCTTCTTTAGGTTCTATAGGTGGTTTAGCCATCCTTTTGGAATCATAAACAAGTATAGGTTCATAAAGTTCAAGAAAAGGCAAATTTAATTAATGTTATTGTCACCTTCTATAAGAATTATTTCCATTTGATTAATGCATATGGACCAAACTCTTCAGTAGGTAAACTAAAGCTTTGGGAATCAATTTCATTAGTCCTAACTTCTTTCACAAAGGATCCTTTTATTTTGGGTGGTGACTTCAATGCAATCCTTTCTATCAGTGATTAAATAGTGGGTATAGTTCCTCCTTTGGCATCCATGCAAGACTTCAATGATTTTGTCCTCAATAATGCTCTAAAATATTGGATTCCTATTAATAGAAATGTAACTGTAGCGTCCTAAAATTGCAACACTTGCAATTTCGACTGCATTTAGGTCTTCACGATGGCGACGCAATGCGGAACTTGAATGGAGACCCCGAAACTTGTCCACGACATCAAAAACTACATTTTTCCAGCACCCTACCTGATCCCTCCTTGCACCCTGCTGTCCTGGGAGGTGAGACCAAAGCGCCCAGCGCCCTGGTCCCCCAGGACCATGGCGCTCGGTGCCCTGGTCCCTGGCCCTATTTTGGGCCCGGTCTCCTATGGGGCTTCCGGTCTTTTTGTTTGCAAATTGGAAAATAACATTTCCTGGTCGGCCCAAGGTCGGAAAAATCAGTCTTTCAGCCCTAATTGACAAGTATATAAACTACATTTTCCTCTCCCATTTGGATGGATGGAAAAAAAAGGTGAAAGCGATATTCAAACATTCAAGCATTCAAGCATTCAAGCATTCCTTCAAGCAATTGATCATTCTAAGTCTCCATTCAAGGCTAAGTGTTGCATTCATGACAAGGATTCAACCATTGAAGAGGAGATCACATACTACATACAACATACAACATACAACAACATCTATACCTTCGCATATAAGGATACAAACATCCTTACAACAAGGTACTAGTACTTGTTTTACATTACAAACATTTACATTTACAGCATTTCTCATTTCTTGGTTAATTCCAAAACCGGGGTTTGACCTAAGGGAAAACCCCTAATCCCTAACCCCCCAATCGTCTTCACTTTTCTGTGTGTAGGTTGCAGGTACGCGGCTGTAATTGAAGATCTGGAATCCTTGTGCAGAGACGAACAGATCCCCCTTCGTTTCGCGGATTTTTCGGAGGACCGTGTGCACGCCGAGCGCCATCGTCCCATCAAATTTCGCTCAAATTTGCAGGACAGCGCCATCTCGACATTTTACTACTAATTCCAGGTCCGTAGCTTCATCCTATATCCCTAACTCAGTTTATAAGTGAATCTTTCTCACTTTTCATGCATTCCTAGCTTAATCATTCTATCCACATTCTTTACAAAAGAGGGTAGCCTTGCTGTTTTACCCCTTGAAACTCATTTAGAATCCAATCTTGCATTGTGTGGGATTGGATCTTGTGGGTTTCAACCCCTCTTTTGAATGTAAAGTCTTCCCCAAGTGAAAACCATCAACCCTAGTGACCTCCCTTCTCTCTCTTTGGAGTTTCCGCTTTACATTTTGGTGAACCCGACGTGAACATCCTTTTTGATTATTCATGGTTAGATCTGAAAATTGGATTCCTTAATTACATTTCCATGTTTGATCTTTTGCAAATTTTAGAGGTTAATTGCATAAAAACCCTAAATTTTCTTTTTTGTAATTAAGCTTGTGAAATGTTTAATTATTAATGCTTGTTTCAGATCTACCCTTCTATTACAAATTATCAATTCATATTTGTGCTTTAATTTTGAAAATTAAGTGGTTAAGTGTCAAAACCCTAATTTTTAAAACCCTCTTGATTCAACCTTTGACCGACAATTTCACTGATCAAAACATTTCCAAATCAGCTGTAACTTTGGATTTTGCAATAAAATCACAATATCTTTCATCCCTAAAAATTTGGAAAAAAGTTGCGAGGACCGTGTGCACTCCGAGCGCCATCGTCCCCGACATTTTTTCCGAAATTTTAGGAGCTAGATCTTACTGTATTTTTCTGCTAAAATCCAGAATTTTGGCTGATTTTATCAATTACAACACTTTCAAAATTAAAGTCAAAGTTGGTCTAGGGATTGCTTGGATTAAGGCTTCTAATCATTCAAAAATTGGTGAAATTGGAATTTTGTGTCAAAATTGTGTTCTTACTGTCCTAAATCTGTAAATTGTGTCAGCATTCATTCAAAATTTCAGTGCTTTATTCAAATTCTTGCAATTTGTGACTTTTGAAATTAAGTGTTTAATTACAACAACTTTGATTTCCGCTTTCAAAATTGAATTTTGCGTGAAATTGAGTCAACTTTTAAAATTCGAAACTTGCATTGCTTTTGGTATTCCCTCTAAAATCATAAAATTCAAAATTTCAGTTTCCCTCTCTTTTTCAAAATTCAAATTTTGCATTTTTCAACAATCTTGGTAGGGTTCAATTTTGAGATTGCAACTTGTAGTCACATAAATCTGTCCATTTTAATTAAATGAATATTTCGTATTTATTTGATTAAAAATCCACTAGCCATCAGTTAATTAAATTAATATTTAATTAATTTATCCCCAAACATTCTTCTATTAATTAAATAAATTATTCAATTTATTTTAAATTAATTCATTAAAATCAAATTCCAATCAATTAAATAAATAAAATCAATTTATTTAATTAAATCCCCCTTTTCCTCTTTTAAATAAATTAACATTTATTTAAATCATTTTAAAACCCCCCCACTTGCATTTTCCTACAAATGCAACTTGCACACATTTATTGAAATAAATGAATTTTTATTTTAAATAAAATCCTATTTTCCCTCACCCACCAAATCCACTTGCAAAATCTAATCCCCTTCTAGATTCTTCTAACCCCTTCCTAATTAGCCTAATCCATCCCCTAATTATTGTCACATTCCTAAGCAAAATGGAGTCACTTCTCAAATGGCCCAAAGTCTTGGATAACCATTGAAGGTTTTCAACCTTCAACCACCAAAAAACCCCAAAGTCTTTGAAAACCATTAAAGGCTTCCAACTTTCAACCACTTAATCCACAAAGTCTCCAATAACCATTAATGGTTAATTCAACTCTCCCACATGGTTAAAACATTTGTTTTGACTCAACCTCTACCCAACCCAAGGGTCTCATCAAGCCTTCAATGCTTTGACCATGATTATCTCTTAATCATTTGCACAAAGGTTTATCCTTGCATTAACTCCTAATCCAGTGGGTAATCCTAATTTAGGCTTGACCCTTAGTCTTTAGATAACCATGAGGTCTTCTCAGGCCTTTAATGCCTCCAACCTCTTCTCTCAACCCAATCCTGTGTTGACACTTGTCACCATTTCATTGGTGCAAATTGTGCACATGGATCCCCAACTTTCAAGCTTGACCCTTGATTAAACCTTTCAATCCTGGCCATCCATTGCTCCATTTTTCCTATAAATAGAGCCCATTCCTTCATAATCCAGATCCTGAAAACTTGTAAGCATTTAGACTATAGCCATTTTAGAGAGCATTTAACATAAACAATCTAAATATTGTCTTTTTGGTAAAATCAATCATTTTAGCATTAAAATAGCTTTTCATTTCATGTTTAGAGCTATTCTACAATCTCAATCCTCCATAAGCATCCATAGTGCAAAAAGCTGCTGAGAGCTACACTATTTTGGAACTTGGAGAGGAGAGGAACAAGGGAGAAAGAGCTAATATCATGCTGAGAGATAGTTGGAGATATCTCATTGTCTTACTTCTTTAGTTAGATTCATTAGCATGTGTTTTTAGTATCTCTCTTGGAATGCCTTCATGTGTTTGGTTTTTGATTGATTAACTCTAACATCTTGTGTGTTTTGTGTTCTTTGATCTTAAGCTAATATTGTGCCATTTAGGAGGGCATCACAACTTTAATTTGGCCTATCTACAGATTGTAAAATCACTCAATTTTTTCAGATTAGCTCTAAAATCATCATAACTTTCATCTCTGAAAATTTCAAAAAAAGTTGTGAGGACCGTGTGCACTCCGAGCGCCACGGTCCTTGACATTTTTTCCGAAATTTCGGGAGATTGTTATGATTGCATTTAACAGCCTAAATCTAGGAGATTGGCTGATTTTACTGAAATTTGCTACCTCTAAATTCAAAATCTTCTCTCCCTCTCTAGTGCATGAGTTTTACAACAATAAGCCCTACTTACACTATTCCCGTTAGACGAAGCCTTAGAATTAAGTCTTTCCAAGGTTTAATTACTGAGGAGATGGAACCTAATTTGAATAGCCTTTTTAACGAGGACACGGGTAATTCCTCTAATCCTCCTAATGATGAAGAATCTCTCCATGAGGTTTCTGTAGAACAACTTTCAAAATTGGATAACCAATTTGATGATTTTCGACAATGGATGTCTCAAGAATACCCCGATAGTCAAGCTCTTCCTTTAATTGAGGGTCTAAAACATATGCTTCAAAGTGATAAGAATGGAATTGATATTTTGCGTGGTATTGCACACATTGTGGATTCGAATGTGATGCCTATGAAGAGTTGTGCCGAAACTTTAGGTTATACGCAGCCTCCCACTCAAGTCAATCATTCTATTCCTTTGACAACTTCTATTGCTAGCATACCTACCTTTACATCAAACATAATGACCACTTCAATACAAGATATTCCTCCTATGATCACCAGTCATGGGGGCAATCCTTCCTCTTCAATTAACCCTCTTCCTTCATTCAATCCGACTTCTTCATTCATTCCTTCAATGAGTGTTCCTATTATATCTCCACAAATGAACATGACACAAGGGGGCAACTCATTTAACCATTCCATTCCTCCTTGTAGTGTTCCTCCTTTCCAATCATCTCCTATGACTAACTATCATAGTGTTCCACCACCTTACTCTCAATCAATGCCTTCTTTCAATAACATAACACCTCCATCACAATCTAACACGTCTAATATGAATTCTTCGACTGAAGCGACCATTAACAATCTTGCACAAACTGTCTCTTCTTTGCAGCAACAAATTGCCTCTATGAATCAATCTAAGTTTAGTGTGCCCACATTTGATGTTGCGAGCCCACTTTCTCTTGACATTGTTTGAGCTATCCCTCCTAAACATGTTGAAATCCCGCATTTAGAGCTTTATAATGGTAAAGGTGATCCTTTAACACATGTTAAGACTTTTCAAACAATTTGTACTGATTTTGCTTATGACCAAAGGTTGCTTGCAAAACTGTTTACTAGAACATTAAGAGATAAAGCCCTACAATGGTATTGCTCGTTGCCTTCTTATTCTATTACTTCTTTCGAACAACTTGCAAATGCTTTTATTCAACAATTTCAAAACAATATAAGTCCTAAAGTTACTTTGATTGATTTAATGCATTGTAAACAAGGTGTTAAAGAAAAAGTGACTGATTTCATTGGTAGATATAAGCATTTGTATGCTCAAATTTCTTTTCCAGTGCCTGACAATGATATTCAAAGAATCTTTATTTCTAATTTACAAAAAGATATTCGAGACAAACTTATGTTTTCTGAGTTTACTTCTTTCCAACAGTTGTGTGCAACTCTTCACAATTATCAACTGACTGTGAGTCAAATGGAACAAGCAAATCCTATGGCTCCGAGTGATAAGGGTGATAGCAGTCAACAACCATTTGGAAAGTTTAAACCGAACAGAGATTCCATCAAATTCAATGAAAAATCATCAACAACAATGTGAATGCAGCATCAGGTGTGCCTTCTATTTCTAAATTTTTCAAGAAAGAAAGAAAGTTTACTCCTTTGAATGAATCATTGCATAGTATTATGAATAAGTTATTGGAACAAAATGTGCTTACTCTCCCTCCTATAAGGCAAATAGATCCCGCAAAGATTAATTCACCCTATTTTGATAACAAATCTTTTTGTCAATTTCATCGTCAACCTGGGCATGATACTGAAAAATGTTTTTCTTTAAAGGGTAAAATTCAAGATTTGATTGATAATAATACTATCTCTGTTTCTGGAGTGAATGGTAAAGGCAACACATCTGTAGCTCCTCCTAACCAAAATCTCCAAATTTTTACTGATCCATTACCTTCTCATACCTCTAATGTGATTGAGACTAATGATTCCTCTCTCTCATCTGATGGTCTTGTGTCCATGACTCCGAATGTGATTAACTTTGTAGAGCAGCAAGAAAACCCTAAAGAACCTTCCATCACATTTGATTCTAGTGAAACTATCAAGGCACCTGAAGGTCCTTTATATATAGTTGCAAAAGTCAAGAATACACCTTGTCGTGGAGTGCTTATTGATCCTTCCTGCATGGTTAATGTTATTACTGAAGAATTCCTTTTTACTTTGCAATTGAATCAAGTGATTTATGACAAAACAGATGTGATTGTGAAATTATTTGATGCATTTTCTTCTCCTGCAATTGGTTCTATTACATTACCTATTGAAGTTCATAACAAATCCCTTGATGTGAACTTTGCTATTATTCCATCTTTCGAACAATTTCGTGTAAAGCTTGGCTATCCTTGGCTATCTTCCATGAAAGCTATTGCTTCTCCTATTCACAAGTGTTTGAAATTTCCCCATAATGGTGAAGTTGTTATTGTCAATCATAGTCTCTTTAAACCAGCTGAAAGAACTTCTAGCGTTCCTATTGATTATTTTTGGCCTAAACAATTTCAATCTCTTCCTCCGCGAAGTGATCATCTTTTCAAATCTTATCAAAAGTGGAAAACAGATATGATCCTATCTCTAAGTGAACCTAGAACACCCAAACTTGATATTCCTATCATTCTTGAGAAGGAAGTTCTTCCTTTGAAAGATAAAACTAATGTCTTTCCTCAAGAAGATTCCCAACCCATTCCTATGGATGTGACTATGTCTATGCCTAATAAACTTTCTAAAAGTAGACCTATACCTCCTCGTCATGATGGACTTGGTCTCCTTCCTAAACCAAATATTCCTCCTTTATATGGAGCAGTTCCTCCTCCTTCCTTTTATAGAGAGAAGAGACCTTCTTCTTCTCCTATTATCCAGCCTAAGAGACCACAACCTAAACACCCAAGTAATAAGGATGAGAACATTCCTCCTCCTCAATCTTCTCCACTTCCTACTAAGACTAGACGAAATCATTCTGCACGTGAACGCCGACGAAAACGTCATCTTAGAGCTCAAGCAGCTGCTTCTCACACTTTACAATCTCCAAAAACACCTTCAACAAGCATTATTCCATTTTCTCCTCAACCAGAAATTGAGCCAAAATCTCCTAAACATAAGATGCATGATGGTCTTGATCCTGTGCGAGTTAAAGATTCTATTTTTATAAACCTTGATGATGATATAGATGAAAATGTTATTCATGATGAAAATGTTACTTCTCTTGCTTCTGATAGTGAATATGAACTTGTTGATATTGATTAGCATCTATCTAACGAATTTTCTAAAGCACTTATCCTAGCTCCTACACAAGAACAACGTGGCTTGGAACATGAACATAGCCCTTGTTTGGATCTTGTGATAGCTCCATCTGCTGTGTTGAATGTTCCTCCTCTAGCATGTTCCCTGCCTTCCCGAAACATTGATCAGCAAGATCGGGGGGTAGATGACGTGCTAGACTAGTTTCATTAGCATAGCAGATTCTCTCCTCCTCTCTTTTGTTACTTCTTCTATGTGTTATCCTCATTCTTCTATTTGTTGTCCTTAGTGTTGTCTACTTGAGGACGATGCAAAGCATTGAGATCTCTTTTGGTCTCTCTCATGCTGACTCAAAAGACACATGTGTTCCCTTCTTCTAGGTGACCTTCCTTGATTGGGGAATGAAGAACAATTATGCATACATACATATGATATACATGAATTATCATATAGCATACTGACCCCGAGGAAAGCGAAGTCACCTCGTGCTTTGTGTTTTGTGTCTATTATCCTTGGGTTTATCTCACACTTGGGGGCTAAATCTTTGTGATAACGTGCTCCTTTCCTTCTCATTTCTTATGTGTATCACTACCTTAAAGAAATCACCCCCGTTGAGGCGTGTACGATCGCTTTAACGTAGGGGGGCATACACCCCGTCTATCCCTTCAGGATACTTGAAAATTTCTTGGCGAACTTAGCTTTGCCTTGAAAATTTGTGGGTATTTCTCTTGCATGACTCATAGTGAGGGAACCTTACTACTGACAGTCATCGTTCTCCCTCGTGATCTTCCCTTTTACTTTGTCAATCGAAGTCGTAAGATCCTTAGTCCACTGGGGGCTTGGTGTATCTTGCCTCCTTGAAGTGGTGAAAGTCTTTCAATGTTGTTTCCTTGTACTTTACCGGAAGTATGAGCGTACACTTATACTCCCGCTAAAGTGGGGGCTAAATGTAGCGTCCTAAAATTGCAACACTTGCAATTTCGACTGCATTTAGGTCTTCATGATGGCGACGCAATGCGGAACTTGAATGGAGACCCCGAAACTTGTCCATGACATCAAAAACTGCATTTTTCTAGCACCCTGCCTGATCCCTCCTTGCACCCTGCTGTCCCGGGAGGTGAGACCAGAGCGCCCAGTGCCCTGGTCCTTTAGGACTAGGGCGCCCAGTGCCCTGGTCCCCCAGGACCATGGTGCCCAGCGCCCTGGTCCCTGGCCCTATTTTGGGCCCGGTCTCCTATGGGGCTTCGGGTCTTTTTGTTTGCAAATTGGAAAATAACATTTCCTGGTCGGCCCAAGGTCGGAAAAATCAGTCTTTCAGCCCTAATTGACAAGTATATAAACTACATTTTCCTCTCCCATTTGGATGGATGGAAAAAAATGGTGAAAGCGATATTCAAACATTCAAGCATTCAAGCATTCAAGCATTCCTTCAAGCAATTGATCATTCTAAGTCTCCATTCAAGGCTAAGTGTTGCATTCAAGACAAGGATTCAACCATTGAAGAGGAGATCACATACTACATACAACATACAACATACAACAACATCTATACCTTCGCATATAAGGATACAAACATCCTTACAACAAGGTACTAGTACTTGTTTTACATTACAAACATTTACATTTACAACATTTCTCATTTCTTGGTTAATTCCAAAACTGGGGTTTGACCTAAGGGCAAACCCCTAATCCCTAACCCCCCAATCGTCTTCGCTTTTCTATGTGTAGGTTGCAGGTACGCGGCTGTAATTGAAGATCTAGAATCCTTGTGCAGAGACGAACAAATCCCCCTTCGTTTCGCGGATTTTTCGGAGGACCGTGTGCACGCCGGGCACCATCGTCCCGTCAACTTTCACTCAAATTTGCAGGACAACGCCGTCTCGACATTTTACTACTAATTCCAGGTCCGCAGCTTCATCCTATATCCCTAACTCAGTTTATAAGTGAATCTTTTTCACTTTTCATGCATTTCTAGCTTAATCATTCTATCCACATTCTTTACAAAAGAGGGTAGCCTTGCTGTTTTACCCCTTGAAACTCATTTAGAATCCAATCTTGCATTGTGTGGGATTGGATCTTGTGGGTTTCAACCCCTCTTTTGAATGCAAAGTCTTCCCCAAGTGAAAACCATCAACCCTAGTGACCTCCCTTCTCTCTCTTTGGAGTTGGAAGAGGGGAGAGCAACAAGGGTTCGATTTTTCCGCTTTACAGTAACCTAGACTAATAGAAGGAAAACAAATTCCATATAGAAGAGAGGTTGGATAGGTTCTTTTCCAATCTAGTATGGCTATCTAAATTCGGCTGCTACACATCTCATATTTTGCTTCTATCCAATTTAGACCACTTTCCCATCCAATTGGATTTATCTTTTGACTCCAACCATCCCAAGCACAAATACTCCTTTAAATTATAGCATATGTGGTTTTGAGACCCCTCCTTTCTCCCTTTACTTCAATGGTGGTGGAAAAGTTCCCCTTTTGTTCTTGGATCTAGAATGTTTCAACTAAGAAAAAAGATTCAACAAGTAGCTATTAGGTTGTGGAATAACTCAGTGTTTAAAAAAAATTCCAAATCTAAAGTAGACATTGAAGAGCAACTCAAGTTAGCAAATGATAAAATTATCAATAATGGCATCAATGACTCCTACTACTCTCTTCAAAAGAACCTTCAATCCCAACAAGAGGAAATTCTTAAGAGGGAAGAAATTTTTTGGAGACAAAAATCTAGAGAGCTCTAGCTCTGAAAGAAGGGGATAGGAACACGAGGTTTTTTCAGTCCTTAGTTCAAATGAGGAGGGCCATCTACTCCATCTTCCAAATAAAAAATATTTAGGTGATATTTTGACTGATATGGACAAGATTCAATCAAAAGTGTGGTCCTTTTTTTCTCCAACCGATTTTTAGGTCCACCTACTGACTAGCTTGATCATTTATAGGAATTATTGAGATTCATTCCTAAGATAATTTCACTCACAAGGATAATATAATCCTTCTAAAACCATTCAATATAGAGGAAATCAAAAGAGTTTCATTTTCTATGTCCCCGGATAAGGCTCTAAGGCTAGATAGTTTTTCTGCCATGTTTTTCAGAAATATTGGCACTTTGTGGGTCGAGATGTTTGGCTTGCAATAGATGAATCTAGAGGGAATTTCAATAACCTAAAGAAATTCAATACTACTCATATTTCTCCCATTCCCAAGGTTCAATCCCTTGTCTCATTTTTGGACTTCGGGCCCATCTCCATATGTAATACTATCTATACTGATCTTTACAAAATCTATTTCTTTGAGATTGGTTAAAATGATAGCTAAACTCATCTCAAAGGAGAAAGGGGGGTTTATTCCTTGTAAAGAAACTTCTGAGGGGGCTCTTATTGTACACAAAATCGTTCATTTAGTTCAACAAGTTAAATCAAAGACAATGATTCTTAAACTATGTATATGATGAAAGCTTATGACAAAGTTTGCTAGATGTTTTTGGAACATGTGATGCTTGGATTTGGGTCCTCCAAACTCAGGAACAAATGGATTATATCTTGTAGTTTAGGGTCTATATTTCTAGTAAGTATCAATGGGATTTCATGTGCCTTTTTCTACTCCGCCTAGGGAATAAGATAGGGGGGTCCCCTATGTCCCTTCCTATACATTATCTTGGTAGAAGCTTTAAGAAGATCAATATTCACTCATCACTTGGACTATGGAAGGGAATCACCCTTCCCAATATGCAGATTGCATCCACTCATATATTATTTGTTAATGACACATTACGTTTTGGGGAGGCTTCATTGAAGGAAGCTAAGATAATCAAGGAATTTGTTGACACATGTTGTGCCACATCAGTATAGAAGGTCAATGCCTCCAAATCTAAGGTATTCTTTTTAAACTTATCCTCTTTCCTCTTGGACAAGATTACCAACTTACTGGGCTTCAAAATGGATACCTTTCCTTGTAAATATTTAGGCATCCCACTTTTTGTGGGGAGAAATAAGAGCAATTTGTGGGCTGACATCTTGCCAATAATTAAAATAGAATCTCCTCATGGAAAAACTTCTAGCTTTCATTAGTTTTTCATATTCTCATGATCGTAAACTACATAATGTCAATATTGCCTATGCCGAATGGTGTTTTAAACTCAATTGAGTCTTCCATGAAGTACTTTCTCTTGAAAGGTCCTAGGGAAAACAAAGATAAGATGCATATGATCACATGGGATAAATGTTGCATTCCTAAAAAGGCTAGTGGGGTTCGTATCCACACTAGTACATTTGGGCCTAATTTTCGATGGCTAATTGTCAGATTTGTGACCACCAAACGTCGGTCTTCCAACAAACTTTACCATCGAAAACTCATCGTCGGGATTTTCGATGATGCCATTTCCGTCGGATTTCTGACGGATGTTATGATTGCTCCTCGACGACCATCTGACATGGTAGTGACGTCGGATATATAGCATCCTCGTCGGACATTCTATTAGTTGTCATCAGAATTCCGACGGCGAGAGATGATGTGGGTCAAATGGCTTTGCCATTGGTGAATGAAAGCATTGAACGAGTTCTATTTTTAAAAATTGCATTAAAATTTTTAATTTATTTGATTCAATGTTATTTGCAAAAAAAATGATCAATGATGTTTCCTTTCTCCAAGAATTGTCTAGGATCTTTCCGTCAGATAATATGTAACATCGAATGACTAAATTTTTTCTTTACAAATGCTTATTTAATTTAATTATTATCTGATCATGAATTAAAATTTATATCTGTACAGAAGTAGAACATACAAGCTTTAGAGTCATGTGCAAGAAAATTTCCTAAAAGAAAGCAAGCAAGAATTATCTTGAATGACATAGAAACAAGCTCATCATTTGCCTAGAAGAGAGCAATTGGAGAAAAGAAGAGGAAAGTGTTAAAGGGTGATAAATAGATAGAGAATATGCAATACAAACAAAGAATGTCTGGAGTGTCTGATGTGACATCTCTAATTTATATCCAAAGGAACTAACTGGTTTTGGAGTTCCTACGAAACCTATTGGGCCACACTTTGGAGGAAATCAATGTGTTCATGCAAGGAGCACCTTTTTTCTATTATGAGAATGATGGTTTTGCACCAAAGGATATTTGGAAGTCAATATCCAAAAATTTCTATAGTGTGGAACAAGAGTTGGTGGACTCGAAGTATAATTGTCAGCTTTCAAAAGACCAAGAGGTTATGTACACAATCTCCCAATAGAAGAGCGATTTCAAGAATTACCTCTCCCCCCCATGACTATTCAGGAAGCACTTGCTCAAACAAAGGACTATTGGCCTCCATGGGATCAAAGAAAAAAATTAAAGCATAGACACTAGACGATGTGGTGGTGTCCTTCATGAAGAACTCTACACTATAATTGAAAATTCACAAGGGAAACTACAAGATAGTGAAGAGAAATACATGTTAGGCCCAATATGGAAAGCTAATGTACTGAGAGGGGAGGGGTGAATCAGTACTTCAAAACCTTTCTTCAATAATAACCTTACTGTTATGCATAAACAGAATAGTTCAGTAACATAAAATAAAGTTAAAACAAATAGATAACAATCATACATGATTCACTCCATAACACATATATTTTGGTTATGCAGAAACTCTTGGTTAGAGAGAAAAACTGTAGTGGGGATAGCACCCACAACTTCACTACTGCAATAATAAAGAATGCTTGCTTAGAGCTACATTTAGCTATTTCTGATAGCTTACCCTATTAGGAGTAATAAGATCTGTTAGATCTACCTTGCTAAAGGATTTTACAACATTTATTCTGAATGCTGCACCTAGTTAGAGGCTTTACAATTTACAGACTTGGTTAGAGTCTTTTACCCTGTTAAAGGTTTCTCTTTCAACTTCACAATATTACAATTAAATCATTACAAACATCTGCAACTTTACATCTAAAATGTTATAGCAGATTCTATGTGCTCAAGATAAGATTACCTTGCTTATAGCATACCTCGGTAACTCATATAGTAACTCGGTAAACCCTTTTGTTTACTCTGTTCTTTGACTGTTCTCTAAAAACCTTCTCAGTGACCTCTATGTCTCTGTAACAGTCTTCCTTCATATATATATGCACTACAATAATGTTGTATATATATATATCTCTTAAAACGATGATCTAATTCATTGCTTCAATCTTACAAACAAGATTCCTCAAATGAATAACTAAACAAAATATTTCATTGGTTGGATTGACCTCACAATCATACACAATCTTCTAGTGCAATTTCCAATGTAATAACGGTTAGACGTGCCTCAATCTTGTAACACGTTTTCATATGCATGTCTAGGTTCAATGTATCTGGTAACATGTTTCACTCGGTGAATATCAACTCGGTGTGTTAACTTTACTGCTCGGTAGCCATAAAAAGATACTCAGTAGACAACTCGGTGCATACTACGTTCTGTGACTGCTTTCTTCTGTAACCGACTAGACTGTGCATACTGACTTCTCTGTTTATATCGACTGCATGATTTGGTAGTGCTAACCAACTAGAATATATAGTATGACTTTGAATATAAAAATTAATGGAAACTTGATAAGTAGTAACAATCTCCCCTTTTGACATTAGTTGAGATGTTTGACAAAAACTACTTTCAAAGTCATAACTCAAAAATCTATATACTTTGCAAAATGACTACACTTGACAATATATACAATAGTCAATGAAATAGTATATGCAGATATACTCCCCTTATCATTATTCTGTACATAACCTAGATTTTGCATGCTCGGTTCTGTTATGTGCTTGTGTGCTCTGCTCGGTATACTCCCCTGTATACAATACTCAAAACTGTATTACCAAAGTTGTATCACTCTCCAAATATAGTATATTATTCCCCTTATGTAGTATTACTCCCCTTTTTTAACAAACATAAAAAACTTAATTTCCATCCGGGGGTGGTAACTGATCAAACATAGATTTATACTTGTTCCGGGCGTCGGTGAGTGTGACTGAGAGTGCATCCTTTACACTTTCCATTAAAGAATTTTGTGCTTGAATATCAGCCAATAGTACTTTTGATAGAATTTCAAACTTACTAATTGCATCTTAACTATGCAGATTTTGAATTTTGTACATAATAGAATGGGAATTGTTATGATTTAACCTTTAGAGAATGCAGTCCCTTCATACCTTTTTTAATTAATTTGGAATAGGTGCACCTAACTCGGTAGGTAAGGTGCTTTCTTCATCTAACATGATTTCCTTCTTTTTCCAAATCATCCTAAATTTTTCTTTTATCTCTTTAGTGTCTCTTCTAGGTTGATCTCTGCAATCTCCAGCTAAATGTCCAATTTTGTGACAATGAAAACATGCCATACCAGGATTTCTCCATGATCTTTGGTTGTTCATTCCAAACCTTATAAAATAGTTGGCACTAATATGTCCATATCTCCCACAACATTCACACCATATCCTTGTATTGTAATCCAATGGTACTGCTGCATATTGTCGGTAAGGATCTGTGTGAGTTCGGTAACCTCTAGTGTTTGCTCGGTGTGGACATTGCATGTAGTTCTTTTGCTTAGACCAGCACTTCTCAGTACTATGTCCATATCTATTGTAGTTTCTACAAAACCCTTTGAATTTTGCCTTCTAATAGTTGTTAATAGACTTTGTCCTATATTGTTTAGATGTGTGACCATATTTATTACAATTGTAACAATATCCATTGGACTTAGTGATATTCGGTTGCTTACCTTTTCTAATTTGGCATATGTTGGCAGTGTGACCTTGATTTCCATAGTAGTAGCAAATAGGCTTCTTCCTTTTGATGTTATTCCTATTTCCAGCTTGCTTTGATGATTCTCCCCTCTCGGTAGTATGAATTCCTTTCTCAGTTGATTCTTTTCCTTTGTAACCGAGTCCTACATCTTTGTTGGGTCTTCTTGTATTTAGTTGTTCATCCAACATCTTTGATGCATCATAACTCTTCTTCAATGTTTCTTTGGATTTCTTCTTTGTTTTAAGTTCATCAGTCAACCTTGATACTTCAAGTTTTAATGCTTGATTTTCATCATTCTTTAGAATTGCTTCATGATGTGCATAACCTAGTTGATCTGTCATGTTTTGTTGAATCCTAGTTAACCTTATGATTTCATCATTCTTATCAGATACTAATACTTCAAGTTGTTGTTTCTCTCTTTGTAGATCTATTGCTTTATCCTCTGTTGTCCTCAATGCATCTAGATTTTCAATCATCTGTGTACTGAAATGTTCATGCTCTCTTTTCATTGCTTTTAGTTGATCAGCCAATGCTTTGTTCTTTTCTTTCAATACTCCAATCATTTTTTTAGTCTCTTCAGATATACTATTCTCAGATGATGTCTCAATTTGTTCCACTAACTCTTGAGAATCCTGCAAGTCATCAGATAATCTTCTTCTTACTTTTAGAGATTTTTGCATTTCCCTTTGCATGTCTGCAATCACTTGATTTGCATGAACCAGCTCTTCTTGCAGATAAACAATCCTCCGAGATTGTTTATAGCCTTCCATTGATAAGATCTTTCTCTTTAGGTAGTTAAACCCTTTTCCAAGATATAAGCTCTGATACCAATTGTTAGGCCCAATATGGAAAGCTAATGTACTAAGAGGGGAGGGGTTAATCAGTACTTCAAAACCTTTCTTCAATAATAACCTTACTGTTATGCATAAAAAGAATAGTGCAGTAACATAAAATAAAGTTAAAACAAACAGATAACAATCATACATGATTCACTCCATAACACATATATTTTGGTTACACGAAAACTCTTGGTTAGAGAGAAAAACTGTAGTGGGGATGGCACCCACAACTTCACTACTACAATAATAAAGAATGCTTACTTAGAGCTACATTTAGCTATTTCTGATAGCTTACCCTATTAGGAGTAACAAGATCTGTTAGATCTACCTTGCTAAAGGATTTTAAAACATTTATTCTGAATGTTGCACCTAGTTAGAGGCTTTACAATTTATAGACTTGGTTAGAGTCTTTTACCCTGTTAAAGGTTTCTCTTTCAACTTCACAATATTACAATTAAATCATTACAAACATCTGCAACTTTACATCTAAAATGTTATAGCAGATTCTATGTGCTCAGGATAAGATTACCTTGCTTATAGCATACCTTGGTAACTCATATAGTAACTCGGTAAACCCTTCTTTTTACTCTATTCTTTGACTGTTCTCTAAAAACCTTCTCGGTGACCTCTGTGTCTCTGTAACAGTCTTCCTTCATACATATATGCACTACAATAATGTTGTATATATATATATATATATATCTTAAAATGGTGATCTAATTCATTGCTTCGATCTTACAAACAAGATTCCTCAAATGAATAACTAAACAAAATATTTCATTGGTTGGATTGACCTCGCAATCATACACAATCTTCTATTGCAATTTCCAATGTAATAACAGTTAGACATGCCTCGATCTTGTAACACGTTTTCATATGCATGTCTAGGTTCAATGTATCTGGTAACACATTTCACTTGGTGAATATCAACTCAGTGTGTTAACTTTACTGCTCGGTAGCCATAAAAAGATACTCGGTAGACATCTCGGTGTATACTGCATTATGTGATTGCTTTCTTTTGTAACCGACTAGACTGTGCATACCGACTTCTCTATTTATACCGACTGCATGATTTGGTAGTGCTAACCGACTAGAATATATAGTATGATTTTGAATATAAAAACTAATGGCAACTTGATAAGTAGTAACAATATAATCTTGAAAAGTGGGAAGAATGGATCTTGGTTTGGGTGGGGCCAAGTTAGGTGGCTCCTCTAGAGGTTGACAAGATAGAAATCATATTAGGATTTGAAAAAGATCACACTCATGGAACTTCATGTGCGAGTGATCGATTGCGGTGTTTGGGTAATGCATTCCAAATAGATACAATTGCATGCCATCAGGATAAAAGTCTTTAATAAAGACATTACCCATTTGGAATGCAACTGTATCTATTTGGAATGCATTACCCAAACACCACAATCGATCACTTGCACACGAAGTTCCACGAGTGTGATCTTTTTCAAATCCTAATATGATTTCTATCTTGTCAACCTCTAGAGGAGCCACCTGACTTGGCCCCATCCAAACCAAGATCCATTCTTCCCACTTTTCAAGATTGTATTTCTTTTCACTATCTTGCAGTTTCCCTCGTGATTTTTCAATTATAGTGTAGAGTTCTTCACGAAGGACACCACCACATTGTCTAGAGTCTATGCTTCAATTTTTTTCTTTGATCCCATGGAGGCCAATAGTCCTTTGTCTGAGGAAGTGCTTCCTGAATAGTCATGGGGGGGAGAGGTGATGCTTGAAATTGCCCTTCTATTAGGAGATTGTGTACATAACCTCTTGGTCTTCTGAAAGCTAAAAATTACTCCAAGTTTGCCAACTTTGGTTCCACACTATAGAAATTTTTGGATATTGACTTCCAAATATCCCTCGATGCAAAAGTATCATTCTCATAATAGAAAAAAGGTTCTCCTTGCATGAACACGTTGATTTCCTCCAAGCTTGGCCGAATAGGTTTCATAGGAACTCCAAAACTAGTTAATCCCTCTGGACATAAATTAGAGATGTCACATCAGACACTCCAGACATTGTTTGTTTGTATTGCATACTATCTATCTATTTATCACCCTTAAACACTTTCGTCTGCCATTCTCCAATTGCTCTCTTCTAGGTAGCTAATGAGCTTGTTTCCATGTCATTCAAGATAATGCCTGCTTGCTTTCTTTTAGGAAATTTGCTTGCACATGACTCTTCAACTTGTATGTTTTGCTTCCATACAGATATAAATTTTAATTTGTACTCAGATAATAATTAAATAAAATAAGCATTTGTAATGAAAAGATTTAGTCATTCAATGTTACATATTATCTAATGGAAAGATCCTAGACAATTCTTGGAGAAAGGAAACATCATTGATAATCATTTTTTGCAAATAACACTGAATCAAATAAATTAAAAATGTTTCATGTAATTTTTAAAAATAGAACTCATTCAATGCTTTCATGCACCGACGGCAAATTCGTCTGACCCACACCATTATGCATAATAGAACAAATCAATATAATAGGTTATTATAAAGAATATATACAAAAATATGAAAGAACATCAAATTACCATTACAAACCCATAAACCATTAAATAGTGAAAATAGATATAAATTTGTAAATGTCTCCCTATAAACACCACAACCATAACCAAAACAAAAAAAATTCTTACCCGCAAAAACTTAGCTGGTGAGTTGCAAGTCTACAACATCTCCCAGATGATCAAACCGTTTCTTAATTTTGTTCTTCTGGTTAGTCAATGGATTTAGTTGCATGTTCAAGTTTTCTATTTGAAGCCTTTTGTTTCCCTATATTTGAGACATAATAAAATTCTTGTGAGTAGGAAATTGATTCAAGAGTTACGTGTGAAGAATTTGGCAAAGTAAATGATGACAATCAAACTCAAATTTTATCTGTCTTGATTAAAGAATTTTATCTTGATGGCATTAAATTAAAGTTCTTTCTCTATTTTTTGGTGATCTCTGGAGTAGAGGTTGCTTTGCATCGACCTGTGATACATTTAACTTGTGTTGTATCTACGGAAATATCTATCCTAGGATGATGCAATGCAACCTCTTCTCCACCAATACCAGATAGAAGAGAAAGTACTTTAATTTAAAGCCATCACGATAAAATGCTTTCAAGACATATATTAGGTATAAAAGGAAACCTACCCTGTCATTTGAAGGGGTTTACCTACAATTCAAGTGATCTCTTAATTATAAAATCAATTCAATTCCAAGTGAACATGCAATCAAGCATTCATCAAGAATTGAAGGAGAAATCAAGTTAATAAAGATATTTAATAAAGATATCATCTTTTAAATTAAGAAATGGGCAGGAGATTAAGAATACAAACCTTCCATATTGCACACTTCAAGGTATATTAAAATCAGTTTAAAGTGTATTCATTTAGGGACCTTTCATAAAATATTCTCAACTTACATATCATAAAAGGATCTTAAAATATTCATTGTTTATAATGATCAGAATTTGGTTGTTCCATACACCTTCCTTTACTATTTTAAAAATATCATCGACCAAAATATTGTGCAACAGTAGTATGGAGTGAATTTCATCTATTTTATGTCTAAATATTTCATCATACCACTTTCTTTTCAAAGGTGACTAATCAATTGCGGTGTTTGGGTAATGCATTCCAAATAGATCCAATTGCATACCATTTATCTATCTTGATTAAAGAATTTTATCCTGATGGCATTAATTCAAGTTCTTTATTTTTTGGTGATCTCTGGAGCAGAGGTTTCTTTGCATTGACCTGGGATACATTTAACTTGTGTTGTATCTACGGAAATATGTATCCTAGGATGATGCAATGCAACCTCTGCTCCACCAATACCAGATAGAAGAGAAAGTACTTTAATTTAAAGCCATCAGGATAAAATGCTTTCAAGACATATATAAGGTATAAAAGGAAGCCTACCCTATCATTTGAAGGGGTCTACCTACAATTCAAGTGATCTCTTAGTTATAAAATCAATTCAATTCCAAGTGAATAGGCAATCAAGCATTGAAGGAGAATTCAAGTTGGTGCAAGTGCATTTGGAAGACAAAAGGACTCAATGAAGCCATTAAAGAATTTTGAAGGTCTTAGGAGTGAAGAGCCAATCAATTATGATGTCTTAAGGGGGCAGCCTTAAACAACACACACTAAGCTTTGACTGCTTAGGTGTGTTGTGGGCCCATTCCTTCCCTTGACATCCCTTCTCGTCTATTTCCATTAAAAAGACAATCACCGTTAGCATTTGAATTCAAACAGTGGTCTCGCATTTGACTGCATAGAACAAAGCAAATGGCATAAGAAACTCTCATCTACCTCGCAGCTGTCATAAAATACCTCCCCGAGGACATATTCTCACGTCCTTTCCTGCTTTATGCTATCGATGAAATACATAAGCGTCCTCACAATGTAGTCAATGCAACAAATAGATTTCCATTTTGATCAGTTTTATTTGCCAACGTACTCTCTACCTATGCCAAAATGGGAGCTTTGGAATAGAATATGGGCTTCCATCAAAGCATAAGGTAAGGGCAATTAATATCAGATGCTTACGGTTGGAAATGCTCAGTTTGACATGTTTGGAAAATGTGGAAGTATAGACATGAAAGCGCATGAACTGTTTAGTGAGATGCATCAAAGAGACACGAACTAATGGAATGCTATGATTGTAGGATATGCACAAGATGTGTTTGAAATGGATTTAGAATTTTCCAACCAAATGTGATTAGTGAGTATAGATGTTGTAGTGCAACTGCCCAGGTACAAATGCATGCAAAATATGTAAGCTTATATAAGGCACATGAACTATTTGACATAATGCCTCAAAGATCACCCAATATCCAATGACAGTTGGGAGAAAGAAAACATCAATTTTTTGATAATCTTAAATATTTCTTTATTCATCACTATAAATCTATTATGAGTTTAGTCTCAATATTGCAGAAATTTATTCTATTATGAATGCAATATTTAGGGATGTAATCTTTATATATATTTTTTTAATTAGGAAAAGGTCCTAATAGAATCCCGAACTAATTAATCTAGAGAAAGATACCACTAAAGAAAGAAATTCAATCCTCACCACTATGGTCTTGAAGGCTTTTAAGACACTTGGATTCCTATTTTGGCCCGCTTTTCCTTGACCAATTGGGTGGGAAATTGTGTATGGTTGCAATTATTTTCATGCATGGAAAGTGATTTAAAGTTTAGACCAATAGAGGATAAGTATTTCTTGAACCTTCAAGGACATGTGTAGAGCATCGCATGGATGTTTCTCCATTATTGAACTCTTTGAATATGTAAGTAAATTATTTTTGGTTGATGACACAGTAAGTGTGGTATTTGTCTTTTCGATATGTTGTGGATAATATTAATCAAATATGGAATTTTTTTGATGCTATATACACTATGTTTTGGACTGAATTTAGGTAAGTGAAGAGGTAATGGAAGAATAAAAGAGGTACACAAAGGAAGAAGAGTGAAATAGGTGGTTTGGGATGGAGGTTACAAGTATGTATGATAATTCGTATGGATAATTTGTTGTCTATAAAGAGGCAAATAAGCTATCACAACTTCAACATGAATGAATGCCTCATCTATAGAAGAAAAAGGTACCTCTAATTGTTTCAAAATTTGTCAAAATAGTTATGATATACCAAATAATCAAGTGGAATATCCTTTAGGTAACTAATATTATCTTCAAACTATTTATTTTGATTTTCATCATATCCTTTCCATGTGCATTTCCCTTGGTTTTAGTCCCATTTTTTCTTTATTTTATTCAAAACAAAATTTATAGATGCCTCTACTTGTCTCACCACTCATTAATTGTTTGGGATTTTCATTCCATTCACCAAGGTTGGCATCTATTCTAAGACTTTGTGTCATGGCCAAGCTAAATGATTTGCCTCTAGTTTCTCTCCAATCTAGTCACCTAGTAGCATGTGAAATCTATCTCTTCCTAATTATTATTCTCTCCATCTTGTTAATGACAATTTCATTAATGAATCCTTCCTCATAATTTTGGATAAGTGAGACAATGTTAGCTCAAGGAATCTTTTCAATCCTCTTTCAAGATTCTTTCCCAAGTAATAATCTTGCATATTGGAAAATAAATTACGCTTCTATTTTTCCAAGCTACTCTTCCTTATAATATTTAGATTTATTCTAAAGTGCTCATTGTGACTCACATTTACTACTCTTCCTATTAGTCTCATGCCAATATCTCCTACAAAAATATGGAATGATTACATTTATATTTTGTTTGTGTCTCCTAAATATCCACAAAATTTGGAACAATAATACAAATTTTTAATAATATTTAATTGTAAAAGAAAGGATTAAAATGGAACTAAACACTCTAAATAAATTAATCAGGGTTAAAGGGATAAAATAGGATCAATTCATGAAGGCAAGATCTGTTATCTCAAAATTAATAGATTCATGCAATAAAAGAAATATTAAATCTAAAGATAAAATTCTTGAAAAATTTAGCTAGCTAAAAGTGAAAGAATGCTGTCAAGCTCTCATTTTCGCACAGAATGGCAAAGGTTGTAGACGAGAAATCACTATTGAACTTAGCCCTATCTCATATAACCCTATGTTGGCTAGGCCCCACAATAATTAGAAGATCCTAATTACTACTGTCCTAAACCTTGCATTGACCATCACAATTTCACAATGAATTGAGTTAATTAGTCCATTAGCGAGATTGGGAAAGAGTTTGGTAATGAGTTAGGTGTTGGTGGAAGGTTTAAGGAGGTACACTATCATCATAATTAATGTTAGAGAGTGTTGTGTGAAGAAGAATGGCCACGAAAGGAGTGACTATCCTAAGTGCTTGAGACTATCAAAAAAAGTGAGTGTTGCAGCAGTGAATCTTCCTTTGACCTTTGTGTGTTTGGGAGGGTAAAGACCCATGGTGGTATATGTTGAGTGTTTGGGAGGGTAAAGACCCACATATCAACTATCTACTTTGACATCCTAGCATGGTGTCCACCTACTCTAAAACCTTGTGGGCACTCTCTGTCTAATACTAACATATACATAACATGTGCCTCTCATATAACCCTATGTTGGCTAGGCCCCACCATAATTACAAGATCCTAATTACTAAAAACACTAGATTCTCCCCCAAAAAGGTTGTTGAGTCATAGAAGGCCTAGCTTGATAGCCCTATAGTCTCTCATACCTAAAATATCCTTGTGTCTATGATGGTCAAATGTGACTACCCTATGGCCCCTACTATGCTCGAGTAGACCTATGTCCCTAATATTGATACTATTGGGTTTTTCTTTGTAAATCATATAGTAAGTCTAAATTATCCTTTGAAGGATGGGGAGGCCTATAGACACTTTAGTCCCTTAATCAAGGTTACAAACTTCTCTCATGCCTCTTGTGTCCTCCCATGTACCTCCTTTTCCATAAGAGACTTTGCCATAGCAACCCTAAAGTCATTTGGATTGGCCATGTGTAGGAAAACTAAAATTTTGGGCTTTCCACCCCTAATGAAATAATTGACAAGTAACTTGTCTTGAATGTAATCTACAAACTACAAGAACTCCAAAAACTAACTCTCATGTGGAGCCACTATGAAACCTTATTATGTAAATTGTGAAACTCATCTATGCATCTCTGTCAAAAATATTTTGAAATAGAACACACTTTGAAGCACTCCAAAATGGTATCTAGAGAGGGTTTCCAATGTGAGTTGGTGCATTTTATCCTCCCAGTACCACAAGGTGGAAGCAAGTCCTCTCAAAAATTGCATTGAAAATTATACCTTTAGGTTGCTCACATATAGATGCAACCCAAAGCATATGTCCAAGCTAATTAGTAAACAAGACTTATCCTCAACCCCATTTATGGATCTTAAAAATGTAGAGGATTAGAGATGAAGCAACTCTCGAATATGATCCTTTGGCTCATGATATGTGCTTGCTATAGTCTATACCTCTTGTATTTATGCATGATGAGGCTAGGTAATGTGTATTGATCAATATTCTATCTCCTCTATATGTATTTCCCAAATTCAAGGTGAACTCCTAATAAGCTCCCAAGATGCAAGTATATGCTCCTCTACTACAAGTGGATCATCATGGCTTGTAAGATTTGAGGTCCATACTCGGGCTACTCATCTTGGTGAAAATTCTCAAAGTGATATGACCCTTCCTTCCATTTCCTACACCCTATTTTCTAACCCACACCTCATAACCTTTACCTCACTTCCTATCATTATTACCTTCCATCTACCTTTCATATCCCCTATCTTAACCTCCTCCACTTTCCTACATCATATCCTACACCTTAACCTCATACACACTTACTTTTACTTCACCTACCTAACCCCATTTTGTCATTCACATCCTTTTATCTCCCCCCATTCACTTTCCTACCTTCCAAACCCCTAACATATCCTAACTTACTCTTTTACCATTACATCCTTCATCACTTACCTCCCTATCTTATCCTAACCCACACCTCATAACCTTATACCTCTCAGCTTCCATTTTATACCACCTTACTAATGGTACACTTATGCTCCCCTCCAAAACACTGAGAAAAAATAGCACTCGATCACTACACATTGCTCTCATGGTTCTACAGCAGGGATTTTCTGTCACTACCATATATACTAGCATCCATAGTTAGGATATATTTTACATAATGGCACTCGATCATGCAGATTTAGGTCATCCATCCCCTTAATTAGGATATATTTTAAATATGGAAAGTAGTGTTAATATGTTTCAGGCTAACTATATTGTTCATTATTTAAAATGCAGTGTTTAAATAATACATGATTGTAGGATTGTTCAACGGTTTAGGTCTTGTAAGAAATTATTCTTTTAAATCGATCATATCATATTACAGAAACCTCTCACCATCTCTGCTATTTCCAATTAATCTGATAAATATATAATAAAATTTGAATCTAAATATTTGAATATGTATAACAATGAATTTGTTGATTATACCCTACCTTTTTCCTACAGTGATTAAACCATTCCTACATCCTGCAGTGATTAAACCCACAGGGAACTATGTCCACCTCCCTCCTTCCCCTACTTGCATGTTCCTTATTGTGATCCCCTAATATGCCCCGAGACAACACAACCTAAGATACCTTGGGAGGGCCTTTAGGTAGGCACTCGTTCGCTCGACCAAGAAGGGATGCTTACACGAATAGTTGCGGTTGAAGCTAGTGAAGATGGATAGAGATTCGATAGTGTGGTATATATGTTTGCAAAATGTGGAAGCATCTGCAAAGTGGGTGAGCTGTTTGACAGAATGCCTCAAAGAGATGTCATTTCGTGGAACACAATGATGGGAATGGTGAATACTCAATGCTAAAGGAAAAGAACCATAAAATTCATTTATCTACTTGATATTGGAGCACAAGTCTTAGGATAAAAACCTATCAAGAGCCTAGAATTGAGTGTTAATCATTTTGCCAAATCACTTGGAGTTGTGATCCAAGCTTCCTCTATTTTGAACTATTTTGATATTAGGGCCTTGCTCTTAGCCTCATCAAAATACTTGATCCCAAATAGACTCATTAACCTCTAAACCAAAAACCCAATAACACTTCCAACATCATTAAGTATTTAATAAACTTTTCAAAAGATCTTTTTGTTATTTATGTGAATTTTTTAACAATTACATAATTCTCATATAGACTAGAATAGAACAATAAACATATGTAAAAGATTTGTCCACAACAACATCTACTACTGAAAGTTTGCACCATTACATGCACCTACAAATTCATATTTTAACATAAACATGATACAGGACAATAATAATTTGAAATAAATGTCCACCACACATCCGATCTCCTTCAAGATAAGAATTAAAATATGAAGTACACAACCTATCTTCCCTACAATGAGGAAAATACAAATTATCTAACACCAAAAGATGCAATCAACTTCACTCCAATGGCTTCCTGAAAACCAAAGCAAGATCTATCTAGCCATAGTTGGAAATTTTTCATACCATTTAAAATAATGTCTCCCATTACCAGCGACTAATTGATCAATGTTGGCTAGTGTCCGCCTCCACTTCCACCGAATCATACTCCATCACCACTTCTAGCTTGAGCTGCAGAACCGGTTGGTTTCACACCAATGATCTTCCCCACCATGATTAAACCCATAGGTTCACTAAAGAGGTGGGACGAATGAGAGGCAGGATTTATGGAATGACTTGGTCTTTTCTTTTTTTTTTAAGTAATGCACGCGGTCATCAGAATTTTGATGAACGCGAGCACTTTTTCTAAAAAAACCCAAATGTCATTGCCAATTCCTTCTCCGTCGAAACCAAATGTTGTATTATCAACGGAATTCTGACGAAATCGGGCATTTAAAAAAAAAAAAATCAAGTTTGATCACAATATACCTTCTCTATCGGAAACTTCAACCGAAATTTTAGGCTAAATGTATTAGTGCCATAATCTCCTCTTAAGAAACTTTGCCCTTAGTGCAAACCTGGTCTGGAAATTATTTTCTAATAACAAGTCCAAATGGGCTTCTATCATTACTTTAAATTATTTAGATTCCTCATATCTAGAAAGGATTTTTATAGCTTCAGACTATGTTTAGACCTTCTTCAAGGTTCCTAGATGTGGAATTTCTTGGCAAGCTATAGAAAAATCCTCCTCCCTCACCTTTCATGAGAAATTCATGATGGAAAGAAGGCTTTATTTTGGGAGGATTCTTGGAATAGATATCCCCCTCTTGATAATCAAGATAGTCTATCAGATATTAAGAGCCTTCTAAAGGCCACTTGGGGGGTAAAAGTAGATGATTACTTAATGGTTTCGAATCATAAGGACAATTTGATTTTAGAATGGAAAGACTTCCCAACTTGATGCCCCTCAAAACCCAAAAACTATAGTGGCTAATATTCTTAGCCAAAGGTCTATTCATATTAGCTCGAAATAGGATAAACTCATATGGACTAAATCCAAGTAAGATCACTATTTAGTGAAGGAAGGATATGAATCTCTCTGTAAGAAGGTTCACTCTCATTCTATTAAGTAGTGTTTTTCAATTTGTTGGATTGATGCAAGTTTTTTGAAAGAAGGAGCTTTCATTGGGGTTGCTCTTAAAGGGAGAATCTTAACCAGTGAGAGACTCCATCACATTGATCTTTCTTTGATTTTTAATTGTGTTTTATGTGACAAGAAAATAGAATCTATGAATAATTTGCTTCTCAATTGTGAATTTGGAAATGAATGTTGGATTTGAACTCTTAATAAGATTAATTGGTTTTTCCTCCTCCAATCTAATCTTTATTTGGTATTTGAAGCATGGCAAAAATTGTATAAAGACGCATTTTTTGCTGTTATTTGGGGAATAGCTCCAGCTATAATCATTTGGAACATCTAGTGGGAAAGGAACAAGAGGATATTTCAAAATGTGATAATCTCATATAAGCATTTTATAAATAATATTGAAAGCTCCATTTTAGAAGTAATGAATTCTTATACTATGAAAAATAAGTGGTTGGATTTGTGCTTTACCTCTTGGGATGACACAGTCCTTAAACAATGACAAGGAATCACCCTTCCTTTCAAGGGTAGTCTCCTTAATAATATTATTTATAAGAGATTGAGAAAGGATGTCAAATGGGAACCTCTAGATCATTATCATTGGAATCTCAATTTTGATGGGGTGGCTAAGGGGAACCCGGGTTGTTTTGGGGTTGGCATTATTATTCGATACTTTAGAGGATCAGTATTGGAGGTTAGAGTGACAAGAATTAATGATGGTTCAAATAATGTTTCGGAGGCCTTTGCTATAGTATATGGTCTTAACTTAGCACTCCATATGGGCATTTCAAAATTAATTATAGAAGGGGATTCAATGAACGTCATATCCATGATTGTAAAATATGAAACCCCAAGACGGAAAGATAATTATGTCCTTCAAGAATCTTGGTTCATTGTCTAGTATTTTGATAAGTTTTCCATCAAACACCATTATAGAGAAGCAAATGGGCTAGCAGATGCCTTAGAAAACAAAGGATGTCTAATTGAAAAGGGGGAGATTCACTTCAGTCAAGCCCAGGTCCAAGTGGATGTGGTACTAGACCCTATTGCTTCAACGGATGCCACCTATTTATTTTCTACAATGTGTTGATTTCTTGTAGGTTACTTATCCATGATGGGGCTCTTTAGTTGCATCCCACCTAACTTGGATTACATATATCTTGGAGATTTTGAAGTACACACCAAGGCTTAGAACTTCATTAGTGGTTGTCAGTTCTTTTATACATGGCCTTCCTTGCCTACTTTATTTCTTTCTTGTGATGGCAGCCATGCACAACAGATGCCACTTCTTCTCTAGGTGTCATGCTTGAGAGGGTACCTATCGTCGCTGTTGGTTGCCACCTAGTCATTCTGCGCATGGGAAACTAATGATTATATGTGTTCGATTTAGCAAAATGGCACAATAGTAATATTTTCAATCCCTCCCAACGATATTTGATTTTACACCTCACACTCCTCCTTTGTGTGCAATTAATTTGATTCTACCATAGACACATGTTGAGAATCACGTGTATTGAATGCGGAGCATTTTCTAAGGAAAACTTAGGGCCATTTTTGGGGCACTAACTAAGGAGCAATGCAAAATGCACTGCTTAGCCTAGCCTATGCATATGTCCCTTCCTCTGCAAAAAGGTACCACTGTGTCATAGACCGTGCAAAAATTGTTTTGGGAAAAATGTCGTATGCTCTGTCGTCCTTGCTCTGGCAATTTTATGGTTGCCGTGAATATGCCTCCTCGTCGTTGCCACCATCCATCCTCCCCATAGCCCCATGGTAATTTAAGGTGGGTCCACTGTGAAACCAGCAGGGCCACCGGGAGAATTTTTCTAATAATTTTTTTAAATTATTTTTTTCACTCCATTTCATATTTTTATATAATTTATTTAATATTTTATTTAATAATCTTGGATTATATTTTTAGTATAGTTTTTAATATATTTTATTTTTTAAATTTTTTTGAAATTTTTAAAATATATTTTATTTATATTATTATTATTATTATTATTTTTAAATTTAAAACTTTATTTTATTACATTAATCTAAAAGAATATTTAAACATAAAACAAAAGAATAAAAAGGTCTTAAATCGTTCAGACATTTCCATACAAGAAGAAGTGGCTACTATTAGAGAACAACATAGTGAGTACATCTATTCTAATTTATTTTACTATTTTTCATTGTAATATAATTTTTCCTCTTATTTTATATGTAAGAAATATGTGATTGTAGTTTTGGACAATCAAAAGAATAGTCAACGACGTCAATTACCTTTCTCTATTGATCTGACCTAGTCAACAATAGATGAAATGCAAATTATAGATGGTGATTCTCTAAGTTTTAACTCTTTTGATTTATTAATCTAATATTGCTAAGTATTTATTTCTAACCTCTTTTTTACACTTAATGAAACAATTAGTAGGTACAATATGCGAAACTAAACTATCATCAACTATCAATGTTATCCCCAACCAAACATTTCAACAAACCATTCTAGGTAATTGAATTTTAATATTATTTACATTAACAACATATTGTACTCTTAAACTTAGCAATTTATTTATGCCTAGCTTCAAATTGAAATTGAAGGATTTTTCCAATTAAGAGCTTCTCTAGAAAGAGATTTGTGTTTACTCCCATTTTTGGAAGTAATAATTGGACGAGGATAAAGATAGAGTCCAATTCTACATGTCAATGTCAACAACAATGAAAATTGGAGTAGGAGGAAAATCCGTTGGTTTTATAGATCATGAGGGTTCGAGTCCCTCTATCCCCATCAAAGAAGTCTGTTTTTTTTTTCTATTTTTTATTTATTAGGTGTGTTACTAAGAACATAAGAAGTTTTAATTGTATGATCAATTTGTGTCTGCTTCTGTATATATATATATATATATATATAACTGTATACAACATTATATATGGTGTGTTTTTATTTGCATCATTGCTTCTACTCTTTCAAATGTTGTCTTTTACCTTTTTTGTTTTTAGTTGACAGGAGTTTGGTTACTGTGCTAGTATGATGCATAGGGGAATAGTCGGCATAGCTTAGTTGGTAGAGCAGAGGACTGAAAATCCTTGTGTCACAAGTTCAAATCTGGTTCCTGCCATGTATACTTTTATAAGTATGAAAAAGAATTAGTAGACCTTATTATATATATATATATATATATATATATATATATATATATATATATATATTGATTGATTTATAATAATCAACAGCGATTCTATGTTATTGAATCAATAGGGAGTTTGTCCAAGTTATTTCAAAGGGAATAAAAACTACTTGAAATAACTCAAACTAGAGAGCAATTTTCTCTATTTCATTCTTATTTATATCTCGTAAAGAAAAGGGCATAACTAGGCCTATTAGATAGTTTCCAATCCATTTGGAAGGTAAAAAAAATGATTATTTCTTCATACAAAGATTGAGAGAAAATAGCTTCTACCTTAGCATTATATAAAAATAGAACTAGATCGGGGTAAAGACCAATACCTATGATTGGTAGAAAGAGACAGATCAAAATAAAAAGTTCACATGGTTGGGACATTCAAAACCTTATATCCATAGAACATTCAATGTAACATAGATAACAAATAAATGGGAGTTAATATCATTCCAATTGTCTTTATTGTAGTAATAATGATCCGAAAGGTCAAAGAATATTTATGATTAGTAATTATGCCCAAAAATATCATAAATTCTACTACAAAACCAGACACCAAGGACAATGGATGCAATGCAAATTGAAGATGGTAAAAAATTATCAAATTATTTTCTAACAGTTTTTAAAATTACATTTATAAATTAATTTTATAACTAATACATATGTAATGCATCACAAATAAAAAATATAGTTTCCTATACTTTCAGAATTTTGATAGTTTGTAAAATATTTTATGCTACACTAATGTTTGGGGATGGAAGCGATTCTGTCAATGTGTATGTTTAATTACCTTCCATTTTGACAATGAGAGCTTGGAGGGAGTAGCTTGAAGATTCAAGATAGAGACATCATTGGTGAATTATACTTTTGACTTATTATATATGTTCAAAATTGGCTCATTAACCTGATTCTTTCAATGTGTTTATTAATTATTTATTGACTCATTGTTTATACTATTTTATTTATTATTGAGATAACTTCATTAATAGAATTTTCTTCTTTTTTGCTTTTATATTATTACAAGGGAGCGAAAATTGGTAGTCTTTCAAGAGTTCTAGGCAAAGATAACTTGGCTTTTCTAATTTTTTGTACGTTTTAAAGAAAATTTGTAATTTAGTCATTAATGAACCTCAATCTCAATGCCATAATTAAGCAACCTTAATCTAATGAGTTTTTATGTTTTTGACTTTTTCTTTTTATGACAAAAAATGTAAGGTGATACATTTTAATCAATCTATTCAATATTTAGTTTCACTTTTTGTATGTATACCCTGTAGTTATGACAAATTCAACAAATATAGATGTTCTTGATTTCAACTTGTTTGAAGAGAGCCTATATTGGTACTTTAAGAATTGAAAGTGTAATGTTATTGTCATCCTCTTTGATATTTTACTATAGGTTTTGTTTGGCACTTTATTTAAATAATTTATTTATAACTTCGTCTATTGAACCACATACTTGAGAATCCCTATTTTCTTGAAGCAAAAGAAAAACTAAATAATAAAACTAGTCCATGTTTTGTTTGTGTAATCTTTTGTGTATATAGTAAAAATAAAAATAAAAAACAAAACAACATCAATAAAAATAAAATATAATATTATAAAAAATATAATATAATATTAAAAATTATACTCAAAATATAATTAAAGTGTACTAAATAAATTCTATGAAAAATATGAAATAAAGTTTAATAAATATTAAAAAAATTGTTTTATAAATTTATAAAACATATCATAAATTTATAAAAAAAATTATTTAACATATAAAAAATATCATATAAAAATATAAAGTTTAAAAAAAATAAAAAAGTTTACGTTTTATAAATTTTTAAATCATATCATAAATTTATGAAAAACTTAAATTTATTAAAAATTTAAAAAATATCTTGTTGTTTTATGTTTAAATATTCTTTTAAATTAATGTTTAAATATTCTTTTAAATTAATGTAAAAAATCAAGTTTTAATTTTAATTTTAATTTTAAATTATAATATAAATAAAATATATTTAAAAAATAAAAAATATAATATAAATAAAATATATTAAAAATTATACTAAAAATATAATCCAAGATTATTAAATAAAATGTTAAATAAATTATATAAAAATATGAAATGGAGTGAAAAAAATAATTTAAAAAAATAATTAGAAAAATTCTCCAGGCAGCCCCGCGGGTTTCATAGTTGGTGCACCTTAAATGACCGAGAGGCTGTGGGGAGGATGGACGGCGGCAACGGCGGGGAGGCGTATTCACGGTAGCCGTAAAATCGCTGGAGCAAGGACGACGGAGCGGACGGCGGAGTGTCCCAAAACAATTTTTGCGATATCCATCATCTGGAGGAAAATGTAGTAGCGGAAGGTGTACACGGGGATATCCAATCTCCAAGGATAGTTTGCCAACTTCTATGCTCTGTTTAGTTCATAGTTCTCATTTATTATATAGCTCTATTCATTTTTTGTAGTTGGGCTCCATCTTCTACCATATTTTGATCTCTCTTTCCCATCTCTATTTTTAAATTTGTTATCTAACTCAAATGGGTTAGTTGCAACGTGGACTGCATCCTCTGCATTTTGGTTTTTTGGTGGTAGGGTTTTCTAGTTTCTGGTTATCTAATTAAATTCAGCTTTATGGTTAGTTTGGTTTAGTTTTGTTGTCAAATTTATAGTTTGTAAATATTTTAAGTTGTCTTTATTAATATATATTATGTGCTTTTGTGTTTCAGCCCCCTTAAGAAAAAGAAAGAAATATCAATACAGGATATCAAAAATTGGATGAATATTTCTTTGATATTATTTTACTTCCATCTCTCTTTTACAACTAATAATAAACTCCCTATATCTACAATTTGAAAATCTTTTGTCTGATATATTTTTTGCAAGATTATTAATTTTCTATTTTTAGTAAATTTCATGCTTATTTGCATGGTTAGAAAGTTACTAATAATTGAAACCAAACTCGAGTGACACTATTTGTCAACTTATACTAATTACATGCAAGAATTAAAAGATATTCAAAATTGCAAATTGCGAAAATTTATAAAAAAACACAAAAAGTCCAATTTGCCACATGTCCTCATATATTTTATTTATATTCTTGATTTGTAATCTAATAAATTTTACATGGAATTCTTATCTTTCTTGGACAACTTGGACTTGAATTTAAACTTGTAATAGAATTAGAAGTGAGGCTACTTAGTGGACTTTTAATACTTGGAATTAAATATTAGTGGGATTTTCAATAAAAATATTATCAATATATCACTATTAAAAGTGAATTTAAATTCTCAACATGACCTTTTATTATGACATTAAACTCACCTTCATAAGAAATCACATCTCATGACACACTAATATTATTAGTAAGAGGATTGCACATCCTAAAGCTTTATTTTGTTCATTGTCCCAAACAAAAACACATGATTCACTTTTTGGATATGACTTTTATCTTTTTTAATTAGCTACATGTGTGTATTCTAAATAACAATAAAAATATAAATGATTAACACTAGGAAATTTTTTTCCTGCTAGTCTTGATAAGGTGTCATCTTATGAAGTATAGTAATGGGATTTCAATTGGGAATATACACTTTGTAGAAATCGCATCAACTAAAATAAATTTTCTCAATCATTTTGATTGTGGCATAAACTATACTATTTTAACCATTGTACAATTCTTCCTTGCAAATACTCCATTTTTATGTGTGTAATTAATGACAAGTTTTTAAGATCATAACAAGATAAAATATCTTGAACAAAATTCACATTAGTGTTTAGTCCTTAGGCACTTTATTTTGTAACCACTTTCATTTTGCATGAGATATTTATATCTCTTAAATGTATCAAAGGCTTCATCTTTTATGTTTAAAAATAAACCCAACACTTTTGTGAATAATATTGAAAAACAATAATAAAATATAATCACCTATCCAAACTTTTTATTAGCATAGAATCACAAATGTTGTAATGAAGTAGCTAAAATGGATAATGGCCTCTTGGTGTAGTACCTTTTAGAAATTTGTCTCTTATATGTTTGTTTTTAGCACATCCTTAGTACATCCTCCCCAAGCCTCCTTTGGTTCTTCAACCTTAGAAAAAATGTAAACTAATTCATTTGATGTTAGTATCTTCAAAAAGTATAAATATTGAAGTAACCATAACTACAACCAAATTTTTTCTTCATATGCCATATTAACAATATTACTACTGTGTTTAAAATTTTCACTAGGAAATTTCTACTTTTTGACATAGGTACAACCATAATAAATCTATTCTTTTAATCTTATCCTATATTTTATATTGGCTATTTTTAAACACTACTTTATAATTATTTCACACAATTGTTCACACTTGATAAAATATAAATAAACTATAGAGTGTAATTACTATCTCTAACACTTTTTGTACATTCTATATTATGAATTTACGTAGCTCCTTTTACCACAACCTCTAAGGATTTATCATCACCAATCTTGATTTTGGATTTGAAAATTTTATCTATTGTTGAAAAAAATCATTATTACTTAACATGTGATTAGAACAAATTGAATCTAAATACTAAACCTCTTTTGATCCTTTTTGAGCTTTGTCACAAGATAATAATAAATGGTTTAGAGAAGCCTCACGATTCTCACGAACATAATGAACACTTTTTTAGCTATTACCTAATTTTAGTTTGTAGTCCCTTTCAAAGTGATCATGTGTTTTATAATGATAACATTGAATACTTTTCTTATCAAATCGAGTTTTACCACTTCTTACATTCCAATCTCTTCTATGTCTGTCTAGTCTTGAGTAATTCTAGTTCCTATATTTTCCTTGTAAATTGTATTTTGTATTTTGTTGTTTCTACTATTTTTACGTTTGTTCTTTGTGATCTAAAATTTTGCCAAAAAAATATCTCATCACTTCCTCCAAATAAGTCTAAGTTTATCTTCATGAGACATGAGAGAATCACCCGTGAGACCAAACTTGAGAGTATCAAAATGTTTATTTTTCTTAGAGCTTATTGCAACATAATTCCATCTTGATGTTAGAGAACTCAACACATTTCTGGATAAAACCTTTTTGTTCACAAGTTCTTCCAAAGTAGCCTTTTTTCTAACCACATCCTTTACTCACACACGATAATCACTCACACTCTTGACTTCTTACATCTTCAATGTTTATAACTTAACAACTTTGTCTTGATCATTTCCTTCATAAACTTTTTATAGAGTCTTCTATACATCTTTGTCTATATTTATGCCTACAATCCATAAAAATTAAGTTCTTATTTAAAATTGTTTGAACATGAAGTAATGCTATATAAATATTCTTCTTAACCTCCTTCCTATCTATTCTATTTTTAACTGTAATTATAGTCCAATTAACTGACTCTTCCCAATCTATTTCTATAATATCTTATAAATCATAATCATATACATTATATTAAAAAATAACAATAAATCAGTTTTTGACATGAACAATTGTTAGAAAGATATAAACTATGAAATCTATAAAGCATACCAGTTACTTACTCTAATATGAAGTGAAGGTTTTGAAACTCAGAAAACTAATTGCAATAATAAAATAAAATAGAAACGAAACATATATTAGTTCAATAAAATAAATTTCCCATAGCTATGTAAAAAATTTCATACAGCTGCACTAAAATTTGTCAGTGAATGCAGTAAAAAGCTATAAACAGAACTACACAGACCTTTGAGGTTTTTGAAGTTTCTTCTCATTCTATAAACAACGCAGTTGGTTTCGTAACGAGGTTGTCTGCAAAGTAACATTCCATGAATCTGAAAAACAGAAGTTAAAAGAAAGCTTGCAACACAAGCACAGAAGTAAAGTAGTGGATTACGAATGTGCCCTAACTCTTGCTTTTAAAGAATAATTTGGCGAAATCGACGGCCCAGCGAAAAAGGATGCCATGATCTGACGGTGTAGAAAGCAAGCCGCCTTTGAAGACGACGTGAACGATAAGTTGTCAATTCCTACTTGTCTTCCTCCTCCATCACATGCTTGCCAATAAATACCACACTCTCCGCGCAGCCAAGTCCCAATCAGTAAAAATATTAAATAAAAATATAAATTGAAATTAGTTCTTTTACTAAAAAGAGGTGCAATGGTTTAGCAAGGGGTCCTCACATGTCATAGTTATCGGCTTATCACACTTTTCGAGAACTCGTGCACACACTTTGATGGTTATGTGGTTCAAAATTTTGTCGATAACCCCATCCCAAATGGAAAAAAGGTCTCACTTTGTAAATACATTCCCATGGTGATGTCAGCAAACACTACATACTAGGACCATTTAATGGAGGATACGTTAGCTCATTTTTAAAAATACCTAGACAATACGGGAGGCCATAAAAAATAAATGAATCAAAATAGAGTCATCATCTTTTTATCCAACCTATTTTTCTTTGAAAGACGAGCTTAAAGTTGTTTGAGAATTTCGAGAAACAAAAATTTTGCAAGCGTTTAAGAATTAGGTTTGAAATAATATATTTGGTTATTCCTATTATTTTAGGTAAAATTTGGAATCTCTATAGGTTAAATTGAAAAGAGATTCTTGCATTTGTGCTCATGAATGCCCATTTTTATTTTTATTTTATTGGAGTAAGCAATCAAAGATTACAAAGAGATTAGAAAAACAACCTGCTGCTGAAAACCACCAGCTGTTACAAAATTACAGTATTTTCCAGTGGCATTGCCCATTTTTGCTATATTCCTACCACATTGCCTTTCAATTTAAAGAGATTCTTGCATTTGTGCTCATGAATGCCCATTTTTGCTATATTCCTGCCACATTGCCTTTCAATTTAACTTCCTCTGATTTTTGAAGTCCTATTTTGTTAGAGTAAAGGCTTTATTTACTTAATTAATTTAATCATATTGATTAATTAATTAAGTCACCTTTTTCTTTTTTCACTTAAGCTAAATTTAGGAAGGTTTTTTAAGCATTTGATAATCATTTAATATGCATGCATCATTTAGATATTTAATAATTAATTCATTATTAATTATTAATTATTTTTTAGGGTCTCTATCTTTAGAATTAGATTTCTTTATAAGGATGACATGTCCTTCATTGTAAATTAAGCAATATTCAATCAAGCATTCAATTCTTGTTATTGTCTTCAATATTCTCGTTTGTTGTGCAATTTCTCCTTTGTATATAACAGGTATTCTTGCAGATGATTATCTGGGCTTGTGGGAATTCAACAATAATGAATTCTAACATATTTTTCTTCCTTTTTGGCTATATTGGTCAAATGAAACCTAAAGTGTTACACCCTATAAAGAGTCGCTTGGACAATATAAGAGACACAGATGTTGGAGATTTTTCCTTTCATGATATCATTAGGAGGTTACAAAATCAAAATATTTCTCCCATTATATAGAAAATTATAGATAGTGGGATCTTGTGCGCTGGAGGATACTCACCAATTGTTGAATGTCCTGAATTAGTCTTTACATGTGTCCAAAATTATCATCATGACTCTCATGAGATCTGAAGCTTGAATTAGTTTATAGTAGCAAGAATTGATACTAATTCCTTGTCTCTCACATTACAAATACCTAAAAGAGAGAAATATGTGGGTGTTTCTTTATAGACAGGTTGAGAGTTTTTCCAGAATCAGGTAGATTTGTGTCTCTCCCATATTGCTCAGCATTGGTTGAAAGTGGCGTGAAAAGTCAAATCTAAGCTACCTTCTTGTATAAAGACTGAGTTGTTCTAGGATGATATCACTGACATGATTGTATTATTGTATCACATCATTGGGAAACCTAATGTAGAGTATTTTGAAGAATGGATGTGCTAATTTATTTTAACTATTTGTGATGATAACCATTATGTTGACTGGGTGACTTTGATAAGTGAAAGCTTGCATGAATAGTTGGTGAATTTCGGTAAGAAGCCACAATTTTATCTATGCTCTGTGTTGTTCTATGTGTTAGCCATTAGACAAAATAAGTCTGGATAGGCTTAAGGAAAGAAGGATCTATCACAAAAGGCATCCCTATATATAATTTTTATCCTTAGTTGCAAAAGAAAGAACGCATGAAAGAAGCCTATCATGTCCATGACACCTTCTTCATGTCTCTTATGAGAAGAATTAAGGGAGTCTTGGAGAGAATATTTTCAACAGAATCCATCTCCTTGACAATGTGGTTTAGTAGCTATTATATTTAGTTGAACGCTTTCTTCTATTTGAGAATTGGGGGTTGTGAAAAAACCACATTAAAATTGCCAAGGTATGATTATGATTATCTTTTGTTCTTAGAGATTTTTTCCCAAATGGATTTTGTTAATATTAAGTATGTCGCTATGAGAAAACAAGGGATATACCTTTCCCTTAAGTTTATCCCATTTTTCTTGTTAGAGTAATGAACAACCAAGTCTTCTGACAAATTACTAGATGGGTTTAGTTTTCACTCCATGCCGTCGAGGAGCAATTTTGATAGTAAGGGCTATGTTAGACATAATATTAATGGGGCAAGCCAATATTCTCAATTACCTCATTTAGAAGATTATTGGGAAGATTGTGCTTACGAAGGGAGGTCCTTAGAAGGTATTTCATGAGGTTGACTTTGGATCAAATTTTTGTATTTGATTTCTCCACAAATTATTGAGGATGAAATGAATGATGGTTCTGACATGATTGATGAATCTTATCCATATGTGATTATGGTCTCATTCCAGTGGCCTAAAGAAAAATATGCAGACATTAGAGTCAGAACTACCAATATTTTGGATAGAATGTATGGATGGTTGGAAAGGAAATTTAGCTCTCATGTTGGTTCTCCTTCACAAAAGGGGACACCTCGAGAGGGAAGTAGTTAATCTTAAAGCTCTCAGGGAACAAAAAATAATGTAGCTATTAAATTGATTCCTCAAAGAGCCAATTCATAACTTGAAGGAAATTAAGATCCTCTTGGAGGAGATCATAGGTTTAAATCTATTTATGAGACGAACATTCCTATCCTTCCCAAAAATAGAAGAGTATTCACGTGACAAGGATTAGTTCTAGTCATTGACATTGTTGATGAGGAGCCTTATTTTTTATCAATTGGAAGGGGATAATCTCTTGGATTCTTTCACAAATGATCTTTATTCTGAAACTCCTACAACAACTTCTTCTCTACCTCCTACTTGTAACCATAGCTGATACTATGACCAATGCTACTTGCAACATGGTTGTGATTTCATCTCCTGCTTGGTTAAATAAAGTTGTTGAGAAAAAGAAAAATAAGTACACCCTTGTGAAAGAGATTTAAATGGATACAATGACAAAATTGTTAGGGGAAGTGCGAAAACCTAAAAGGGTCAGATGGATGGCTAGAGTGATTGTAGACCCTAAAACTAAACATCATATGTTTGAGATTGTTGATCCCAAGCTGGACAAGAATAAGCAAGAAATAATAGTGGAAGAATTCAATATGAGTAGAATTGATATGGGCCTTTCAACAACTAAAGGAGATGTTTATCATGCCAAATTCTCCATAGGAAATTTGTCAAAGAGGGTGAAGACAACAAAAAATAAAAACTAAGAATTAATGCAACCATTAAGTGCATTAACTTCTTTTATTGAATCCTCTTTATCAACCAATGTTTAGACTGTGATTTGTTTTTTAGGTACATCAATAATGGAATATATTAGCTTTGATAAATTAGTGGTTTAAGAGATACCAAGCTATTACAATGGTAGTAAACAATTGGGAAAATAAAGTTTTTCTCAGTGGCCTCTCTTTCATAGAGAATGACTTACAATCTTTCACTTCTCTAATGGAAAAGATAAATATCATTCACTTAGACTTGAAGAACATGATTAAAGAATTTAGGAATTTGTCAACTATTTTCATAGAATTAGATAAAATTGCTAAAATACATCCCACCATTGTAATGTCTTCTTGCTAAAAATATTTTTTTTTACATGGAAAGACATGTTAGAATGGAATCTTCATGTGTTAAACGAATTACAATCAAAGATAATTGTTTCTATTACTCAATATATGTCTGTATTGAAATATTTAAAGAGTGATTTATTTGAAGTCGACATTAATGTTCTTAAGGAAGGAGGGAAAGAATTGTTGGAGAAAGAGGTCATAACAAGATAATTTCATAAGAAAGTTTAGGATATCCTCTCTTTGCCAAATGTAGGAACTCATTCCCTAGACTAGTTAAAAGACGCAACAAACTTGCTCAATTCAATCAAAGACGAGGTCAATGATATACCTGGAAAGATAATAGAAGCTGATCGAAAAATGATAAAATGTAGGACCAAAGTTAATATTATGGGTACTCTGACAACTAACACATTAAATTTGATCATTACAAGATTCAGAGCATAAAGGGAAAGGATGAAAGAGCATGTGGCACAACAATTCTGGGAAAATGTAATAGACATAGCAGCAACAAGTGAAGAGGTGGCAATCAAGCTATTGGGAGAAGATGAAGAGGTAGAAAATGAAGAGACGCGAGAAGAGGACGTGGAGATTTAGAATAGGTTTGTTTTTGTTATGTTTTAATTTTTTTGTTGCTTCCTCAAAACTATTGGCTTTGGAGGGCCTCTTTATTTTAATTATGCTTTAAACTTTCATTTAACTGGTTGTCTTCAGGAAGCCGTTATTTTTTGGTTTAGATCGGTTGTGTAGTTTGTCTATCAATATTTGAAGCTAACAGATATTTTGGATCTTTGTTTTTTTGGGTATGAGAGATTTTTTGAACTGAAGAAATTTACTTTTAGGAAAACTTTGTGTTTCTAGAAGTATATTTATATGTATGTTTGATCTTCTAGTTTCAATTGTTTCAAGGACTTTTAATGGAACTTGCAGTATAGTTGTTTCAAGCATAAACTTTGTGTTGTGTTGGAGATGTTTATTCTTCCTATGTTGAATGCACTATTATGCTAATTGTTCAATTCATAGGTGCTGAAGTAATTGAAGCTTTCTTTTTATGATCTGTTGTGAAGATGCATTAATATTTGTATGAATGTTGAACACAATGGCATCTATGGTTTTATAGATCTATCATCTGATTCTCATACTTTATTGTGAGGATAAATTAGTTTTAAAAGTTTAGTTTATTTTTCTTTCTTTGAAACATCAAAATAATTGTTGCCTTTGAAAGCTTTCTAGTTAAAAGCTACACCTTATTTTCTTTCTAGTTAAAAGCATAATTGAAATTGATTCATTGCATATTATTAAAGGTAGTTGTGCCGTATTGAAACAGGTAGAGAGTGGATATACAAGATCATCCTATCTATATCAACTGTTTGTTTAGATTGTTACTTTGTTGGGCATTGGAAAATAGAGGTAAGTGATAAAACCTGTTAGCAAATAGATTTTTGGTGAATTTGTTGGGGACCTCTAAGGTTTTCTTATCATGGCTGACAATGGTCTTGCCTCATGAAAATATATCTCTCATTTTACAACCAGATTCAGATTGGCAAAACACCCAAGAAGACATTATCTCCAGTTTAAATACATTGGCTTTGAGGTGTAGAAAGAATGTGTGTGAATATCAGTGTGTGCAGTTCATTTTAGAAGAAGAGGAAGTGCTAGCTCAAAACCCTGAGGTATAATTTGAAATTCATTGAACCTTTCCCTCAAGTATGTGTTCATAGAAGACAACTCGTGAGTCCTCCTCCACCTAATAGACATTTAAGATTAGGAGGAGAGAGACTCGCTTAAGGAGAAAATCAACTTATTCCTCCTCAAAGTCCTCTTCAAAATCGTCATTGATAGGTTGGCGACTTTGTTTACTTTATCCATTTTTGTTTAGAAACTGACTCCTAAAAGTTACACTAGGAGCAATAAAAAGAAGCGTGTCCATGATCCTAATTTTGATTTCTTGCAAACCATTATTTTTTATTTTTTTCCTCTACTCAAAAGTTTAAACCTTTGAGCAGACCAACTTCTTCTCCTCATTCCAAATCCTCCTCTTCTAGTGCTTCCTATCAAGCTCTTGTTTTAGTTGGTACAGTTCTACCTTCACAAGCCAATTTTCTTATCTCCCAACCAATAGGTATACCCGTCCCATGGGGAATAGCTATTAGGCCACTCAATCTAACAAGACCCCTACATGAATTGCCTAGAGGATCTGGTAAGATAGTTCCCAAGTTTAAAGGAGATGGAAAAATCACTAAGAAGGAACATATGCATGCATTTTTTGTTGCTTTCTCTATCCTAGGAGTGCAACATGAAGATTTCTCTACTAGGCTCTTTGTGGAATCCTTAGTAGATGCTACAACAAAATGGTTGTATCATTTTCTTGATGACTTGGTTACTAATTGGGTGACTATGAGAACTAAATTAAAAGACACGTTCAAATCAACTAAAAATGAACATGTTTTTTTGGCTCAATTGTCTTGCATGAAGAAAGGAGTGCATGGATCTATTCGTGACTTTGTGGCAAAATTTAATAAACTAGTGAACCGTAATACACAAATTATAATAAAATATGATAATCTCTTGAAATGCTTCTTTATCGATAGTCTACCATTAGATGTTAGTTTTCTCATCAAAACCCCCTAACCTAAAGAATCCTTTTGTAAATCTGGAACCTTTCTATGTATCACTATATATAGCTAGTTTGTCTAGAGCTTCCAATAATGTAATGCTTGTCTAGGTTGCTAAAGCTTTAGGTCTGAATCCCACTTCTTGAAATGGAAAATTCTTTTCTATGCATTCTTCCCCAGTACCTATAATAGGTCAAATTAAAAATGCTCAAGTCACCTTAGCTTCCCATCCCACAAAAAGACTAAAAGTTACAATCCTAGTAGATGATATCCCAACCAATTATGGGATGATTTTGAGCACAAATTTTTGTAAGGACTTTGGGAGGGAAATTTAGATGGATTCATCTTATGCCTCTATACCAACAAATGGGAAATATTTTTGTTTAGAACATGAACCTAAAGAGAAATTTATAGTCCTAAAATCAAGAGATCCGAAAGTTGTGATCCTATACATAGAAATAGGCCTAGGAACTTATATGTATAATTCAATTGGAGAGGAAAGAAATGGTGAAAATATCCCTGAACTATCAAGTGAATTATGGACCATGGATTTTGATGGGAGTTTCTCTTCCTCTGGGCTAGGAGCAGGAGTAGTTATCATTTCCCTGAATGTCTATCAATTTCCTTTGGCTTATAAGTTGGAATTTGGTAATAAAAACAACATAATAGAATATGAGGTTTTATTGTTGGGATTAGCTACCACTAAAGAAAAGGGAATCAAACAACTAAGAGTCAAGGGGGATGCTGAACTTAGAGTCAAATAAGTTCAAAACCAATATACTATGAAGAATGGGAAATTAAGGCATTATTAAAATAGAGTCTGGGATTTATTGAAGACTTTGAAGCCTTTTCAATAGAAGTAGTACCTAGGATTCAAAATACCAAGGCAGATTCTTTGGTTGTGCCTGCATCCCTATTATTACCACATTTTGATTTCAAAGACAAGGTATATATTATGGAAGTAATCTATAGATTGAGTGTGCTAAATAATGTTTTTGATTAATTAAAAATAGGTTTTAAGGGACTCGAAACCCATATACATAAGAAAGATATTCAATATAGCAACAAAATACAATAACAGCAAAACACCAACAAAAAGACCAGCAACAAAGGAAAGCACAACAAGAAATTGGCCTCAAACCCAGCAAAAGACAACAATTAGAAATTCTTCATGGTTTCTTCTGTATCCTGTACCAAAAGCATCATAGCTTTTGCCGCTTCCCTCAAATCAATATTCTCCTGAGTAGTCTGGCTATATTTCATCTTCATTTCCTTCTCCGCCGTAGTCTGCCTAGTTCTATGCCTAGAGGTCTAGTGTTTTAGGCTGGAAGTAGGAGTATCTTCAATAACCATGAGGTCCTTCTCTTGGTTTTTCTTTTCTAGGTGGTTCACCAGCGCATTCATGTTCTCGGAGGAGACTTTTAGAACCTAGAGGCTATGATCCATAAGGCTTTTCAGGGCTTTCTCATTTCTAGCCATCCGGGCATTGACATTGTCCTTATCCTCCTCCACCTGTTCCTTCAGAATTTTGATGACGTCCTCCAGGTGTTTTAGGTTGCCTTTAATCAGGTCTTTCTCCTGCCAGTCTTCCATTTCCATTTCTTCCTCCGCTTCACTCTTCTCCATCTCCTCATGCTGCTTCCCAGAATCAGACATGTTGATCAACTTGTTGATCTTAACTTCCAATTCCCTCTGTTTACCCTGCATGCTGGTAATGTTTTCCACCACCCACTTCTGAAAGTTGAAGAATTCAAGGGTGCAATTGCGAGCGGTATTCAGTATGGTTTCCGCAAAATCCTTGCTTTGTTCCGTCTCCTCCTCATTAGGGTTTTCACCCTTAGGCTTCAGAGCCTCTCTCTCAATTTCTGAGCTGACAATATTATGTTGACAATTCTCAGAATTCCCCCCTTCCTCTCCTTCCCCATACTCCTCCTTATTGATCTCCTTTTCAGAAATTTCTTCATTATTTTTTCCTTCTTCTTCCTCACAAAGCACATTTGTTTCTTCCTGCACATTAATCTTCCTTTTTTTATGGGAAGGGGTTTTGGTCTCCTTAGTCGAACCATAGTCTATGCTTTTCTCAGAAGTCTGAGCATTAAGAATTAAAGGGTCATCCTTTGTTGCCCTAGTCTTATTCTTCATATATTCATAAATCAGTAGGATGAGACCTTGGTGTGCAAGAGGGTAGGAGCTGGGTTTTTTAATGTGGTCAGCCAAACTCTCGTTCAGAGAAGAAGCAAGATAGAAGGGAAAAGAAATTTTCACCCCATGGCGGAAGTGGTTCAGGATGGCAAAGTGATAATTGTAAATTTTTGTAAACCTACCATCCATAGTTAAATATTCCATTAATGCCCTAAGAATTTTTTGCCAGAAAGGTTTTACCTGTTGGGGGGTGAAGTAAGAGATATTATCCTTCTTCTCCAGGTTTCTCTTCTCATCCTCTGTCTTAGGGAATTTTTTGAAGGCCTCAGCGGTGTACTTTCTATCCCTATAAAATTTGGTCCCCTCCATCTTGAGCCCCATTACCTCTGAGATCAGGCTTTCATCAATGTGCCAGATTTCCCTAAACAGGGTAGCCCTGTTATTGCTCCATCTTTTTGTGAAGCCCTAAGAAACAGAGCTTCTACTACCATGGAGCTTCTCCATGTAATCCGTGAACCCGTTTCGATGGACCCTTCTCCACACCTTCCTTTCACTCTTCTAGTGCTCACACCCAGATGGTTCATTCCTGTTAAGGTTGCCTCCCATTTTGCTTTTCAGGTCACAATCACCTCTATTATAGCTCTCGGCCCACAAGTAAAACTCTGTGTTTCTGGTTTCTCCTTGAAAAGATACTTTCACAATTTTGAAATTGTCTTTCATGTTCATACGAACTTGGCTATTATTACAATTACCTCTCGCACACATGTGTTCTTGGTAATGATGCCTAGAAGCACTCATCAACTGACAGTTCATCCGCCTCCATACTCTGTCATTGGTTCTCATTCCCCAAAATTCAATCATAATATTTACTTGCTCCATTAAGGCGATCAAAAAATAATTGTTCCTTAATCTCCCACTTAATGTGATCTTCCCCTATATATTTGATCCCCTTTTCCAAATTAACCCCTTCATTAGCAAGGATATCTGCTACCTTGTTACCCTCTCTAAAAGTGTGGGTTAAAATAATGCTAACATAGTTATTAAGGATAGTCTTAGCATTTTTAATAATATTAGCAATATTCCAGGAGACTGAACTAATCCCTTTGAGGGCTTGTATAATATTTAAGGAATCCCCTTCAAGCCATATTTTTTTAAATTTGAATTCCTGGGCTAACTAGAGGCTCTTAAGCATGGCCATAGCTTCAGCCACATGGTTGTTTTGGATTCCAAAAGGGGAAGCAAAAGTAGCAATACACCTTCCTTGAGCATTTCTAATAACTCCACCTCCACCAGCCTTTCCAGGGTTCCCTTTAGCAGCCCCATCAAAATTAACCTTTATCCAGTCATAATCAGGGAACCTCCAAACAATGTTTTCTCTCTTCTTCTTGTTATCCACTCTGTAGACCTTATCAATCAGGTTCCATTCAGTAATAATGTCTTTTTCCATATCATTCAAATTTATAATAGCCCGTTGCTAATTATTCTTGTGAGGGATGTCGATGTTCTCCTTTATAGCCCTGCATATTTTTTCAAAGACAACTTGAGTATTACACTTTTCTTCCCTAAATATCCTGTTATTCATTTCTTTCCAAATGCCCCAGCATATCATGGGGAGTGTCAGGGACCACAGGTTTTTAATAATTTGGCACTTGGTAGGAAAATTCCATTGCCATATTATATCCTTAATGCTTTTGTTCATGACCCAATTAATTTTCCATTTTTCCCATATTTTACACCAGATTTCCCAAGTGTAGGAGCAATGAAAAAATAGGTGATCAACTGATTCCTCCTCCTTCTGACAGAGCTCACATCTGTTAGGGAAATTGAAGCCCCTTCGGATTAAATTATCAATAGTAAGGATACTATTATAGGAAGCAAGCCAAAAGAACATGTTGACTTTTGGGATCAGGAAGTGTGCTAAATAATGTTAACCATTAACAACTTTTCAATAATGATAAGAAAATCATTAATTTCCTGGAAAATGCAAATGCTTTCTCTCACATGTTTTTTGAAGGAAGCATTGAAGAGATAAATGATGTCCTTGAAGGAGAAATTGGTTCTAAAAATCAAGAAGCACAAGAAATGATCAAATTAAAAGGGAATAAGATCTCCAAAGGACTAGTTTCCTTAGACAATATGTTTAATCATTGTGCGATGAAAAATGTGCGTGCTAAACTAAGGGATAAAAAGAAAGCTAATTAACCAAACAAGAACAAGACATCATACACCTCAAGATTAGAGTGATATAATGAAAATGGAATTCAAATGAAATTGAAAATTCAAACCAAAAATCCCACTTATATTTGATAGTTCCTCGATTTTTATGTATGCTCGATGGCATCATTAGATGTTCGATATTGCTCCATGATATTAATGAAATGATAAATGGATTTGACAAAAATGATAATGGATATGGTTGAGTAAGGATTTTGGCAGAGTAACGGTATGATGTATGAAAAGAGGATCATTTGTTCTAAAATGATGAGGATTAAATAGGTAAGATAAGGAAGGGAAGAGGAGATGAAGAGGAGACACTTTTCCTCCAAAAAGGACAAGTGGCTCAACTAGAAAGAAAAGGAGTGACATGTGCCAATGAGGACAAATGTCTATTTTGGGCAAAGCCACCCAAAAATAGGAATAGTGACATGTCTATTTTGGGCAAGGCCACCCAAAATAGGAAGAGTGACATGTGTCCTATTTTGGAAAAGGCTACCAAAATAAGGAATTGGTTAGGATGTGCACACATGTGTGGGAGGTTAGAAGGGATAGGATAAGGTTAGTTGGAGGGTTGACTAGGCTAGGGAAGCAAGCTGGAAGGAGGTTAGGGAGAAAAGTTGGTTAGAATGTAGGAGACATGTGACTAATTTAAATAGTTAATTAATTATTTAAATGGGGAGAGGGTAATTAATTAATTAATTAAAGGGGATTGGAAATGGGGGAATTAAATAATGGGAATACAATGAAAGGGGTATTAATTAATTAGAAATTAATTTATTCAAAGGGATTGAAAGGGGAGAATTAATTAATTAGATTAATTAATTCAAGGGATTACTAATTAATTAAGATATTTAATTAATTAAATGGCTAAGGAAACTAAATTTGATTAAATTGATTAACCAAATTTAAGTGTGTACATTTTGTCCCTCTTCACAGTGGCACTAGAATAGGATTGCTGCAAAGACAATAAGACACTTGCGAGATCAAAAAAAAAAGGGGAGCAAGAAAATGTCCCAGGAAAACGAAGGAATGGTTAGGGATACCCCCTCGAGAGGGCACACGAGGAAAAAGGAATTGAGTGGTATCTCAAAAGAAATAGTGCCCCAATGGACATGATAGAAGGGGAGAGGCAAAATAGGAAGGGGAGAAAAAAAGGGAAATGCAATGAATTATATGGATGAAATGATCATACCGGCAAAATTGGACGCCATGTACTGAGCACTTATTTTGATTTAACAACATTTGTGAGTCACCAAGGTATGAAGAACCAGGGTGGAATTTCACAACCAATGCATGGACTGACACGTATAAATAGACACACAAGCTAATCTAGCACCACATAGAGTTACAGAGACCCTGCAAGCAACGGTGCTAGAATAACCCCAAGCAAGAGATATGCCCCAATGTAAAATGAGATAACAAAGACCTCATGAGGGTGCAACAAGGGACACATCCAAAAGATATGCCAAGAAAAAAACCAAAAGCAACAAGATCACATCCCGAGCCTTGCTATTCCTAGTGCACAGTGATATAAAAGATTGTGATGACCAAGTTGAAATAGAGCCCTCAGGATCTTGAAAAGATAAACAAAGATAAAAAAGAAACAAAGCCAACATGAGGGCCTCAAATATAGTTTGACAAAAGGATGAGTGATTGGATGAGGATTTGATGATGTCTGACTTGAGGAAGGATACATCCTGTGCAGATAGATGATGGGTGTTGGTGAGAAGGATACATCTTAGATTAACACCAAGATAAAAGATTGATGATGGGATGACAAAAGGTATTTGATACGATCATGATGACAAAGATGATCAAAGATAATTGTTTAAGAACCGACTAATAGTTTATGATCTCGTAGGACACAATTGTCGGATGCCTATGTATAGCAACACCTATATACAAGATGCATAAGGGATATGAACGATGGAGGGAGACCCAAGGATAGACATGATTTTGCCCCAATCAAGAGGAAAGGTGATGAGAGATTGATGACGATGATTGGGAAGGATACATCCCAATGATGATGAGAAGACTGCAATCAAGGCTTGTAGCAAGGCTAGGAACAAGACCAATGATGTGATTGGATGATTTGATTGGTGCCTAACCTAGGATAGTGGAGGAAAATGGATAAGATTCACAGGCCATGCTGAATTGCGTGAAGGAGATGGATTGATAGGATGATAGAATTGGATTGCATGGGGGTAGCCTAGAGCTAGATACCAATGACAAGGGATGCAAGAGGCAATGGAAGGATACGATGGGAGGATTGAAAGGATGGCAGATAGGCGGAAAAGGATATGGAGATGAAAGCATTATGGATCTTGTTTGCAGATTCAAAGACAAGGAATGAAGAGACGAAGGTAGATGAGGATTGTGTAAGGAAGTTAAGTAGCGGAAACAACTTCCTACACTAACCTTGAGAGGAGGGTAATGCAAAACTTTTTCAGATCATTACAACAGTTACAAAAAATAGAAATAGATATAATAGCATTCATACCACAACACAATGATTTACGTGGGGAAAACCCTTTCGGGAGAAAAACCCCACCCTCCAAAAGCAGCTCAATATTTTATTCAGCAATCAAAGATAGATTACAACATACTTGCAGAGCAAGCTCTTCACAGGAGTACCATTAATCAGAGATTCAGAGGCAACTCAATAGCCATAGGACTCTTACACACAACCTCTATCTCACACACCTCATAAATAGGAGTTACAATACAAGAAACCGTCAAATGGTATTACAAAACCATGGGCTAAAACCACCCAATAAGGTGTAGCCGACCTTATCTCCCTTCTAGATGCCCTATGACATGTTAAAGCACACATCAACACGTTTCGCTCCCTTTTACAGCTCATTTATGTATCCGATACAAATTATTTTTCCTATTTCAGGAGTACAAACTTTCGGAGGCCATAACTTGAGAACCGGGTGTCCGATTGACGAACCGTTTGAAGCGCCGGAAAGCTCGCGAAGTGCTCTATCACCTTGTAACCCACTTTGCTGGTTACGACCACTTTTCAGGGCGTTTTGGAGCCTCTAAATTCCCCAAAATTAAGTTTAAATATTTTATTGCACCCCTCCAAGACAAAAACTTTAATATCTTCAAAACTAGCTGTGACCTTGTGACGAAACTTTACCGGAATGCTTATCTAGCCAACCAGAAGCTTCAGGGAGAGTTTCGCACCATTTCGTGCTCAAATGAAAACTTACTATAAATAGTAACCTCGCATAAATGCAAGGTTGAGACACCATTTTTCCCAACAAATCTCCCACTTGTCGAACACCTTGCAAGAGCGGAAGGGAATGTCAACACAATGAATCAATTGCTAGGGGCCATAAGGCCCATAGACTCTGAACACCATCTGAACTTCTCTGTGCTCATAGCCTTAGTTAAAGCATCTGCAATATTCATCAAAGTTTCCACCTTAACCAGCTTCACCCTACCATCTTCGACCATATCTCTAACAAAATGATACTGAACATCAATATGTTTGGTCCGGGCATGAAATGTCGGGTTCTTAGCTAGGCTAATTGCACTCTGACTATCACAGTAAACTGTCACTATACCTTGTTTTATTCCAATATCCGAACACAGTCTCTTAAGCCAAATGGCCTCTTTACAAGCATGAGTAGCTGCCATATACTCTGCTTCAGTAGTGGATAAAGCAACCACAGCCTGTCGCTTACTCATCCAACTAATTGCACCACCAAACAAAGTAAACACATAAGCACTGGTGGATCTTCTGCTATCAATATCACCTGCCCAATCTAAATCCACATAACCATGGATATCAAGGGAAGTCATGTCTCCAACTGAATTACCATGATAACACAAAGAATATTCTAAAGTACCCTTCAAGTATCTGAAGACTCTTTTGACTGCATCCCAATGAACTCTACCAGGATTAGACATATATCTAGAAAGTACTCCCACTGCTTGGGCAATGTCTGGTCTAGTACAGACCATAGCATACATCAAGCTTCGAACCGCACTCTGGTAAGGCACTCTGCTCATGTCTTCCATCTCCAATGGGGATGTAGGACAATTTGAAATAGATAGTTTCATTCCAACTATAAAAGGAACACTCAATGGTCTACAATTCTGCATGTTGAACCTCTGTAACACTGAATTCACATACTTACTCTGGCCTAGCCATAGCTTTCTGTTCACCCTATCTCTTCTAATTTCCATCCCAAGAATGTGCTTTGCTGCACCAAGATCTTTCATTTCAATTTAGCAGCGAGCTGAGACTTCAGTTCTGAAATCATACCTTTCCCTTTACCAATGAATAACATATCATCAACATACAATGCAATGAATAAGAAATGATCACCATAAGATTTATAATAAACACAGTGATATGATTTAGAATGTTCAAATCCCAAACTCAACACATATGTATCAAATTTCTGGTACCACATCCTAGGACTTTGTTTGAGGCCATACAAAGATTTCTTCAATTTACAGACCAAATTACTTTTGCCTTTCACCACATAGTGCTCTGGCCGTGTCATATAAATATCTTCCTCCAAATCACCATGAAGGAAAGCAGTTTTCACATCCATTTGCTCAACCTCTAAATCATAAGTAGTAGCAATAGAAAGCAAAAATCTAATGGACGTCATTTTTGCAATAGGAGAAAATATCTCACCGTAATCAACACCCTCAACTTGAGAGTAGCCTTTTGCAACCAACCTTGCTTTATACTTCTCAATGCTTCCATCTGAACCAGTCTTTTTCTTGAACACCCATTTACAACCAACAGGTTTTCGTCCTTCAGGCAATGGTACAAGATCCCACGTATCATTCTTTTTCAAAGCTGCCATTTCTTCCTCCATAACAATCTTCCAGGATTCTGCATCATTCATACCTAATGCCTCTTCTACAGATTTCGGTTCATCCACACTAGTATTCAGAGCAAAAATACATCTCCAATCATCAGGTGAATACCTTTCAGGTGGTTGTCTATGTCTTGTAGACCTTCGAACAAGCTGAGTTGGAGGTTCTTCCTCCTCTTCTGAAGATTCAGAGCTAGACGAGCTCTCCTCAAATTCTTGCCTATCTAGGGGTCTCGATTCAACTCTTTCAGGTGTAGAAGGAAGTTGAATCACATCTTCTTTTTTAGTCTGTTTTGGCTGCAATGTAACAGAAGGAGACTTAATTTCTCTAAAAATAACACTTCTACTGTGAATTACCTTTTGTGCAACAGGGTCCCAAAGCTTGTATCCTTTCACACCATAACTATACCCGATGAAGATACATTTCACAGCCTTGTTCTCCAACTTTGTTCGCTTCTCCTTTGGCACATGTGCATATGCCTCGCAACCAAAAACTCTAAGATGTCTCAATGAAGGCTTGTGACCTGACCATGCTTCCATAGGCGTTTTATCAACAAGAGCTGATGTAGGAGACCTGTTAATCAAGTAGCAAGCAGTGGCAACAGCTTCAGCCCAAAACTTTTGTTCCAGACCAGCACCACTCAACATACTCCTAGCCTTCTCCATCAGTGTCCTGTTCATTCTTTCTGCAACTCCATTCTGTTGTGGAGAATACGAAGTTGTCTTCTGCCTATTAATTCCACAGTCTTTACAGAATCTATCAAAATCATTAGAGCAAAACTCACCGCCATTATCAGTTCTCAAACATTTTATTTTCTTTCCAGTCTGCAACTCAACCATTGCTTTAAATTCTTTAAAACGACTAAAAACTTTAGATTTACTCTTTAGAAAATATACCCATGTCCTTCTACTAAAATCATCAATAAATGAAACATAATATGTGGATTTTCCAATCGAAGAGACATCTACTGGACCAAACACATCAGAATGGATAAGATTCAAAACACCACAAGTTTTATGAGAACTCGAGTAAAACTGAACGTGGTTTTGTTTTCCATAAATGCAATGCTCACAGAAATCAAAGTCAAGATTACAATCATTCAAACCTTCAACAAGATTTTTATTTTTCAAGGTCATTAGACCCTTTTCTCCAATGTGGCCAAGTCTCTGGTGCCATAACATAGTCTTCTCTACAGGTAACTTTGCTTCAGATGAAAGAGCACCCTTAGGTACCCAAAAACCATTTCCATCTGCTGAAGGTGAAACCTTCAAATCTTCCAGTGAAGTATCCACAGATTTACTTTTTACAGAAGTGCTATTACACTCAACAGTGTATGCTTCAAGCTTATACAAAGTGCCAAACCTGACACCTCTAGCAACTACCATAGCACCCTTAATCATCTTACATCCTGTTTCAGAAAAGACTACCTGCACACCTGCATCTATTAGTTTGCTCACAGATAACAGGTTTCGTTTTAATCCAGGGATATGCAGCACACCATTAATTCTTTTTATTCTACCATCAGAAAACCTGATTCTAACTTTACCTCGACCAACAATGTCTAGAGGTGAATCATCACCCAAGTACACCTTACCTCCATTAAATCCTTCATATTCAGAAAACCAATCTCTATTGGAAGTCATATGAAAAGATGCACTGAGTCAATTAGCCAGGCATCATTACCTGTATGAGTCGCCAAAGCCGCAATAAATGCATCGCCATCTTCCTTGTCGGACTCAGAATCAGAATCAAACTTTTTCTTTTTCTTCTTCTTCTTTTCTTCTTTGCAGTCCTTACGGATGTGACCTGATTTACCGCAATTCCAGCAAATGACTTTGGACTTTCCAGGAGATTTCGATCTCCCTTTGGATTTGGACTTGTCGCGCTTCTCATTCTTCTTTCCTTTCTCCTTAGGTCTTCCACGAATGGTTAGGGCTTCCTTTGAACTGATGGATACCTTCCTTCGCATCTCTTCACCGAGTAGGGCACCCACCACGTCTTCAGATTTCAAAACAACAGAAGTACTACCGATAGCCATAACAAGAGAATCCCACGAATCAGGCAAAGAGCAAAGCAAGATCTGACATTTCTCCTCCTCATCCATCTTAACACCGACGGATACTAATTGAGCCACAATCATATTGAATGCTTCTAGGTGGTCTGCAATTCGTCCACCCTCTTCCATCTTCAAGGAATACAATTTCTTTCTTAAGAAAATTTGATTTAATAAAGATTTCACTTGATACATCTCACCAAGCTTAGTCCATAGCTTCTTTGCAGAGTTTTCTTCATGGACATTGATTAGAACAGAGTCTGCCAGGCACAGTCTGATTAGACCCTTGGCTTTTCGGTCCATAACATCATACTGAGCTGCCGCAGTAGGATCTAAGGGCCTTTGGACATTCGCATCAACAGCATCCCAAAGATCTCGATCTATTAGCAGATCTTCCATCTTCAGCTTCCACATCTCAAAATTACTTCCATTAAATTTCTCCACCTCTATTCTCCCTGACGAACTTGCCATCTGAATATTCCTGCAACAAGATCAAAAAGTGTCTTCTGCACAAGCTCCCACTCAAATCTGGATTAGTTCAAAAAACCCAACTGCCCACAATTGAAACCAAAGGTGATCAGGCTCTGATACCACTTGTAAGGAAGTTAAGTAGCGGAAACAACTTCCTACACTAACCTTGAGAGGAGGGTAATGCAAAACTTTTTTAGATCATTACAACAGTTACAGAAAATAGAAATAGATATAATAGCATTCATACCACAACACAATGATTTACGTGGGGAAAACCCTTTCGGGAGAAAAACCCCACCCTCCAAAAGCAGCTCAATATTTTATTCAGCAATCAAAGATAGATTACAACATACTTGCAGAGCAAGCTCTTCACAGGAGTACCATTAATCAGAGATTCAGAGGCAACTCAATAGCCATAGGACTCTTACACACAACCTCTATCTCACACACCTCATAAATAGGAGTTACAATACAAGAAACCGTCAAACGGTATTACAAAACCATGGGCTAAAACCACCCAATAAGGTGTAGCCGACCTTATCTCCCTTCTAGATGCCCTATGACATGTTAAAGCACACATCAACACGTGTCGCTCCCTTTTACAGCTCATTTATGTATCCGATACAAATTATTTTTCCTATTTCAGGAGTACAAACTTCCAAAGGCCATAACTTGAGAACTGAGTGTCCGATTGACGAACCGTTTGAAGCGCCGAAAAGCTTGCGAAGTGCTCTATCACCTCGTAACCCGCTTCACCAGTTACAGCCACTTTTCAGGGTGTTTCGGAGCCTCTAAAGTCCCCAAAATTAAGTTTAAATATTTTATTGCACCCCTCCAAGATGAAAACTTTAATATCTTCAAAACTAGCTGTGACCTTGCGACGAAACTTTACCGGAATGCTTATCTAGCCAACCAGAAGCTTCAGGGAGAGTTTCGCACCATTTTGTGCTGAAATGAAAACTTACTATAAATAGTAACCTCGCATAAATGCAAGGTTGAGACACCATTTTTCCCATCAGATTGGGAGAGGAACTGATTATGGATAAAGGGAAGGAGGAACTAGGAGGTCCAAGGATTGGTGGATGGATGGATATGATAAGATGAAGGGATGGAGGAACTAGAAGATAAGGATGGATGGATTGTTGGATATGATAAGATGATCCACAGAGGGATAGGAAGTTGAGGGAAGCAGATGGAAGATAGGATGATGGAGTCCAAGAGGTGCCCAAAGCATGTATACATGGTGGCCTTTTCTTTGTTTTTTCTTTTCAAGATCCAAGGAGGATGCAAGAAGTGAACCGGATAGGATATGATGGATATGGTAGGTAGATGGAGATAGAGGAAATGGCTAGATGGGCAGAAGAAATTTTCCCCCAAGCGTGGAGAGAAAAAGGATGAGGGTAATTATGCATGATGCCTATTTTCCAAGTTTTCATCATAGTACTTGTCCAAGGTGCTTGTTTGCCAATTTTTCACCACAAGATGAATTTTTCTCTTGTCTTTTTTTTTTTGATTTTTTGGAATTTTCTAATTTTGGGAGGAAATTAATGGATGGAGCTAGATGAGGATAAGTGGATTTTGAGGATAGATGGATGGAGGAATCAAGCATCAAGTTACATATCAAGGTATTAGGAGCCCATTTGGAGAGTTCAATGGATGTTTGTACAACTTTATTAGGAAGGAGTGAATTATGCAAAGGCTTGGATTAGATGGTTTTGATTGGGAGTGTAAGGGATATGGTAGTGGAAAGTTTTTGGATGGAATTAGGGAAAGTGAGCGATATGGGAGGATGTTGTTAGGACCAACATTTCCCCATGTTGTGGAGGAAGTGAGATGAGTGGAGGGGAGATGGATGTAGCATGTGGATATGGTGGAGGAATTATGATAGGGAGCTTTGGGACATAGGTACCCAAAATAGATAGGAGATGAAGAAGGAGAATGTTTAGTAGGTGGACTAGAAATTTTGGATGCCATTGTAGGTATTTATTTTGGATGCATTGCTTATTTTTTCTTTGCTTCTTTGTGTTTTAGAATCCACACTATTTTTTCTTTTGTTTTAGTCAGCTTTTGCGGCCTTTGAGATTCATTGCATTTTTGTATCAGCTTTTGCACTAATGGAACATATCTTTTTGAGTAGTCATGGTCATCTTTTTATTGTTGTGGCTATTTAGCTTTATGCATTTTTTATTTGGCATCCAAATTTATGCTAGTAGCCTTGGAAGGGGTGTGCAGAGGTGTAGGGGATGGAGGAAATATGGATGAAGTGATGGATGTAGGATGTTGGATGGAATGTGAGGACATGTGCCTTTGTTTATCTTGACTAGGAATGAAAGGAGTAGGATTTTTATGATGGGTTATGGAGATAGTGGATTTGTGTATGGAGGGACGAGTAGGAAAAGATGGAGGATGAGATTTTAGGATATAATGGCCCAAAATGGATTTTGAGATATAGGGACCCAAAATGGATTTAGAGGAAGAAGGAGGAATATGGATGGATTTTTTAGATCTATATTATGGGGGAGGGGGAATGACGATAAATGATTTGGAGGAATGATGGGAAGATGGGATGGTAGGTTTGGAAGCATACTTGGATTTTGCATTAGTTGTACCAACATTTTTATTTGAAGTACCTTGGTATATGTAACCAAGACCATGAGATTATGGATGTGCTTTGACATGGATAGGCTCCAAAGTACCTTTCTCATGTAGGCCTAATCCTTTTCCTTGATAGTTCATTTTTTGAGCATTTTATTTAAAGTAGGATACTTGTTCTCTAGGTAATAAGATGTGAGTCCTTTATCGGATGGAGGAGAATGGGTGGTGCATATGAGATGTTCTTTTGTTGGGAACGAAATGCTATGGATGAATGTAAGCGAACCAAGGGGATGAAGTTATGGTGATGGGATGGTTTGGATAGGAGGAAATGGAGGATCAAGACGTGGAGTATATGGAATGGGAGGATCTTGACTTGGATCAATAATTTTTTGAATATTCTCTAGAACAAGAGCTTGACATGGAGTAGGCGGAATGGTAGGATCTTGACTTGGATCAATAAAGTTTTCAACATGCTCTGGAACAAGATCTTGACATGAGGGGATTGGTATGGATGGTGTGATGAGGAGTAAGTGAGTAGACTCTTCAGAGGTAATGGATCGAACAATGGAAGATTCAATGACTTGTGTGGATGGACTAGATGGAAGGATGAGAGATTCTTCAATTAGGATAGATGGAGTAGATGGAAGGACAAGGGGTTCTTCAACTAGGATAGATGGAGTGGATGGAAGGATGGGGAGTTCCTCAATCGGGGTAGATGGAGTGGATGGAAGGATGCGGAGTTCCTCAATTGGGGTAGATGGACTGGATGGAAGAAAGGGGAGTTCCTCAACTGGGGAAGATGAGGTTGATGAAAGGATGAGAGCTTCTTCAATTGGGATAGCTAGACTGGATGGGAGGATGGGAGATCCATCAACTAGGAGAGATGGAGTGGATGGAAGAATGGGAGATTCATCAACTGGGAGAGATGGAGTGGATGGAAGAATGGGGAGATCCTCAATTGGGATAAATAGAGTGGGTGGAAGGATGGGAGATTCATCAACTGGGAGGGATGGAGTAGATGGAAGGATGGGAGATTAATCAACTAGGAGAAATGGAGTGGATGGAAGAATGGGGAGTTCCTAAATTGGGAGAGATGGAGTGGATGGAAGGATGGGAGATTCATCAACTAGGAGGGATGGAGTGGATGGAAGGATGGGAGATTCATCAATTGGGAGGGATGGAGTGGATGGAAGGATGGGAGATTCATCAACTGGGAGAGATGGAGTGGATGGAAGAATGGGGAGTTCCTCAATTGGGAGAGATGGAGTGGATGGAAGGATGAGAGATTCATCAATTGGAAGGGATGGAGTGGATGGAAGGACAAGAGGTTTTTCAGCTAGAATAGGGTGTCTGGATGGAAGGATGATAGGTTCCTTGGATTGAGTGTGAATGATGGTAGGAGTAGGTGATGTGGATTGTGGGTGTACAATCTTAATTGATGAAAGGTTTTTGATGGTGTTAGGAAGTTAGAGAGGAATGATAAATGTGGGAGTTGGAAGGGAAGCTGGTGGATTGAGACAAGATGTGGTGGATGGTGGATTGAGATAGGAGGATGTGGATGGTGGAGGATTAAGTTGAGACAAAGGATTGTGACTGGTACCACATTCTTGTTCATGAATGTGCATCACAATAATATGTGAAGGCGGTGCCTGTAGATAATTGAATCGTGGTTTTGAAATACCAGGTTATGATGTTATTTGAGATTGATATTGTGGAGCACTAACCACTTGTGACACTGATTGGAAAGATGGGGGCACAAATGATAATAGCATTTTGTAATTCATGCCCCTAGTCATAACTTGTGTGACAAATGATGATGGATTAGGATTAGATGAAGGACTGAGATAGGATGGAAGATTATAATTGGATGGAAAATTATAATTGGATGGAGAATTTAGATAAGATGAAGGACTAGAACTGGGTGGAGAATTTAATTAAGATGGAAGATTAGAACTAGATGGAGAATTTAGATGAGAAGGGAGATTAAAACTGGATGGAGAAGTGGGATAAGATGGGAGATTTGAACTGGATGGAGAATTTAGATAAGATCTAGAAGATTAGAACTAAATGGAGAATTAAGATAGGATGGAAGATTAAATTTGATGGAGAAGTGAGATAAGATTGCGATATGACTTGGAGATCTATTTGATTAGGTTGATCAACCATACCCTCGTCATCATCAACATAGGGTGAAGTGGAAGCAAATGAGGGATGACCATACTCATTATAGTAGGATTGAGACATAACTTGGACATCTGTGTTATCAAGTTGATCAACCATACCCTCATCATCATCAACATAGGGTTAAGTGGAAGAAAATGAAGGACAACCAAACTCATCATAATAAAATTACATGACGATTAGTTGATGAGTTGGAGAGATGAAAGATGAGAATGGATGATAGAACAAAGACCAAGATGGGATGAATGAAAAGATTAAACTAGAATAGGGACCAACTCCAAGGAAATTGGAAAGAGGATGAAGATTGATGTTTGATTTTTGATGAATTGATGTCCGGATTGGTGACCTAGGAAGAAAAAAAATGATGATGCAAATTATTGGATGAGAGATGATGATGGATGATAGTGACAATACAACATGACAAAAGACTAATCCTGGTAAAAAGAAACTACTCTGATGGCTTGACAAATCAAAATCGCAAAGAGATGACCAAAGAAATATGAAACTAGTGATGATGAGGATGACAACCCAAATGCTGAATGATATGAAACAAACAATGATCTAACAAAAAATCAGTAACATCTAGATACAAACTAGGATACTACAACCCAAACTGGAATGCAAAAGTGAAGAGCCAAAAATATTGATCGAAAGTGAACTAGCGAACCAAGGACAACACTCTTCTAGCGCAACAATATCTAAGACTCGGAATACACAAGGATAGATACCAACTATTGAAAACTCAAGAGATTTCTAACATAATACGGATAACACTTTGGCAACGTGACAACTTATAAGACCAAGATCACCGAGATAGATCCTAACAGCTGAAGAGTCAAGAAAACTCTAACGCTAAATGAACAGAATTTTGGTAGTGTGACGACGTCTAAGACCAAGATCATGAAGATAACTAACACTTGAGAAATTGAGTAGTTTCTAAGGAAATGTGGACATAATAATAATATCATAATGATGTCTAAGCACAAGATCATGAAAGATAGGTGAGACTGACAGCAAACCCACTAGAGTAAAGAGCAAACCCGCAAGTTTTCAAAGCAAACCTGTGAGATTTCAAATGATAGTGACTATGCTAAGTATGTCAATCTAGCTCAAGATAGAGGCTTCCCACTATACCAAGAAGCAAACCTATTGTAGGACAACAACAACTAGGGTTGTGTGAAATGTGATGTGTTTGATGACTAACATTGATTTTGGAAAAAGATCATTGTGACACAAACATGACAAGCACATATGAATGATAAAATGTAATAAAACAATCATGCACTTCCTAGGATAGTCAAATGATAGTACTTGTTGAATCCTCTAACCATAAAATACCACATCCAACCAGATAGATAGAATCTTGGCAGCACTGGCTCCACCCTCGACACACACTTCTTGAGTATGCCAAGCTTCGAATTTCTAAAGATCCAAAGATATTAATAAATTTTCTTTCGAATTGGGGGGCTACATGGGGGGTGTCTTTGGCATGCATGTATCACAATGCCCGAGTCAACAAGTAGAAGGATTGGAGCCACTATAACAATGGTTCGTAGTAATTTTATAACAGGTCTAGTCCAACAAAAAATTCTTGAAGAAAGCCACATAAGACTTTAATTGAGCTTGTCGTTGTAGAGAAGGCCTCCACATATGATGAATTCACTCAATACTTCAGCCATTTGATCGATTCTTTATAAAGCAACTCAAAAAACACCGCTCGAGGTCACACTAGGAGAGATTCTATCCCCAACGTGCCTCTTTTTTGAAACACTCCCTTTAAGTGATGAGACCCCCAATATGTGACTCGCTACTAAAAATAAAAATGAGTGTCACTAACACTTTTCTCTTGCACCTATGCTCATTAAAGCCAGAAGGAGAGGATAGTGTGTGTTAGTAGTAGGACCACTCTACATGCGCACAACTATGCCAATCACGAAAGACATGGGGTTCATTTCCTTTAATCAAATTGAATTGTGTCTAATTACTCAAAAGACACAACATGTCCATTTTCTTAATTCAATTGAAGTGTGCCTAATTACGTGTAAGACAAAAGATGCAAAGATTGAAATGCAATAAAGGAAATATGTTTTCGTGAAACCCCTCTTTAGCAGTTCTACAACCAATTGTTAATGTTTTAAAAGCATGGGATCTTATTATCGCCTGATTTGTTGCACAAATGTTAGCAAAATATTATCCAAAAACACACAAGCTAGTAGATTAGTCTGAAAATAGCATTCTGGAAAATCATGTAAATGATAATTAGTGATCCCACTATCGTATGAAAATGATAATAGCGAACCCGCAGTTTAAGGGCACAAACCTATTCTTTCAAGATGCAAACCCATTGTTTCAAGGTGCAAACCTATTGTTTCAAGGTGCGAACCCGTTGGTTGTCTAAAATGTGTTCCCGCTATTTGTCTAAAATGCTAACACACAAGTTAGTTGATTAGTACCAAAATAAAATTCTGGAAAATCATGTAAATTATTTTTAGTGATCTCGTTGTTGTATGAAAATGATAATAGTGAACTCGTGGTATCAGGGTGAAAACCCGCTGGTTGTCTAAAACATGTTCTTGTTGTTTGTCTAAAATGCTAACACACAAGATAGCTGATTAGTACTAAAATAGCATTCTGGAAAATCATGTAAATGATAATTAGCGATCCTGCTGTTGTATGAAAATGATAATAGCAAACCCACAGTTTCAGGGTACAAACCCACTATTTCAAGGAGCAAACCCATTGTTTCAGGGTACAAACCCGGTGGTTTTAGTGAATTTGGTGGTTGTATAAAATGCGTTGCCACTATTTGTCTAAAATATGACCCCTCTTGTCTAAAACATGACCCCTCTTCTGTGTATTTAGATGCCAAAAATCATTTATAAAAACCCAAAACTTAAAATGGAAATCTTACCTTTCATATGAAAATGATAATGGTGATCCTGTTATTGTATGAAAATGATAATAGCGAACCCGTCATTTCAAAGTGTAAACCCGCTATTTCAAGGTGCAAACCTATTGTTTCCGAGTGCAAACATGTTGTTTCAAGGCACAAACCCACTATTTTAGGGTGCAAACCCACTGGTTTAAATGAACCCACTGATTATCTATAACGCGGCCTCACTATCTGTCTAAATTGTGATCTCGCTCGTCTAAAATGCAACCCCGCTTGTCTAAAATGTGACCCCACTCATGTAAAATGTGACCCCACTTGTCTAAAATTCAACTCCACTCCTGTGTATTCAAATGCCAAAAAAAATATCATTTACAAAAAACCAAAACTTAAAATGGAGATTTTACCTCTTGTACGAAAATGATAATAGTGAACCCGCTATTTTAGGTAGCAACCTGTTGTTTTAGGGTGCAAACCCGCTGTTTCAAGGTGCACACCTGTTGTTTCATGAAATCATGGGATTGATAAAATAGACTTCCACCTAGGTGCCTAGGCAAAAATAAGCTTGTAGATCCACTTTTTTGCCTGCAAGTGCTCAAAATCTGCAATAAAATGCACTAAAACAACAAAAGAATGTTAAAATGACCCATGAAGTGGGTCCCATCGAGTGTGCAAGACAATGTGTGATAAAAAATGTGCATGCTAAACTAAGGGCTAAAAAGAAAGATAATTAACCAAACAAGCACAAGACATCATACACCTCAAGATTAGAACGATAAAATGAAAATGAAATTCAAATGAAATAGCAAATGAAAACCAAAAATCTAGCTTAGATTTGATAGTTCCTCAATTTTTTATGTATGATCAATGATGTCTTCAGGTGTTTGATATTTCTCGATGATATTGATGCAATGATAAATGGATTTGATAAAAATGATAATGGATATGGTTGAGTAATGATTTTGGTAGAGTAACGGTATGATGTATGAAAAGTGGATCATTTGGTCTTAACTGAGGGGGATTAAATAGGCAAGATGAGGAAAGCAAGGGGAGGTGAAGAGGAGACATTTGTCCTTCAAAAAGGACAAGTGACTCAGCTAGAAAGAAAAGGAGTGACATGTGCCCATGAGGACACATGTCTATTTTGGGCAAAGCCACCCAAAAATAGGAAGAGTGACATGTTATTTTGGGCAAGGCCACCCACAATAGGAAGAGTGACATGTATCTCTAAGGACACATGTCTATTTTGGAAAAGGCGACCCAAAATAGGATATTTTCCCCAAAATAAGGAATTGGTTAGGATGTGTACACATGTGTGGGAGGTTAGAAGGGATAGGAAAAGGTTAGTTGGAAGGTTGACTAGGCTAGGGAAGTGGGTTGGAAGGAGGTTAGGGAGAAAAGTTGGTTAGAATGTAGGAGACATGTGACTAAATTAAATAATTAATTAATTATTTAAATGGGGAGAGGGTAATTAATTAATTTAGGATTAATTAATTAAAGGGGATTGGAAAGGGAGCATTAATTAATGGGAATAGAATGAAAGGGGGATTAATTAATTAGAAATTAATTAACAGGATAGGATGAAAGGGGGATTAATTAATTCAATGGGATTGGAAGGGGACAATTAATTAATTAGATTATTTAATTTAAGAGATGGGATAATTAATTAAGATATTTAATTAATTAAATGGATAAGGGAAAAAAAATTGATTAAAATGATTAACCAAATTTAAGTGTCTACAATCATCATGACCAATATGTTAAACAAAAGAAGTCTAAATCAATCAGAACTTTTGAAGAGTATGAGAAAGTCAACATAGGTACAAAAGAAGATCCTAAGCTAGTTTGTATTGGAAAATGCTATTCTCCAGAAGAAAATAAAAAGTTTAATCTCCTTTCTGAATAGATATAGGGATATTTTTCTTGGTGTTGTAATATCAAAAATCACACCTTGTACCATTGCAACAAGTGGTGCCTTCCTCCATGTCATCGGAGGTCGTGTACCACTATTTTTGTCTTTTTTCCCACCTACATCACTTTGTTAGCTCCATACCAAAATCCTACCAACTCTATCAACCTGTCATCCTCATGATATTAGCGTGACATAGAGACATCTGGATGACACACTATTTTCCCATGAATCTGATAGTCCATAGGTGGTCGTTTGAGCATTACATCTACATCTAGAAGGAATCATAAGCCCTCTATATGCATCCACCAATTTTGGTTTCCTTCCAGGGCCTATGATGCCGAGAGTTTTGGAGCTTGATCCAATTCACCTTCTTGATTGACTTGTCTTCCTCAACCCTTCAGCTACTCAAGCCCATCCAATGACACTTAGTAGGGGTTTTTCTTTTCAGACCTCCAAGGTCTTAACCACTTTGGCTTTCCTCTCATGTGTAGCCACTGGTCTTAGACAATCAACTTCACCTATTGAGGTTGCCACCTCAATCTCCACACACCACTCTTAGGCTCCAACAACTCTTGCAAGGATCACAAAACTCCAACCTCATTCAATGGACTCAAAATGCATCTACATAGTGTCTTTGAAGTCTTTTGAGGCTTTTAGCATCTCTAAACCCATCGCCATGGATTCCTAGCCTTTCTTTGTCTCTACCGGTTACAAACAGGCCTAATTTAATTAGCCCTCGTATATCGATTTTCAAGACTTACTTTGAAAATTACCCAAACAAAGACACAAATAAATTATAGTTTTGGATACCCTTTTCAAGGTTACATACAATACTAAAAAATTGCATCTGGGTTATCCGTACACATAGGGTTTCCAATACTACACTAATTTCAAGGGTTTAGGCATACCTGGGTAACTTGGAAAGATGGTTTCAAAACCCTTCACCAGTCAAAACACATGCTCAAAAAAAATTAGGATTCTTGAAGGGAACTCAAAGGGATTTCCAACCATGTGACTTTTTTTCTTCCACCAATTGACATGTGCTCAGAAATTGCACATCTTATGTTGTCCTAACTCACCAACTCCCAACAGTGAGCCTAGGGCTTCATTGTATCTCCTCCACAAAGAACTGCAAAATAACAAAACCTATTATAAACCTATGGACAAAACCTAAACTATCATTCCACTTTATTTTAATCCTAGTTTAGAGGCATTTCTCCTTAAACCTAAATCTATGGATTCTTAGGTTACAACCTAAACTTATGGATTCTTAGGTTAGAGGCTTTTCTCCTTAAACCCTACTATGCAAGGGTTTTACACCTAGTTACAAAGAATGGATGATATTTCTGCAACTAAATACAATCATTCCTACTAATCAAACTTATTGGAAAGTAAATTCAATGAACACACATTCCCTAAAATGAGATTCTATAGTCAAGTCCTTACTGGACCGTACAAAGCAATGAAAACTCAAGAAAACTGTTAAACAGTGAATAAAACAAGATTGCTTGCAACTCAAAAACTTGTTGTTGCATTCCCAATTCTCCAACTCATATAATGAAGTATATTTTGGCTTATATGTTGATGGTTTATTTGGTTCAACCAACTTTTCAATCCCATCATCCAAAAATTTAACTTTTGCAAAAATTGAAAAATGTTGCTCAACAACTTTTACATCCTTTTACTCTTGAGATGCAACTTTTCACTCTAATGCATTTCAAGGCTGCTGAAGGTCCTCAAAGAATCCTAGAAGACCTAAAAAAAAAACAATAGACTCTTATTACATGATAACAATGATCTAGATTTCTACTCATGTGGTCAACCTTAGCATTACAACTTCTTAGGCTAGCACCATCCTGAACATAAATGACATGATCAAAACTTGGACAACTCAACCATGGCTCTACTGAGTCCCGAATGGCTGGTCCATTAATACATCATTAAAAAAACACACAAAACTTAGAAGAAAACAAAATTTCATGCTTGGAGTGTTAGGTTCCCTACACCATACTCCCCTGGGACAAAGAACTCAAGTCCCATGAGTTAAGAGGTATGCAATCTCCACTCCATGCTGAAGTATATATGATTCTAACATCCACATAGCATCTAAATCAGGTAGCCCTTCCCACTTGATAAGATAATTCTTGTAGACTCCTTTCCTTGTCTTCTTTACTACCTTGGTATCCAAGATACTCTCCAACTTGACTAGTTGGCTTGGTGGAAAATCCCTTAGCCAATCTTCATTAACCTATGATGATATGTCCAGCTAATTTGTTTGTGATTCTCCCTTGTATGGATAGAGATCACATACATTGAAGATAGGAGAAATACCCAAGGTGGGAGGAAGTTCAACTTCATATGCATTTTGTCCATATTTGTACACCACCTTGAGAGGTCCAATCTTCTTCATCATTAGCTTGGTAGGCTGCCCTTTTGGAAGTCTCTCCTTCCTAAGGTATGCTAACACTAAGTCTCCAACTTTAAATTGCACATTCCTTCTTGTTTTATCAGCTTGCACCCTATACTGCTCAGATTTTTGTTGTAAGGACTGCCATACCTTATCATGCACTTCTTTAATACCTTCTACAAAGTTCTCATCTTGTGCACTCTTAGGTGCCATAGAACTGAGGTCTCTGAGCTCTAATATTCCCCTAGGATGAAATCCATACACTATCTCAAGGGGAATTTTACCTATGCTTCGGTTCACTGAGTCATTGTATGTATATTCTACCTTACCGAGTACTAAATCCCAAGTTTGCCCATGTTGTTTTGTAAGACATCTTAGAAAGTTACCCAATGATCTATTGACTACCTCTATCTAACCATTTGATTGAGGATGATAGGCAGATGAAAAGGATAACTTGGTGCCTAACTTTCTCCAAACTGTCCTCCAAAAGTGGCTTAGGAACTTCACATCTCTGTCACTAACAATGCTAATTGGAAGACCATGAATTTTGACTCTCTTTGAAGAAGAGGCCTACAATATAGGTGTCATCATTGGTGCTCTTGGAAGGGATGAAATGTGCCATTTTACTAAACCAATCTACCACCACATACACACTATCAAATCCCCTTGGAGTTCTTGGTAAGCCTAACACAAAATCCTTCCTCAAACATGCCCAAGGCCTCCAAGGGATGACCAAGGGTTGATATAGACCTGCATTACTTGATGATCCTTTTTCTGTTTGGAAGATTGTATATTTCTCTACAAACCTTCTCACTTCTAATTGCAACTTGGGCCAATAGTAAAAGTTTTATCAATTCCAAAATGACCTTCGAGACCTCCTTGATGCTTTTCTTGGATAATATTTTGTCTCATAGAACATTGGGGTATGCATAGAAGATGTCCTTTGAACAATAAACCCTCCTATATCATATATTTTGAATAAGAGACATGTAGTGTCCACCCTTGACTTGAATTGTTTTGATTAGAGTTGACTTTTATTTCATGCATGATAGACTTATCTTGACTATTTATGATAATTTGGATGATATTGTTCATGTGTTTTAGTTACACATTGTGATGATAGACATTATTGTGCATATGCTACTTTGGATGATTTGATCATGTGATTCGATGTATACTATATGCTTACTATGTGATAGATTATCAAAAGATTATATTGATCATGGATTCGATGTTGATTTTGATTACACTAACCTTATTTCATGATTACATTTGATGAGATCCTTATGAGATGTGTTTGACTATCTTTGTGATAGAGACGATTCGACATCACTCATTGCGAGCAGGATGTGTCGTTGTGACTATCTATCACTTACCTATTATGATATATATATATATATATATATATGTATGTATGTATATATGTATGTATGTATATGTTGTATTATCGTTTTGTGGTTGTAGGACCTTACAAGTACCAGACATCGACTCTACTTGGCTTCACAGGTCTGAGCGTGTCTTTAATTCCAATGGCTTATGTGGTTTGGAGATGACATGAGTTCCCTTCACATACACTAGGTGTAAGATGTGCACCAAGTGTCGTAGCATCTTGGCATAATTTGCCACGTCAGTTTGTGAGTTTGATCCTTTCAATATTGTGAGTATGTTTAGAGATGGTTGATTTATTTGATTATGTGATTCTTGATGTGTGATTTTATAATTAATAATGCTTAGTTTAATGCATTTAATTTATTGGCCTTGAGCATTTAATTATTTGATATTTTATGGTTATTTATTTTGTATGATTTTAATATTTATTTGGTATTTTAATCTTTATTGAGGTTTAGCCATTTATTTGATATTTAATTGTTTAATTATTTAATTATTTATTATTTATTGTTTAATAATGCTTTGATGTTTTAATGTTGATTAATATTTATTGGTGGCTTTTAGTTTATTTATTGAGCCTTGGTTATTTTATGTTTATTTATTTAGTCAGCTTTTTTTTTGTATTAAGTATCATAGAAGGATAGTTCACAAAGCTCATTTTTTCTCATTCGAGCATCCACGTCACAAACTTATTACAAATACCAGCTCCTTTCGAGCAAACTTATTACAAATACTAGCTCCTTTCGAGCACCAAACTAGAAACAACAATTGGAAGACCAAGGGTCACAACTTAGAAATCCACTTTAAACAATGTGACAAATACAACCAATGGAATACCAAGAGTCACAACTTAGAATTCCACAAAGATGTCCCTCATGAGAGTTGAACATGGGTCTCCACATTGAGAACTCAATGCTTTAACCAACTAAGCTCAACCCCCTGGATTTTAGTCGGCTTTTTAGCCTTGGTATCTTGTATTTAATTATTTAATTGGTTTTATCTTAAATGGCCCTTAGATATTTAATAGGGCATGGTCATTATTGTTTTTGCATTGATAATCGATACTTTATAATATCTTATTACATTTCTCTTGTTACTTGGTAAATAATATTTTATAGAATTTTAGCTATTTTTCTCGTTACAAGAGTAAACAAGTTTATTATATTCCCCACCTACCATTAAATGCTATTGGCTTGACTATTTGTGAGATTATATTTATTTTATTTTATTTATTTATTTATTTATGACTTATGTTTTATTTATATAGTTGACTTTATTTATTAGTGGGACTGTATGAACACATTTGAATAAAATAATAATATCTTCCCACTAAGTTGTATCCAAAGATTTTGTGTTAATACTACCTAGCCTCCATTCTCATTGGTTGAATTTGAAATGGAAAATATAAAAGTAACCTAACATGGGGTTGGTAGAAAATATTATATTTTGATTTATTTTCATTGGGTAGGGTTTTGCTTTTGATTTCTTTTTATTGGGTAGTCTAGGCTTGTTGTCGGGTTTTTTTTACCGTTCTTGGAGATTTTTTTTTCTACAACATTTGGATTGTGGCTTGTTCTTTTGCTGGATCTTGTATTTGGATTTGTATTTGGAGCTCTTCGTCAAATTTCTTCCATAACTTCTATTCAAGGTTGGAGCCCTTGTCTTTTGTAGAGATTGTTTTATTTATGGGTATGTGCAGGATCATGGTGTGCCAAAATAGGCCCTTAAGTGCCAATGAAATTTCAGAAAATCAGAGTTATGCAACTTGACATAAAAATTTGAATAAGTTGTGAACATTATTTTTAATATGTAAGAAGAGAATATATAGAAAATTGAATTTAGTTTCTAAGCTACTAGTTGCTTTTTGGAAAAAAAAAATCCTATTTGATGAAAATTTCAAATTTCAACGCAATGGTACTAAAATTTCAAGAAAAAAATAAGATGTAGACATATGTCTAACCACCCTAATCACAATCAAATCTTAATATTTTTTTATAATATTTATAATATAAGTATTAGACTCATGTCCAGATGTGACACATATTTTGTTTTAATTTTTTATAAATTAAATAATTATTTATGAATTTTTCTACTACAGCTTTTCAGAAATTCAGAAACTCCTATGTCTGACCACCTTAACTTGGTCAAAACTTTATGAAATTTTATTTTTATTTTTTTTCCCTATAGTAGACAAAGCATAGGATGTGACGCATGTTTCAGTTTCAAAAAATGTTATACCATTTGAAAGTTATGAGTGTTTTTCAATCAGTATATCAATCAGAACTATTGTCAGAATTCAATTAGAAAATAAATAATAATTATTTATTAAAGTCAAAATAAGACAAGCCTTATATTGTTCGAAAGTTGGGAACGTCTTTAAAAAGCCCTTTTTGTTTTATCAATTTTGGTTACAAAAAAAGTCATCAACCACCAGTGTAAAGTCTGGAAAATCAAAGAATACTTAAAAACACGTTTTTTCAGTTCACTTTCCAGGCTTGTCACTTCCAAGACAAATACCAAAGCATTCCCGAGCCTAAATTGGAAATTTTAAAATTTTTCCACAATATCGGATTTTATCCGATATCCGATTTTAATACAAAAGAGAGAGAGAGAGAGAGAGAGAGAGAGAGAGAGAGAGAGAGAGAGAGAGAGAGAGAGAGAGAGGTGGAGAGAGAGAGAGAGGTGAAGAGAGAGAGAGATAGAGAGAGAGGTGGAGAGGGAGAGGGAGAGGGAGAGAGAGAGAGAGGTGGAGAGAGAGAGAGGTGGACAGAGAGAGAGAAAGAGGGAGGGAGAGAGAGAGAGGGAGAGAGGGATGGAGAGAGAGAGAGAGAGAAAGGAGGGAGAGAGAGAGAGGTGGAGAGAGAGAGAGAAGGAGACAGAGAGAGAGGAGGAGACGGGGAGAGAGAGAGGAGAGAGAGAGAGAGGATGTGAAGGAGAGAGGGAGAAAGAGAGAGAGACACGCAATATGACCTCTAATGACACAATTTGGTGTCTTATGGGATCCTATGGTGTCGTTAGGGGTCATATGGTGTCTTGGGACACCATAGGACCCCTTAAGACACCAAAGCATGTCATTAGGGATCATATGGTGTCCCAAGAACCCTTATGACCTCTTAGAACACCATATGACCCCTAATGACACCATATTGGGTCACTTTGTGTCATATTGTGTCCTAAGGGGTCATATTGTGTCCTAAGGGGTCCTATGTTGTCCCAAGACACCATATGGCTCCTTGGGTTACCATAGGACCCCTTAAGACACCAAAGCATATCGTTAGGGGTCATATGGTGTCCCATGAACCCTTATGACCTCTTAGGACACCATACGACCCCTAATGACACCATATTGGGTTGCTTTGGGTCATATTGTGTCCTAAGGGGTCATATTGTGTCCTAAGGGGTCCTATGGTGTCTGAAGACACCATATGACCCCTAATGACACCATAGGACCCCTTAAGACACCAAATCATTTTGTTAGGGGTCATATTGTGTCTTAAGGTGTCCTATGGTGTCCCAAGACACCATATGACCCCTAACAACACCATAGGACCCCATCCTCACTCTCTCTCTCTCCTTCCTTCTCTCTCTCTCTCTCCTCCTCCTCTCTCTCTCTCTCTCCCTCTCCCTCTCTCTCCCTCTCCTCTCTCTCTCTCCCTCTCCTCCTCTCTCTCTCTCTATCTCTCTCATCTCTCTCTCATCTCTCTCTCTCTCTCCCTCTCCTCCTCCTCCTCCTCTCTCTCTCTCTCTCTCCCTTTCCTCCTCTCTCCCTCTCTCTCTCTCTCTATGACTACTAAAATCCGATATCCAATTTAATCAGATATCGGATTTCTACAATGTGGCAGATTACAAATAAATGGCGGCAACAGGAATTTTTTTTGGGGACCACAAATTTTGTACTAAAATCGAATATCAGATAAAATCTGATATCCGATTTTTGTACAAAAAATCAAGAAAATAAGGGTTTGTGGGCCATTCTATATATTCCAATGGCCCACAGTCTGCATATTCTATTTTTTGTCAAGGATCACGGGTTTTCAGATAGCTAGAGACAAATTTGTGCTTTTGGGAGATTCTTAAAGTGAAAACTTACATTGTCAATCATGAAGGCGCATGTGTGGAGGGAAATGGGGAGTAATAGTCATCGGAAGTCTAAATGCAAAAGAAAACTTTCAAATGACCAAATTGAAGTGTTTAGAGAAAGAGATAGAGAATGTCATAGGAGGAGAAGAAAAGGTATGTTAAATATTGCTAATGTTACTTCAACTGAAGAGGAAATTGAATTTGAAAATGTGCCACAAGTTATTGAAAATGAAAATGTAGATTTTGAAAGTGAAAATATTGAAAATTTTGAAAATGTTGAAAGTGATAATGAAAATGCTCAACATGTGGAAAATTTTGAAAATGTGGAAAACTTTAATGTTGAAGGTGGAATTTCTCAACCAAGTGAACCATATGTAACACCTAATTACTTCAGAAATGAAGACCCTCTCATGGATGAAAGACAAATTCCAAATCCAAGACCTTCAAGAACTCCAAAATGGTTATTTGAAATCGATGAGAACATTATTGCAAATCTTGAAGGCAAGAGGTCAACAAGAACCATTCAGTTGTGGGCTACACAACTTTTCAACCAAAATTTTAGCAATAAGACATTGACTGAGCAATGCCAACTCTTTGTTCAATTGCTAAAGATGATAAAGATGACACCATTGCTAAACAAATTGAAGATTTGTATGAACAAGAAGATGGAGAGAAATTCTATTATTGCAAAAAATCTATTTGACGCTCTCAATTCTATTGGAAAGAATACCAAAGAAAGAGATAAGAGAGCTGCTCGAAGAGTGATTACAACCTCCTTAGTAAGCCATCAATTGAGGAAGGCTCATCAAATGAGACAAACTTGTGTTGATTTTAACATAAACTGTAAAACTTTGGATAGAGCACTTGCATGAAGACAAAGACTTGATGATCCACTTCAACAAGATACATGGGTATTTAGTGGGAGGCTTCCATGTGTTGATAGAAAGTTGACTGACAATGTGAAGGAAGAGATTCAACAATTTTGGCACTCTAATTCTAGAGTGTCACCCAATGTAAAGGATGTTTTGAAATTAAGAATCGACAACCGAGACCACACACCACATCCCAAACTTTTCTTGGAATCAAGCCAAACAATGTTGTACAAAACATTTTGTGAATTACATCCAACTTTGTGAATATCACAAAGGGCCTTTAAATCTTTGAAACCATTTTATTGTGTTCCTCTTAAGATTCACAATACCTGTTGTTGCAAGTACCATGTGGAGTTTTCAATATATCATCAAATTTTATGTCATATTCGTTGTACGATGCATAGTAATGAGATGTTGCAGGAGTGTGGTGCAATGCTATTTCCGAGATCATCAAGAGACTTGCAAGATCTATTTTTATGCCCTAGAGATTATGGCTGCTATTTCTATAGAAGTGATTGTTTGAATGAGAAGTGCTTAGAATGCAATGGGTTGTCAATGTTTGTTTCATGTTTTCATGAGGGCAGCAAACACAAGTTTGGAAATAATTATGTTGAGAAAAAAAGATACGAGATAGTGAAATATACTTTGAAGAGTGGAGGTGAAGGTTCTAGATGCGAATTAGTCTCAAGAGAAGTGAGTATTGCTGATTTTATTTTGGATTTTAAGGAAAATCTTTTCTACAAGTATGCAAGGCACACCCATAGGTCTTAGTGGTTGGATCAATAGTTTAGGATGTGTAATAACTCTTTCCCGATTGGCACTAATGTATCTGTGGTTGATTTTGTAGAGAACTATACATTGCAACCATAGAATGAGGTATAGTCTCAGTACTACAATTCAGTCCAGATTGCTATTTTTGTTCACATTACATATAGACATGCTCCTGATAGTACAGAAGAGGACAGGAAGATAATCAAGGAGTATCATTTTTATATGAGTGATGATAGATCACACTCCTCCGAGTATGTGCAACATTCTTTCGAGAATTTTTTTGAGTTCTTGCATGAGAAAGATATTGCAATTGACCAACATATAATATGGTCAGATAACTATACGGGTCAATTCAAGAATGTGCGTATGTTTTATTGGTTGAGTAGAATGCATGTGGAGAGGCATATACCTCATATTTGGTGTTTTTTTGAGGCGGGGCATGGGAAGGGAGAGCATGATGGAGTAGGTGCATGTTTGAAGAGAGCTCTAGTTAAGGAGCAATTCAGGATTTTAGGTGCAAATTTCTTTGATGCACGTTCTATTGTTGATTGGTGTAGTTCAACATTGTCACATGGAGGTACTCTTGATTCAATAGTGAGCAGATTCTTTTGGTCGGTTGAGGAGGGAACAGTGGGAGATAGATTGGATTGTCAAACAATTAAAGGTTCTTCAAAGATGCATTCATTTCTCAACTCAAATGCAAGTACATGGACCATTTGGACACGAGCATTGGCTTGTTTTTGTCAGAGTTGTGTTTGGTGTGATTGGGATTAGTGCGAGTCAAGTGAGTAGGTTGATACGTGGGTTCCCCACTATCTAACTCCTTTATCTTAAACAATATCCTTGTCAAACGATGACATGGAAAGTTCACTTGAGTATGATCATATAATCAGATCTTGTACAGCCAGGACATGTTTTTGTAGTTGTTGCACCGCAAGGGAATGAAGAGAGATTAGAATATTGGTTGGCAAAATGTGTATAGGGAAAACAAAAGCTAACACAACCAATGATAGATGATGATGGGTTCACATATCCTACAAGTTTAGTTTTTGTTGGGGGAACTTGGTTGCGAACATACATGATTAGAAAGAATGGCATACCTACATTTGAAGACTATGAGAGACACAAAACCATTATACTGTATTCACACCTTATTATAGCTACAAATGTAAAGTTGTTGAAGCATCAAGCAAAATCGAAGACCAAAGAGCTATGGACAGTGACTACTGTTGATCATGAAGCAATACTGGATACTTTTAAACAAAGAGATGACCCTTCAGGCACACTTCACTAGTAGGTCTTTAATGGTGCCTTATTTTTTTATCATGCATTTCATTTCAAACAATGATCATTAAACCTTAATGTTCAAGTTTGTTACATGTATATTAAGGATGTGTTCAAAATGCAAGTCTATTGATGAATGTTTTTTTTTGGCAACACGATTTTTGTATGCACATAGCGAGTACACTCGATATAATTGGAAGGGATGTATTTTTGCAACACGACTTATTATCATGCATTTGATGAGCTTTACAATTTTTGTTATTAGACAACACTATTTGATAATTTTTTATGATATAATTATCGCATAACCTTTATGCTCATGAAGGTCTTTTTTGATGATATACAATAGTATCACATTACGATTTTTGCATCAACATAGTGGGTTCTGTTGATATAATTCAAAGGGATGTATTTTTATGGTATATAATCCCACCTTTTCATTTATTATCATGCCTTTCAGTTGAAGTGATTGTCATAAATCCTTTATGTTCATCCATGCATTTTATGTGTAGACTAACAATTCTTAAAAATAAAAGTTCATGCTAGATCATTCATCGTTGACAAGACCCTCTCTTGGTGATGGTACATATTCCTTTGTGCATTAATGAGATTAAATTGTGGGTCTTGTTGTGTTTATTATCATGAAGATGATTCAAATGCATGTGGCCAGGACACATCTATAGTGGATCAAATTGTCATGATAGATGATCTATTGAATCAAACATTTGACATTGATGGTCAAGTTGGTCTGTTGAATCAAACATTTGACATTTGACATTTGTTAATGTTGGGCCTTCAACATCAACACCTACTAGTCAAGGTGGTCATCGAACTTTCACTCAGGTAACCTTGTCTATTTTTATTCATTAATGGTTTATAAAATAAAGTCAGTTAGATTTTGGCAATTGAATAACATTGTTTCATTTTCAGACGCTGACATCAGGTGCACCTAATATTCTCTCCATAATGGAGCATGGTTTTCTCTAGTAGTAGCATCTTTGATGCTTTTGACAGTAGTATGAGTCAGATTAGTAAATTTCTAATTTGATGCTTCCCACAGGGCTTTTCAACTTCAGATTGTAAGTGTGCCCCTGTTACAAATGAATTGTACTTTAATTGACATAGATGGTCTATGATGGCTTTTTTATAAGACTATATGGTTTTATAACATATATTGTACTTTAATCAAAATATAACAATATCCAAGTGGTGGTTGGCATGAGCTTGAATATGGTAAGTTGTATGCATCTTGAAGTTGAATATGATTTGTTGTATACATCTTGAAGTTGAAATTTGATTAGACTTTGTCAGCATTTGATGAATCATAAATGTCATTTCATTATTAATCTTGTGAGTGTGAGGTGTAGGAATAAATATCAATTACTTTGAAAGTCATGGATGGTTGTCCTGATATGATAACCACCACATGGTTGTGACTTATGAAGAAAAGCTAAACAAATAATAACTAATTGAGAACATCAATTCAAATCCATAATATAGAGGATACTAATAACAGATCTTTGTATATTTATTTTTTCTAATAATGAAATAGGTACAACTGTATTGAGATAAAATGAAGCTTTTCTCTCATATGAAGCTTTTCTCTCATGGATGTCACATGCATAGGGTATGACCCCGAGTGTTCGATCGAGTGGGGGGAAAAAATAGGAGCATGTGTAGGGTAATTATGCCTAACTCAACATGTCGGAGCTGATGGTTCATCATTGCGATGAGAAGAACAAGAAATCGGCCACGCAGCAACATTCCATTGAGTGACACTGATGATTTTTTCACCAACCAAAAAATTGCTGCCCTAATAAAACTGTAGGGCAACTTGAAAAACCAAGATAGGCTTTTGTAGGGACCTCTCTCATGGTACCACAGGTTCAAATGGATCGTTCATAGGTGCCACGGATTCTGAGTTAGGGTCCATCAAATTTTGACACTTTTGAGCACTTAGGATGCTCAAGGGACGATGCCGGTAGGGTATGACCCCGAGCGTTCGATCGAGTGGGGGGGAAAAATAGGAGCATGTGTAGGGTAATAATGCCTAACTAGACATGTCAGAGCTGACGGTTCATCATCGCGATGAGCAAAACAAGAAATCGACCACGCGACAACATTCCATTGAGTGAGATTGATGATTTTTTCGCCAATTGAAAAATTGCTGCCCTAATAAACCCGTAGAGAAAATTCAAAAACTGAAATAGGCTTTTGTAGGGACCTCTCTCATGGCCCTTTAGGTTCAAATGGATCATTCGCAGGTGCCATGGATTTCGAGTTAGGGCCTGTCAAAGTTTGATAATTTTGAGCACTTAGGGCACTTAAGGAACGACGTTGGTAGGGTATGACCCCAAGTGTTTGATCGAGTGGGGGGGGGGAATGGGAGCATGCGTAGGGTAATAATGCCTAACTAGACATGTCAGAGCTGACGGTTCATCATCATGATGAGCTGAATGAGAAATCGACCATGCGACAACATTCCATTGAGTGAGACTGATGATTTTTTTGCCAACCAAAAAATTGCTGCCCTAATAAAACCATAGGGCAACTTGAAATACCGAGATAGGATTTTGTAGGGACCCCTCTCATAGCCCCGTAGGTTCAAACAGATCATTTGCAGGTGCCACGGATTCTGAGTTAGGGCCCATCAAAGTTTGACAATTTTGAGCACTTAGGGCACTCAAGGGACGACGCTGGTAGGGTATGACCCCGAGTGTTTGATCGAGTGGGGGGGAAAAATAGGAGCATGCGTAGGGTAATAATGCCTAATTGGAAATGTTGGAGCCAACGGTTCATCATCGCGATGAGCTGAATGAGAAATCGACCATGCGACAACATTCCATTGAGTGAGACTGACGATTTTTTCACCAACTGAAACATTGCTGCCCTAATAAAACCATAGGGAAACTTGAAAAACTAAGATAGGATTTTGTAGGGACCCCTCTTGTGGCCCTGTAGGTTCAAACGGCTAGTTCATAGGTGCCATGGATTCCGAGTTAGGGCCCGTACGTGTTTGACAATTTTGAGCACTTAGGGCGCTCAAGGGACGACGCCTGTAGGGTATGACCCTGAGCGTTCGATCGAGTGGGGGGGAAAAATAGGAGCATGCGTAGGGTATTGTTCATTAAATGAATTGTATTGTTCATGAATTGTATTGTTCATTGAATGAATTGTATTTTATTGTTGATTAAATGAATTGTATTGTTCATTAAATACATTGTATTGTATTATTCATTAAATGAATTATATTGTTCATTATAAAAACAACACTTACGATGAAATGAATTGTATTGTTCATTAAATAGCCATTATTAACCATTGCTAATTATTGGAATGAAGATTAAAGATTTCCATGATAACACCACACACAGATGAGAAATAATTTATATGATCAAATATCAACTTCTATATATATAAAAATGTCAAATGATTACAAATGTATGTCCATACACAAATATGGCATGAACGCCAATTGAAACAAAATGTATGACTAAATACGTGAATGTATGTCCAATACAAAATATACATGCCAACTAGACATGTAAGCATCCCAAAACTATCTATAACATCCTAAGCTGCTGATGGATCATCAAAATCAATCCTCTTCGCCGCATTGCTCGTCTTTGAAGGATCCTGCACAAGAAAAACAAACCACGATTAATATTAGTTATATTATATAATTCACATTCAAAAAGTTAACATAAAAATGAACTATTTAATTGAACTATTCATGTTTACCTCATCTCCACGTTTTCTCTTCAGCTTTGCAGGACTCTTGATGTATGTCTTTGGTAGAGGAGGTATGTTTTGAATATTTTGATACAAACCTACATATGTTCAGAAACATGAGATTGATACAAGTTAGCATATAATTGTCACTGATAATAACAAATTATATCTACTAATCAAATAATAAAATAAACACACATCTACTTGAGGCATCTCTTCTTCTTCTTCAGGTATACTGGGTGTAGTCACCAAGGATGTGAAGCCAAGAGTTCTCTGTATATATACACAAGAAGTATATGAAACTATCAATCTATGTCTAGACATGTATAATCACTATAAGTTATTTAAAGTATTCATTCAATCATATTTGCATTCAATTACCTTTCCCTTGTCTCCAATTGCACTACCAGATCCTAGATCACACTACACCACACTCATGCTACTTGTCCCCTACAAGAGTAAAATAAGATATACATGCAAGTTACTACATAATCTAATTAATACAAATATAAATGATGAGCATGTATGTACAATAAAATACAAACAACTAGGTGCAATAATATATGTACCATCAAGCTATCGAGGCCAAATGAAATGGCCGACAAGGTGCCCTCCTGAATCTATCTCAACTCATCCTCGATCATCAACTGTTAAATAGACCATGTTAATAAAAATTAGTATTTAATATTATCAAATTTATAAATATTTAATTAAAATATAGCATGAACTGTGAAAACACAAATCTTACCAATACATCATCAATGTATGATGATGGTGCCTCCTTGCCTCTAGCATGTGAGGACTCCCCAGGGTATCCTCCAGTCTATGTAATAACCTTTGGTGCATCATGTATCTCATGCACCTTGTAATTTGCACTATCCATGGCAGGATCAACGGGTTGTCCAACTGGACCCAAGCATACATGCCCACACATGACACAACTATGGGGCACGCATATGTGTGGAATCGAGGATGACATGTCACCAGCACCAGATGCACTGCTACCATCAAGAGTAGGCTGAGCTACTGATGCAGCCTGAAAAACCAAAAGGCTATTCAAAGAGTGAATAGCCGATATGGTCCATGAAGTCGCCTCACAAATGATATCAGGAAGCTGAATTGTAGGTGGGGGATCAACAGGAGGAGGGGGGACATATGGGCCCTAGACTACTTTGACTGCCCTAGGTCTATTTTGGGGCATACCTAAACCTACACCATGGAAAGGTTGGATGTCAAAGTAGTTCACATGTTTGTGTAAAACAAACTCAGGATACAATTTTTTTATGAAATAGAAGGGGATATCAAGATTGTTGTTGGGTGGTTTGTTAAAAACCATCCACCAACGATCCCAAAAGTTTTTCAAAATCCCATCATTTATGCACCATTTGATAGAAAGTTTTATTTTTTTGGGATCTATGGGCTGACTAGTACGGGGATTGACAAACAATGAGGCAATTTCGGCTTTGGATATCTCAAGATCCTTGATATCCTTATACGACAAGTCATCTGCATATTTTTCCTTCATAGAATCTTGCCACAAAAGGGCGACATCATGCTCCTTAGTCATGGTTTCCATACTTTTTATGATCGACGTGAGATGATCAAACAATGGGTTTAGACGAGGGATCCTACGATATACTTCTGCAATCCCCCTCAATTCATTCAAATTTTGTGCAATCAAATCTTGAATTGAGGGGGAGTTTGGCAAATGAAGGTTTGGTTGTTGCAGTTGTGGTTGGTCAGTGTTTTCATTGTTATTCCCCATTTTTAACCTAATTGAACGTAAACAATTAAATTTAGTTAACAAATTTAAACAATTAGGTATTTGATTTAAAAAAAACCTAGTTTTCATGAAAAAAAATCATATTTTCAATGAAAAATCAAATAAACATTCACAAAAAATACAAAAAATGAATGAAAATGATTCAAAACGACAAAATTCTTACCTCTAAATCTACTTTTTAGCAATTTTTTGTCAGAACACCAGATATCGGATGGAGCAGATATCAGATTTTGATGAATTCGCGTGACCCGTGAGTTAAAAATGACTCACGGGACTATCACTATCGAAATATAAAAGTCTCAGAAAATTGGATATCCGATTTCAACACTTAAATTATTTTTAAATAACATATATAATATAATAATATATTATATTATATAATACGTATTGTATTATATTATATATATTATAATATAATATAATATTATATTATATTATATTATATTATATAATATAATACAATATTATATAATATATAATATTATATTATATTATATTATATTATACTATATATAATATAATATTGTATTATATAATACGTATTATATTATATTATATTATATATAATATAATATTATATTATATATTATAATATAATATTATATTATATTATAATATATAATATAATACAATATAATATAATATTATATTATATATTATATAATATTGTATTATATAATACGTAACATATAATATATTTTTTAAATTAAAATTACAAATAAAAATCGGATGTCAGATAAAATCCGATATTCGATTTTATCCGATATCTGACTTCCATAGGTAATTACCAGGCCAAGGTGTATTGACACCCAGGCCAAGCAAAAAGTCAACATGGATTTTCACATTTTTAGGCGAGTGAGGAAGGCTATTTTCTTCACATCGCCACTTTTTGGCCCCCCTTGATCCTGCACTAACCCATATCTGTATTCTCTATGTCTGCAGAAATTGTTGCTTGTGGGTTTTAAATGGAGAAAATGATTATAGTCAAACTACAAATTATGTAATTTAATTTATTCATTTTGACTCCATGTCGTAACCTGTATTTTATGTTTGTGTTGTATCTGTTGTTCTTAGGTACAGATCTATGACTTTATTTCTAACATTTCTCCAAAAATATCAACTAGGGTTCCACTAAATTTATTGGGTTTTTTTTTTCTTGAAGTCATCTAAATTTAATATAAAAATCATGAAATTTGCAATCTGGGTTTTTAATTTATGACTAAAACACTAAGAATGTGTATTTGGAGTTTTCTAGTATTTTACTTATTTTAATCTATTTCTCTCAATCATTTGTTTGTACCAGAGGCTTTTCACATTTTTATTGATGATTTTCTAGATTGTACAATTGATGGATTTGATGAATCTTTTATAGTTTTGCTTTTATATGATCTTTATGATGGATTTATGCCTCTACCATGTTGAGAAGTTGTAAGGCCTTCCCCAAACCAAGCTTTGATTTACATAGTTGACCCTGTTTGACCTATTAATAAATGCTTTATAATTCAATAGAATGGACTGTGTTAGGCAGATAGGTTTGTGAGAAAAAATAATTGAACCAAGTTATAGAGTTATCGCACCTAGTGGTGTACTTTTGATGTGTTATTAAGTTGAAAATCCTAAAAGACCCATTGATTGGATAATCTTGATTTAACGTATGTCAGCTATGTCTGGATGAAGAACTTATATGATTTTGTGATTGGGTAACATTTATGAATGTGGATGCTTCATTTATATGCTTTATAGATACAAAACTCTAGATGATCCTAGAATAGGATAAATTTGAGAGGAGGTATGTCATTATTGAAATTGCAGGACTTTACTATGAATATAGAATTATGATGTATGGTTAAGTTTATGGGAATTGGGATGAAATTGCTTATGTGAATTTGCTTGATAAAAGATGTATTTAATCTATGTAGATGAAAATTGTATGCAAGTGATGATGTGTATTGTTATTCCTTTGAATTATCTTATATGTGGATATTTGAAAGTACTAATGTGTAAATTGAGATGTGCAGGAAATTTACCATGTGACCATGGAAAATTAGGAGAACCAAACCTAGACTTATGTATGTTCGTAAGCCAGGGGTTGTCTATTTGGAGAGACAACACCCCGTTTGTGTTGTATTTTATTCGTAACAGTATATGCTGCGTGAGTGATAAGTGTTATTTAAATTTATTGTGTAAAAAACCACAAGAGACAGTTTCATGTTTTATTTTGTAGAAGTGTTTTATTTGTGTCACTTGACACATGTGTGGATTTAAATTTAAATGTTTTATTTTGTCTCTTGGTGGGAAAGTGTTTAATTATAGTTCTTCTTAAATAAAATAATGTGTTGTCATAAATACTTTGGGAATATAATATTTGGGGTGGTCAACATATGTTTGACCCGAAAATAAACTTCAGAGGGGTTTAAAATGGGTTAAATGAACACCTAGGGGTAGTTTAATAGGGTTTCCTAAAGCCCATAAGGTATACCTAGGGTTTAGGGGTAATTTTAGGCAAGTTTCTGCTTTTAAATGATCTTTTTGACGCTTTAAAAATTGGCTTTTTTGAGTTGTGCGAAAATTGGAAATTAGAGGTTTAAATCTAATTAAGATTTTTCCTTTTGGAATGAGAGTCTTTTTGCATTTTGCTTTTCTTTTTTTTTTTTTTTTGGTTTTTAGAATCTTGTGAGAACTCAGAGAAGGAGCTTCTTAAGCAAGATTTTTGGGAATTGGAGGTTAATCACCCACTCTCCATTTTTGGAGACGAGAAATTTTGAAAAGAAAAAGAATAGATTTGGAATAAAAATTTTAAACTAAGGGTAGAAGAAGAAGAATTGTGGATTGGGTAGCTCTTCCTCAAATATCAAATTTACCATTGGGCAGAATAAGGTTGGTCTGAATATTCAGTAAAATGGTTATTTCTTGCATGTGTTTGAGTGTATGAATGGTGAAAGAAATCTATGTTTATTTTGTGTATGTCTTGTTTTAGAATTTCATTTGGAAATCCTTCTTTATGCTTGTTGTGTTTTGGGAGTATTCTCAAGACCTTTTACTCTTGGGAGAGAGGAGGATCTTGTGGGTGGTAGCAGTGACAACTCTCGAGTGAGAGACTCTCTTTTGAGAGTGATCACAAGGGATCTTTGTGTGACCCTTGCTGCATGGCCTGTTTGTGCAATGGGGGTCATAAGGAGGGATATAAGGCTAGAATGCCTTTGGGGGGCATAAGGAATAAGGGGTTGAGATTCTTGATATATTTATTATGCCATGAGGTGGCTACTTGTTTATTTCATACTTGCAGTTCTCCTCAGGGTATTGGTCCACTACCACCCTTGAAAAGAAAGTCACCATCAAAGCGTGGTGCTGTGAAGCCAAGTTGGGAGTGTGTCTGAAAATCTGTATGTATTTGCCTTCTATGTGTTTGCCTGTTTGTTACCCATCCAGGAATTGGTTCTCCGAGCTCGGGGGTGGCTACCAGTTAGCCTAGGCTGGGAGGTGAGCACTCCGTGGTCATATTTGTGTTTCTATTATGCAGGAAAGTCAGGAGAAGAGAATAGGAACCATGAAAAGATATAGAAGATTATTGTTGAAGATACTTAAATCCATTTGCAAATATTTGTTTTAATTTGATTCAGAAGTATGCCCTCATTCATAGAAATGAGAGGCAAGTTGTAAATCTTGAAAATAGACTTGAGGTTTATTGTTGTAGCTAAACAAAGAAACATCCTATAAAATTTGCATATTATTTTAGAGTTGTAAAAAAGCTTGTTTTATTTCTACTTCTGTTTTTGTTTCAGAAAAAGAAAAGCCTCCTTGAGCTGCATGCAAAAGCTTCTTTTGTATTATGGAAAAATTAGCTTTCAAATAAATTTTATCTATATTCTACTTGTTGAAAAGTATGAGTTATTTTGCTGAAAGATCCTAAGTATTTAGAAAGAATAAGGGTGTTTTAAGTAATTGTTTTATTAGTGGAAAAATCAATGAATGTGTGTTATTCAGAATAGTATGATGTATTTTAAGAAAAAAATGTGTTAGAATAAAAGTTTAGCGAAAGATCTACTTCAATTTCTTTTATCAGCAATTAAAATAAATAAATAAAAGAGCCTAAGTTTATATACCAATTATATATATATATATATATATATATATATATTTGTGCACATGAAATTTTGATTTACATAATGCTTTCGCTTTGTTATTTTGTTTAAAATTTTGTATGTAAATCTTATTAAAAAATATATATATATTTTTATATATATTCACCCTTAAAACTTTTATATTTATAAATTTATATAAATATATATATAAATATATATATATATATATATTTTAAAAAAAAAAAAACTAAATTAAAAAAAAAAGGGGAATTTTGGGTTCCACACGGACCCCACTGTATGTACACACAGTGTGGGCCGCGCGGCGCCCACTGTGTGAACACACAGTGCGAGCCGCTTCGGCTCCCACTGTGTGGACACACAGTGGTCAGCCGTGGCCGCCACTATGTGGACACACAGTGGTGCCGCGCTGCCACTGTGCGTTCACATAGTGGCGCCCTCAACCCATCACCTTCTTCAAACCCTGCATAAAAAAATGGCCGCCGCCATTGTTCGGCCCTGTGAAATTTTAGTGGTAATAAAAAAATAAAGAGATTAAACCTTAACCCGGGTAGGGCTAGGGTAAATGAAATAAAATTTACATGATAGTTTAGAGTTGATAATATATATATATATATATATAGAACCCTAATTAGGGTTGGAAAAATATTGATTATTATTTTGGAAAGTTATTTTTTTTAAAAGAATTAAAAAATATATATATATATATATATAATTCTGGTTATATTTTGGAGGAAGTATATATATATATATATATATATATATATAATTCTGGTTATAATTTGGAGTAAGTAATTAATAGAGATTTAAATATTTAAATACCTCTGTATTGGTTACTAATAGGTAGTAAAAGAAAAAAAAAAGAAATATACAATTTTTATGAATAAAGCCTGGTCTTATAAATTTCAAATGTATTTAGCATGTTAAATGCTTAATATTGCCCTAGTTAATTTAATTAGAGCATTATAATTTTAAAATGGTTGTTTAGACTATATAGTCATATTGGAGATTGAATTAATTTTCCACTCCTATTTCTTTAGCATGATTGATTTAATAAACTTAATGACTAGGTATCTCGTGGAGATAAAATTAAACCAGTTAGTTTTCCACAATTAGAATTAAACAAATTATCGATGCTTGGTTCGTTTCAGAATTAGCTCGAATATAATTATGGAAATTTCAATAGCGCTTGTCGTGTGAGCGAACTTGTTAATTAATTAGTATTTAAAAAAAAAAAATCATTCCATTTTTGCCCTAAATTTTGGGCATGACATTTTGGTATCAGAGCCCTAGGTTCATAGACTGGTGAACATGGGCTACATTCATAACTTAGTTGAAATCAGACTATGGCTTGAAGTATAACACTTAGGTGAAAACTTGCGAAATAACAAAGTGAAACATAAGTGAAAATGCTTGTGGATTGATAGATCAATATATATCAATTCAAGGGGTTCCAAGGGTCACTAAAAATTCTGAAATATGAACTCATTAGTCATAATAATTATGGCTTAAATAAAACCCCAAAGGCTATGAAATATTCAACTATTTATTCATATAAAGTAATTTCGGTGTCTATTAACGAAAAACTAGACCTTTTGTACCTACAAGGTTGCCATTCAATTGGAACCTAAAACACAATAACTGCCCTAATCAAATCAAGTATGAGGAGTTAATTTTTTTTCAATAAAATACTCTTGATGATAACTAAAAGAAAGCCATCCATCGAGATATGTTCTTGACATGACAAATCAAGCGAGGTAAATTAGACCTTAGATGGAGGCACCATAAACAAGATAAATTAAAATTTTAAGTCATGTGAAAATTATGATGGTTTAAAGGATCAAGGCCGCCATAGAAGATATAAATGAAGAAGAGTTAAAAGGAGCTCTTAGCTTAAATAGAATCATTGGCCTATCCTAATGACTAGGTACCTTAAGAATGCGGACATGTTAGGTTTCTTATTAAGAACACTTGTTAGACAATGGTTGTAGCATTATAGTGAAGCTAGGGTTGGATAACCTTGGAGATAAGAACTAAACTGATGTATGACAATCCCCTTGATCAGAGAACCCTAGTAATACTATAGATGAGTTAGATAAAGAGAAAGGCGGCACGAACTTCTCAGGTAAAAACACGTAATTACAATAAACCCTGAGTTCATCCGTGGATTATATGATTGGGGAAACAAGCAAGTAAAGCCTCAAATTAATTCCTTTATGGAAAGATAACCTTGACGAAAGTAAATAATGCAAGAGAGAGGAGAGTTGATTTGGGAATCGAACAAAAGATCCCCATTGAAGTGCAAGGAGTGTAAAAGTATTAGGATTTTATGATCTAGAAATGGGTAACTAGATGTTGTTTAGAAACTAAGAAGGAAAGTGCAACCCAATCATGGTTAGTCGATAGGTACAAGACAATATGTAACATAGTTTAACTACTAGGCACAATCGAAGAAGCCTTGCAAATTTTGGCACTCAAGTGTGAAAGTATGTGAAAACATTAAGTATGGACGAAGCAACGTGTAGATGGAAATGGCTTAGGGATCGAGAGTATAATAGTAATACAATACCAAAGCTTAAATGAGGATTAGTTGGAAGTATAAAATATTTGATGAGAACATTGATAAGGAGCCGAATTATGTGGTTAGCTAAGGATTTGGAAATTATGGGAGTCTTAAGACATTGGTAATTGTTGGACATCCTTATGTTATACCATAATAGGGTAACTGGATATTAGAATGGTAAGATGAGTTGTTTAGATCAAAAAGATTGAAGGTGTGATATGCCGGAATTGACTAGTAAGTAAATATAAATAAGTAATATGGAAGGAGATAACTTCCCTTTTTACTAAATTTTTAATTAAAAGGATGGGTGTTGGCCACTTTTCGAGTGCACATCCCCTTGATTTCAAAGTGATTAAGTAAAGTAGAAGAGAATAAGTCCACTCTTTGAGTTGTTTGAGTTATGTCGTGAAATGTGTGGGTTGAAATTGTTGTCAACCGTTTTCGATCTTACTTGACAATAATTCCACCCCAAATGGCTCTTAACCATAAGTGTTAGTAATTTTGGCAACAAGCTCCTACCTAGAGAAGGCAAGTGAATATTGGAGGTGAAAATACAAGAGTTGGCATAAGGTGCTAAGAAAACAAATAATGTCCCTAGTAAAAAAACTATAAGATTACATTATTCAAATCATAAGAGATTCCAAGTAAACAAGTGTCATTTTTGTACCAAACTATTAATTGTGTGTATAAGACATGAAAGTGTCGATGCTTTAAGCTACCATGTAACATTGAGTTAGGGCTTAGCATATTAAGATAATTAATGGAAGTCCAAGAGGAATGGGTGGAGAATAGTAGAGTTAGTGCAATCACCTGCTAGATATAATTAAGGATGTTAATAACCCTAAATAGATAGTGGATTATATCAGAAAGTGTGGCTTGAAATAGTTAGCATGTGAAGGTTAAAAATCGAACATGATTTATAAAAAAAAAATGAATGGGATCTCTTGCGTATAAGAATGTATTTCATAAATTGATAAAGGAGTTTAAAGAATCTAAAATCTCAAGAGTCTAATAATCACTTCCTAACACACTCAGGACGCATGATCTTGGGTGATGTGCTGCGGTTACTCCCTATAGCATGGCTAGAATGGTCATCTTGTTTCGAGTTTGATCCAACATTAATTTTGATTTTCTTTGAAGAGTATTTTGTGACACTGGGGCTAGGACTTTCTTTTTGGTTTATTTTGGTTTATGAAGAGAAGACCACTAAAATTTATGTTTCTTTTTATATGAACTATGGCACTTGCCGTGTTTCTAGTTTTAATATTTTTCAATTCCCGGCATTTTTCTTCTTTTATTGGACTTGGCAGAAGTAACTTGTATTTTGATCTTGTAAAGTGTCAAGTGGCCATTTTGATGGTTGATACAACTAGCCCTAGTGATGTGATTTGTGTAAATGTCTATCATGTTCGTTGAACCATTGATAGTGTGTCAAGGGAGAATACCGCAAGGAGTGAAATTAGGCACAAGAATTAACAAAGAATGAGTTTTTTTTTTATCAAATTAAGATAAAGGAAGGAATATCCTCCTAAGTAAAATTAATTGCGAGTAATCGGAAAGAGAAAATTTATAACAATAGTGTGACCTAGACCTAATGAATTGTGAAAGTAATGATTTTCGACTCGTAAAGTTGGCATGGGTATGGAGAGGATTGTGTGGATGATATCTAAAATAAGTTTTAATAATTTCTATCACATCCTTAGAATGGGAGTGCTGTGTACCTTAATGGTTGGAAAATTGCAAATGATGCTCCCTATAAAGCTTAAACCTTGGAGCCTAGAAATATATTAAAAAAAAAAAACATGTTAATCCCTAGTGGTAGAAAACTACCCTATATAAGGGCGGGATTGAAGAACCTAAATATGCTTTTGCCTTGTCACCTAGGAAAGTAGGAAGAAATTATGCACCTAGGACGATTTTACGAATATTATATTAACACCCTAATGAGGTGCCTTGAATGTAGAATAAGTAGCTTCATTGTGGTTAAGTGTGATGTCAATTTTCTAAAGTAACATGCTTGGACGCGAATATAGTAGCATAAGCATACTTTTAAACAAATCCTAAACAAGTAGAACTCCTAGAAAATTCTATATGTGTAACCTTGATTATGATTTGGATGTAAAATAATGTAAGTCGTTGAAAGATAGAGCTTTGCAAACACCTACCTGAGATCGAAGGGAGATGTAATAAAATACTAAGAATTTAACCCTGTGAAGATAGTAAGTTAATTACAATAATAAGTTGATTTTGGTATTTCATCCTTCTAGTAGGCAAGGTAATAGTTTGAGTAACTTATGGAAATGGAGGGAAAGGTTATGTCCCTACTTCTAAATTCTACTCATGCGACTTCCAGGAGTAAGTCGAACCCTAGGGGAGGAGGATGTAAGGCCTTCCCCAAACCAAGCTTTGATTTACTTAGTTGACCCTGTTTGACCTATTAATAAATGCTTTATAATTCAATAGAATGGACTGTGTTAGGCAGATAGGTTTGTGAGAAAAAATAATTGAACCAAGTTATAGAGTTATCGCACCTAGTGGTGTACTTTTGATGTGTTATTAAGTTGAAAATCCTAAAAGACCCATTGATTGGATAATCTTGATTTAATGTATGTCAGCTATGTCTGGATGAAGAACTTATATGATTCTGTGATTGGGTAAGATTTATGAATGTGGATGCTTCATTTATATGCTTTATAGATACAGAACTCTAGATGATCCTAGAATAGGATAAATTTGAGAGGAGGTATGTCATTATTGCAATTGCAGGACATTACTATGAATATAGAATTATGATGTATGGTTAAGTTTATGGGAATTGGGATGAAATTGCTTATGTGAATTTGCTTGATAAAAGATGTATTTAATCTGTGCAGATGAAAATTGTATGCAAGTGATGATGTGTATTGTTATTCCTTTGAATTATCTTATATGTGGATATTTGAAAGTACTAATGTGTAAATTGAGATGCACACGAAATTTAACATGTGACCATGGAAAATTACGAAGAACCAAACCTAGACTTATGTATGTTCGTAAGCCAGGGGTTGTCTATTTGGAGAGACAACACCCTGTTTGTGTTGTATTTTATTCATAACAGTATATGCTGCATGAGTGATAAGTGTTATTTAAATTTATTGTGTAAAAAACCACAAGAGACAATTTCATGTTTTATTTGTGTCACTTGACACATGTGTGGATTTAAATTTAAATGTTTTATTTTGTCTCTTGGTGGGAAAGTGTTTAATTATAGTTCTTCTTAAATAAAATAATGTGTTGTCATAAATACTTTGGGAATATAATATTTGGGGTGGTCAACATATGTTTGACCCGAAAATAAACTTCAGAGGGGTTTAAAATGGGTTAAATGAACACCTAGGGGTAGTTTAATAGGGTTTCCTAAAGCCCATAAGGTATACCTAGGGGTTAGGGGTAATTTTAGGCAAGTTTCTGCTTTTAAATGATCTTTTTGATGCTTTAAAAATTGGCTTTTTTGAGTTGTGCGAAAATTGGAAATTAGAGGTTTAAATCTAATTAAGATTTTTCCTGTTGGAATGAGAGTCTTTTTGCATTTTGCTTTTCTTTCATTTTTTTTTTTTTGGTTTTTAGAATCTTGTGAGAACTCAGAGAAGGAGCTTCTTAAGCAAGATTTTTGGGAATTGGAGGGTAATCACCCACTCTCCATTTTTGGAGACAAGAGAAATTTTGAAAAGAAAAAGAATGGATTTGGAATAAAAATTTTAAACTAAGGGTAGAAGAAGAAGAATTGTGGATTGGGCAGCTCTTCCTCAAATATCAAATTTACCATTGGGCTGAATAAGGTTGGTCTAAATATTCTTTAAAATGGTTATTTCTTGCATGTGTTTGAGTGTATGAATGGTGAAAGAAATCTGTGTTTATTTTGTGTATGTCTTGTTTTAGAATTTCATTTGGAAATCCTTCTTTATGCTTGTTGTGTTTTGGGAGTTTTCTCAAGACCTTTTACTCTTGGGAGAGAGGAGGATCTTGTGGGTGGTAGTAGTGACAACCCTCGAGCGAGAGACTCTTTTTTGAGAGCGATCACAAGGGATCTTTGTGTGACCCTTGCTGCATGGCCTGTTTGTGCAATGGGGGTCATAAGGAGGGATATAAGGCTAGAATGCCTTTGGGGGGCATAAGGAATAAGGGGTTGAGATTCTTGATATATTTATTGTGCCATGAGGTGGCTACTTGTTTATTTCATACTTGCAGTTCTCCTCAGGGTATTGGTCCACTACCACCCTAGAAAAGAAAGTCACCACCAAAGCGTGGTGCTGTGAAGCCAAGTTGGGAGTGTGTCTGAAAATCTGTATGTATTTGCCTTCTATGTGTTTGCCTGTTTGTTACCCATTTAGGAATTGGTTCTCCGAGCTCGGGGGTGGCTACCAATTAGCCTAGGCTGGGAGGTGAGCACTTCGTGGTCATATTTGTGTTTCTATTATGCAGGAAAGTCAGGAGAAGAGAATAGGAACCATGAAAAGATACAGAAGATTATTGTTGAAGATACTTAAATCCATTTGCAAATATTTGTTTTAATTTGATTCGGAAGTATGCCCTCATTCATAGAAATGAGAGGCAAGTTGTAAATCTTGAAAATAGACTTGAGGTTTATTATTGTAGCTAAACAAAGAAACATCCTGTAAAATTTGCAGAATATCTTAGAGTTGTAAAAAAGCTTGTTTTATTTCTACTTCTATTTTTGTTTCAGAAAAAGAATAGCCTCCTTGAGTTGCATGCAAAAGCTTCTTTTGTATTATGGAAAAATTAGCTTTCAAATAAATTTTATCTATATTCTACTTGTTGAAAAGTATGAGTTATTTTGTTCAAAGATCCTAAGTATTTAAAAAGAATAAGGGTGTTTTAAGTAATTGTTTTATTAGTGGAAAAATCAATGAATGTGTGTTATTCAGAATAGTATGATGTATTTTAAGAAAAAAATGTGTTAGAATAAAAGTTTAGCAAAAGATCTACTTCAATTTCTTTTATCAGCAATTAAAATAAATAAATAAAAGAGCCTAAGTTTATATACCAATTATATATATATATATATACATTTATTTGTGCACATGAAATTTTGATTTACATAATGCTTTCCCTTTGTTATTTTGTTTAAAATTTTGTATGTAAATCTTATTAAAAAAAATAATATTTTTATATATATTCACCCTTAAAACTTTTATATTTCTAAATTTATATAAATATAAATATAAATATAAATATATATATATATATATATATATATATATATATATATATATATAAAATATATTTTAAAAAAAAAAAAAAACTAAATTAAAAAAAAAAGGGGAATTTTGGGTTCCACGTGGACCCCACTGTGTGAACACACAGTGCGAGCCACTTCGGCTCCCACTATGTGGACACACAGTGGTGAGAGCCGCAAGCGGCACCCACTGTGTGGACACACAGTGGTGCTGCGCCGCCACTGTGCGTTCACACAATGGCACCCTCGGCCCATCGCCTTCTTCAAACCCTACATAAAAAAATGGTTGCCGCCGTTGTTCGGCCCTGTGGAATTTTAATAAAAAAATAAAGAGATTAAACCCTAGCCCAGGTAGGGCTAGGGTAAATGAAATAAAATTTACATGATAGTTTAGAGTTGATAATATATATATATAAAAAAATAGAACCCTAATTAGTGTTGGAAAAATATTGATTATTATTTTGGAAAGTTATTTTTTTTTAAAGAATTAAAATATATATATATATATATAATTCTGGTTATATTTTGGAGTAAGTATTTAATTATATATATATATATAAAATTCTAGTTATAATTTGGAGTAAGTAATTAATAGAGATTTAAATATTTAAATACCTCTGTATTGGTTACTAATAGGTAGTAAAAGAAAAAAAAAAGAAATATACAATTTTTATGAATAAAGCTTGGTCTTATAAATTTCAAATGTATTTAGCGTGTTAAATGCTTAATATTGTCCTAGTTAATTTAATTAGAGTATTATAATTTTAAAATGGTTTTTTAGACTATATAGTCATATTGGAGATTGAATTAATTTTCCACTCCTATTTCTTTAGCGTGATTGATTTAATAAACTTAATGACTAGGTATCTCATGGAGATAAAATTAAACCAGTTAGTTTTCCGCAATTAGAATTAAACAAATTATCGATGCTTGGTTCATTTCAGAATTAGCTCGAATATAATTATGGAAATTTCAATAACGCTTGTCATGTGAGCGAACTTGTTAGTTAATTAGTATTTAAAAAAAAAAAATCGTTCCATTTTTGCCCTAAATTTTAGGCATGACAGAAGCCATGGTAGATAGAGTTATTTATTGTGCTTAGTCTAGCAAGTCGATGTGCCTTGTTGTAGAAATTTATTATCTTATTGATGCATTTTATGCTATGAGGCTCTTGTTGTTTAATTGGTTTTATGACCTTTGGATGACCATGTACATGAATGGGTGTATGATGATTATGATTTCAGATTTAATTGATATTATGAGCCTCTTATTGCATTTATTGTTTGGGCCATGTTAGGGGGGAGTGGGCTTCCATGTGATGACCAGGGTCATGAGAGATAGGCTTGCATGAGGGTCCTAGTAAGGATGTATGAATTTCATAAGGTTCCTAGTAAGGATGCATGAAGTCTAGACCACTAGGGCACATTGGAAGTTTATCATGTTTTGTAATTAAGCGATAACCTAATAATTAATGGGTTGGATATTTAGATTCATTAATAAAGATAATAAGTGATGTGAGCCTCATGAATCTATCCTAGGGAGGATGTTTTAGGATAAGAATGAAAAGGCCATTGCTATGGCAAGTCAATCTCCCTTGTTCTCTCATAGGTTGAGATGGCTCCACATGCCCATAAGGCTAGTGCCTTATGTTGTTATATATTATATTTGTTTTGTTAGAGGATGACATGTGATGACACTCCACTCCTACATGTGTCCCCTTGTGGTTTATTATTATCTCTTTTGAGTTTGCATTTATGCCTTGTTGATTCGTGCGCCTCTAGAAGTTTAGTCTTGTATGATGTGATTGGTCCATGCGTGTGAGTCCATGTGTGGTTAGTCTCTTTGGTTATAGGTGCCAACTTAGGTTTAGAGTGTGTGTTGGGACCTTGTGTCATCTCCTAGCATGGGGGTGGTTCCTTTGGTTCCACATGGTCAGGTGGTTGGTGTTTTTAGCCATTGGGATGTTCTCTTGGATTCTTCATGCGTGGATATGGATTATCCTTCTTGATGGAATATAGATGTACCATGTAGCAGATTTATGTAATGACAATGATCAAATGCATGTATGTAGTATCTTGTATGTGGTGGATGGAATCATGTAAAAAGAGCTATGTTCTTGAAGTATTGTTATATAAATGTATTTGTAAGTAATTCATGAATGGTAGTTAGGATATTTTCTAATTTGTAAATTTGGAAATGAGATGTTCTTGTTAAATGAAGGGAATGATTTCATGTACCTAAATTTGACAATGGTGTTGCAATTGGAATAGATGTGATTTGTAATATGATCTTTTTGTAATGGTTAGAAAAGAATTTTATGATTATTCTTTAGATTGTGATTTAATATGTGAAAGAACCTTGAGAAAAGGAATAATCTTAAGTGTCAATATTGAGGATGTTAGAAAATATGGATACGGTTTAGATAATGATGTCTCAACATGTACGCTTGCAAATTAAGAAAAGTATGTAGAGAAAGAAAAAGATTATGGAAGGAAAATATTAGGATTCTCGTGTTATGCATTAGGATTTATTATCAAATTAAATGATCATGTTAGGAAAGTGGTTGTATGTGTAGTTGGATTAGAAAAAGGAAACTGTTGCTAATGGAATCGTGGATTTGATTTTGGTGCCATGTGTAAGCTATGATGTAATGAAGGAATTATAAATGTGAATAGATCATGTTGCTAATAGGTAAATCATGCTAGATAGATAGTAAGTGACTTGTATATGATGTATGCCATGTACCTATATTAGAAGTAATGGATTTATATAGTTATATGCTTGTAAGTTAGTGAATGAGCTTTTATGATTGAAGGAATAGTGTGATGTTTTGCTTCCTCGTGACTAAGTAAAGAAATAAGGGAATTTAGTTTATCATGTGGATTGAAGAATGAAATATGATTTATATATTATGAGTAGATAATCATAATAGATGGAATGAGATCATGTTAGTATTAGATATGATTGAAGTATATTTAAATGGATTAGGAAGGATGGATTATACCCATGCATTAGGATTGCACTATTATGGAAAATGATAAGAGCATGTAGAAAGGAAATGATGGGTTAAAACACATTTAGATTTGGTGCATAAAATGAATGTATGAATATGGGGTTGTCTTACATTTCTAAGGAAGGAATGTAATATGTAGTAAAATGGTAGAATGGCATGCATATCATGGTGGATAAATAATTTGGTAGGTTGTATATCTCATGGTGAGGAAATGAATATGATGCATTAAATTAAGATGGAATATGTTTATCATGTGAGTAGGATGTCATTATGGTGGTAAAATAAGTAATGACGTTGAAGTACCTTAGAGAGAGATTAATGATGTTATGTTATTTTTGCTTACATAATTAATGTAATGATGTGTGTTCATAATGGTTATTGGTTAATGAATGTAATTAGATGGAGATGTTACATGGCACATTAGTTGTTAATAGATGTTAAAAAATAAAATTAATCTCCATTATTGTGTTAGTAGTTTTAATTTCTCTAGGGTATTTTGGTGAGCATTACAAGACATGTGAGGTGTTAGAAAAATAAGAACAAACACTATATATCTCTACAAAATCCTTATCATCCTTGTAGAGGTATTTTAACTCAATCAAACCCACACTTTACAATTGTAACTCCTGCATAGTCATGACTCTCCTACTTAGTGCATCAGCTACCTTGTTTGATGTGCCCTTTTTGTGCTTAATAGTGAAGGTATAAGATTCTAGGTATTCAACCCACTTTAGGTGTCTCTGGTTCAACGTCTCTTTCCCATTGAGGAAACTAAGGGCATGGTTGTCAGTGAAAACTACAAACTCTTTGGGCAGCAAGTAATGATGCCACTTCTTCAATGTGTGTACCATTGCATACAACTCCAAATCATATGTGGAGTACCTTTGCTTAGATTTATTTAACTTCTCTGAGAAGGCGGCTATAGGATGACCCTCTTGGCTTAAAACTGCCCCTACTGCCCTTTGGCTAGCATCACATTCTACTGTAAACAACTAATTGAAATCAAGCAATCTAAGGTTGGCAGCTCTGCTATCTTAGCTTTCAACATTTCAAATCCCTTATTGGCTTCGACCGTCCACTTAAAGTGACACATAATCCCTCCTTTAATGGTGTTGAGTATAAGAGCACAAACAAGGCTAAAGTTTCTCACAAACTTCCTATAAAAATAAGCCATTCCATGAAAACTTCTAACATCACTTATGCCCCTAGGTATATGCCAATTAAGTATTTATTCTACCTTACTTGGATCCATATTAAAACATCCTTTATAAATAACAAAACCAAGGTATACTAGCTCTAATTTTAAAAACTCACATTTTTCAAGGTTGATTTTGAGTTGAGCCTCCTTCAACTTCTTCAACACCATCTCCACATGCTTAAGGTGCTCCTCCTTGGACCTTCTGAAGATCAAAATGTCATCAAGATACACAATAATAAATGTACCAATAAACTCAACTAAGACTTCATTCATGAGCCTTTGGAAGGTACTAGGTGCATTGGGGAGACCAAATGGCATCACCAACCACTCATATAGGCCTACATTGGTTCTAAAGGTTGTCTTCCATTCATCTCCGGGTCTGATTCTAATCTAATGATAACCAAACTTTAAGTCCACCTTTGTGAAGTAGCTTGCACCTCATAGATTGTCCAATAGGTCCTCAATCCTTGGCATGGGAAACTGGTACCTTATAACGATCTTATTGATTGCTCTTGAGTCAGTGCACATCCTCCATTTGCCTCCTTTTTTAGGCACTAACATAGTAGGACAACACATGGACTCAAAATCTTCTTGATAAACCCTTTGTTTAAGAGTTCTTGCACTTGTTTGGTGATCTCTTCATTTTGACTAGGTGTCATTTTATAGGCAGATTTGTTAGGCTGATTTGTCCCTGGTGTTAAGTCTATTTGATGGTTTACATCTCTCATTGGAGGCAAAGAATATGGAATGTCATCTCCTATTACTTTTGTATATTTCTTTAGTAGACCTTACACCTCTTGAGGCACTTCACTCATTGGATCTGCCTTAGCTTCATCTTTAGGCTTCAACACTATAGCATGGCCTTGATGACCTTCTTGCTTTAATACCTTGAGAAAATCTTTACCTCTCATTAGCATCACACTTGATCCTATTTTCTTTTCCTCTTTTGGATCAGGTAGTGGATCCATTTGGTACTTCTTCCCATTCTTGGTTATGAGATAGTTGTTCTTTTCTCCATCATGACTAGCTCTCACATCATATTGCCATGGATGGCCCAACAACAAATGACAAGAATCCATAGGCAATATTTCACATAGTAGTTTGTCTTTATACTCACCACTTTCAATGTCCACCCATGCTTGTTCATCAACTAAGACATGTTGATTGAGCCATGATACCTTGTAAGGAGTGAAATGTGGTAGTCTTTTTAGTTTGAGTTTATCCACCATTTCAATTGAGATAATGTTCTCAATGGAACCTGAATCTACAATCACCTTACAAATTTTCCCATGTAACTTACAAGTGGTCCTAAATAAACTTTTCCTCTATGGTGGCTCTTGAGCTGGGGTATCTTCAGCATTGTTCTCCTCATCATTAAGTTTTCTCCATCTATCATTGGCCCTGCCTTGCTGATTAGAGAGGGCTCACTTTGAGTGTCCTCCTCTTGTACCAATTGAGTCCTTATTTCACCCATGTGTGAGGTTGCTGAACTTGAGGCTTTTCCTGAGCACCTACTCATGGTATGTCCAACTTGATTGTAGTGATAGAACCTACCAATGAAGACTGTATTTCCTCTTCCCAATCTTCCAAATTGTTAGGTCCAACTAGGAAAGCTAATGTACTGAGAGGGGAGGGGTGAATCAGTACCTCAAAAACAATCTTACTAATAAACATAAACTGTGTATAGTTGATCTCATAATATATAAAGCTAAAAAATAATCATAGAAATAACATCCATACATATTTCACTCCATAACACAAATATTTTGGTTACACAAAAACTCTTTGTTAGAGAGAAAAACTGCAGTGGGGATGGCACCCACAACTTCACTACTGCAATAATAAAGGTTGCTTGGTTAGAGCTACATGTTTAGCTATTTCTGATAACTTACCCTATTAGGAGTATCAAGATCTTTAGATCTACCTTGCTAAAGGATTTTATAAACACTTTTACAAAATGATGTACCTAGTTAAAGGCTTTACAATTTATAGACTTTGTTAGAGTCTTTTACCCTGTTAAAGGTTTCTATTATAACTCAAATAATTCAATCAAACATCTTTACAAATATCTACAACTTTAATCTGGAATGTTATAGCAGACTCTATGTGCTCAATATGAAATTACCTTGCTCATAGCATACCTCGGTAATTGATGGATCAACTCGGTGACCTCCTCTGTATACTTTGTCCCTTAAGCTATTTTCAGAAAAGCCTTCTCGATGACCTCTGAATATCTTTGTCACTCTTCACATCTTATCTTCTCTCATGATTTTCATTTTCAAATCATCAATTCATCAATCTTCTCTCTCTATATTAGATACTCAAATCACTCTAAATATATAGATCTTTGAGGCGGTGATCTTGTTTATACATCGATCATACAACATGTTTTATTGAATGAATAAACATAGAAATTATTTCATTGGATAAACTTCCTCAAAATCATACAAAATCTTTAAGTGCAATTCCCTATGTAATAATAGTTCCCTGTTCTCGAATCTTGTAACACGTTTCCACATATGTGTCGAGGTTCATTGAATCTGGTAACATGTTTCCACTCAGTTCAGATTAACTCGGTATACCTTCTTTGTTGCTCGATAGACATAGGAACTTTACTTGGTAGGCAGCTTAGTATTACTCATCTACGTGACTAGCCTTTCTTCTATAACCGACAACCTTAGTAAATACCGACTGAATATTTCTATAGTGTTAACCAACTAGAGTATATAGGATGACTTTGGACATAAAACTAATGACAACTTAGTAAATAGTAACAATCTCCCCTTTTGACATTAGTTTGGTATGTTTGACAAAACTCCTTTCAAAGTCATAACACAAAATCTATATACTTAAAAAATTTGACTAAAATAATAGTATATACATTTGTTTAAATACAGACTTCAAATACATACTCCCCTTATCAATATGTTGTACATAACTTGATTTACATGCTCCTGATGTTCCATGCTCCCCTTGTCAATGTCATCTATACACTTCGGTAGATAGGATAAAACTCTAAAAACTCTATACTCAATATACTCGGTACACTCCCCCTTTTCGACAAACATCAAAACTAGTTACCATTCGGTGGGGGAAACTGGTCAAAAAATAGATTTATACTTGGTACAAGCATCATTGAGAGCATTGGTAAGTGCATCCTTGACACTTTCCATTAAAGAATTCTGAGTGGTAATATCAGCTGATAGTGAAATCAAACCATCTAAAGTGCTTCCCTCCGGTTGAGTGGATAATTGGGTAGCTCGGTTGATCTTCTCTTGAACGGATGATAAATGGGGAATAAATAATGTTTGAAGAGTCATAATATTCATCCTTATTTTGTATTCTTCATTCTGAAGTTCTAACTGATAAGCCATAAGAGTTTGTAGCTTTGTATAAAAATTCTCAATAAAATTTGGCTTGGTAGTCAGTTTATTTGAGAGATCGGTAATCTATTTTTCAATGACTTTGATCTTATGCTTGATATCTTTAATAAAGAATGAAAATGTACATAACTTATGAAATAAATAAATAATGTGCTTGAGTTGAGGGGACAACTCAACAATGAATCCAACAAGCTTGACTTTACCTATAGCAATTACTTTCTGCACTTCTTCAATCAACTTGGCAGTTAGCTCTTTGTCTTTTAATTTGCTAAGGTATTCTAATGTGTCTACTCCTGATGCTTCTAATTGAGTGAGTATTTCATCCAGTTGCATATGGATGGCAACATCTTTATTCATGGTAGCTTTAGGTATCATGTCTGTCAATAATGATTTGACCTTTGAAAGTATTCGGTTCTTCTTCTGAATAGATATTTGTTTTTCCTGTTCTACTTTGGCTTTACACAGCCCTCTAAATTCAATAAGTGCTTGCCCTTTGAGTTTTGAAATGTCAACATTTGGCAGCACAATAGGCTTTGACAGATCTATTTTAAAACTATGCTTCTTTTCTTTCTTCTCTTTGGATAATGATGCCTTCACCAGTTGAATGAGTACAATGTCTTTGGAGGTTTGTTCTTCCTTGGTATGTTGCTCGGTGGGAGCAACACTTTTGTCAGTTCCTAAAGCCTTTGTTGTATCCTTCAGTGTTTCCTTGCTTGGGGCCTTAGTGGCAATAGTTCTAGTGCTTGCACGTGCTTGAGAAGTTTTCTCTCCTGTGGCCTGAGAGATAGATTCACCTTTTGTAGCCTTTTGATCCTCTTTGCCTTGTTCGGTGTTTTGAGGTTGCTCAGTTGGAACTTGTGTTACCAAAGGATAGGAATTAACTTGTTCCAAAACTGATTCACTTGATACCAGTTTGGCATAGGCATTTCCTTCTATCATCTCTTCTTCCTGTGCCTTAGTGTCCATGACATCCTCATCAAGTTGAATAGTTGAGGCAGGATCTTTCTTGGTGATGTCAACTATTTCCACTTCACCTTGAGTCTCTTCAGTCTGAATTCTAAAAATTTCTTGCCATTTTTCTTTAGTTTCCTTCTCTACTTCAAGATAAAGACCATTCATCATTTTCAAGGCCCTTTGCTTGACTTAAAAATTTGTCTGGTAGTTTTTCAAATGTTTTCTTATATTATCAACCGACATGTCTAGAAAGAGATGTACCAAAACTCTTTCTCTTACCTATTTCTCTGAGTCCATAGCATATTTCCATCTGTTGTCAATATGAGAGTACAATGCTTTTGGAAGAAAATTAGTTACTTCCAATGGAACTACTCAGAATTTGAGAAGTGTACACACTACTTCTATTTGCCTCTTCTCTTCTTCTATTCAAGAGTCATATTTTACATACCTAAATGATCCAAATCCTCCATATTGTTTCAATTTTTCACAAAAATTGTCAACATTGTCTACATCTTCATTTGTACTTTTAACAATCTAAAATTTATTTAGATCTTCAGATTCAGTGTCACTTGACTCCTTATTCAAAATGAGTCTTTTGGTCGACTTTCTATAAGTCTTTGTAACTTTAGACAATTCAACATTTTTTTGCCTCTTACCGGGTGACACTACAGATGATCTTCTGTTAGGTCTCTTAACTAGTGGAGTTGGTGATACCTTAGTTGTATCCTGTTTCTTTCTTTTCAAAAAATTTTCCCTTTGGCAATTCAGTGCTTAGTGTAATTGCTGCTTCTTGAGCTTTAGATTCTTCCTCAATTAAAAGTTGATCATCTTTCCTACCTACTGGCTTAGTAGGTGTGGAGGTAGAACCTTCTCCAAATTTCTTAGTTAAATCTTTGATCATTTTAGTGGCTTTTCTAGTGGCCTTTGGTACCACAATGCTCGTTTTTTCTTTTTATTTTACCTCTTCATAGGTACCATACCTAATCTTGGTCGAGTGCCTTGGAAGTGCCAAAAAGGCATCTATCTGCTGTTGAGTAATATCAAAATCAATCTCATAACCCATAGGCGGTAAAGATTGAGTTCTGGGTTCTACTACATTGACATAATAGTAGTCGATGTCCACTTCAAAACATATAGAATCCTTATATTTTTCCACTAACATAGGTGGGAACCTGTACCTGCTATGCATCTTTTCTTGGAATTTGTTAGAGTAATCATCCATTATCTCACTGAAGTTATCACCTAGCTGATTGATAAAATCATTTATTTGATTGGTGATTGGTCGGTGTAATTCCCAAACGATGTTATTGACTGAAGGAAAGAACTTCTAAAAATAGAAGAACATACACACTAAGAGTGACCCAAACTTTAGTGTGTTAGCAATGTTATTCTTCTTAGGTTTCCTTATTGTGTTGATATTTTCAAAAAATATTCTTCAACAATACTTCACATAAATCAACTTTCATACCCTTTTTCACAATTTTATAGGCCAAATCTATAGCTGCACATGGTACACTATTTTCTCTTGCCGATTGAAAGAAACAATAACCAATGACTCTAATTGCAAACTTGAATTCTGCATCAGTTACATTATTCAACTTAAGACCTCTGCAATCAGACTCAACTCCGGTTAAAGTTATCAATTCCTTCTTTGAAATCATCTTCTATGCTCGGGCATGGTCGTGTATAGGGTATCCAGTTATTATGTGAACAATCTCCTTGGTGATTTTGAATGGTTGATCCTCTAACCACATAAAGTCATCATGCACTCTGCTCAAGACAAATTTGACCCATTGGGTTTTGAAAACTAGAGGATAGGTTAGGGCTTCGGTCAATCCCTTAACTTTGATATGCTCATACTTACTATCTAGGATTCCATCGGTGCATAATTCATCATACATGTCCTTAATTTCAATATGACCTAGCTCTTCAACATGGCACTTAGTGTAACATTTGACATCTTCAACCAACAAAACCCTATTCAGAATAAGAGAATATACAGTTTTCTCATCGAGTTCAGATGCCACTTTGGGAGGTAAGGAATACTTTAGTGAGGGCTTCTCAATAGTCTCAACTACAATAGGTTTCTGCATCTTGGGAGCCATTTCAAACTTGGATTTCTACTAATGAAATAGCTTAGGGTTTCAACTTAACTAAAAAATGCTTTCAACTTAGTAAATATAATGTAAATATTCACAACTAATATTGATTGGTTAACTTTCTTGAAAATGCATTTAAGATTGTGTGAAAGTACCTTGAATTTGCTCTGGAGATGTTTGATCGCCTTTGGTTCACTTAGCTCTGCTCTTTGAAAACTAGTAAGTGTGAAATGACCGCACAAAGAACTTCAATACACCCTTTACCTTATCGGGCTTTGTGCAGTTAGGTAAGATAAGCATTAAATGCACTCGGTTCCACTAAACCGATTATCTTCCTTCTATGCTTTTACCAACTAGATAGGTTTACTACATTTACCGACTTCTCTAGTATTTCAAAAGACTAGATAGTATTTTAAAAAAAATGTTATTGCATCTTAGGTATGCAGATTTTGGAATTGTGTACATAATTAAGTAGGAAGCTATGTTACAAAGGGTAACTGGTTGTGATTTATCATCAATGATGGATGGATTTTCTAGTTACAATCAGGTATTAGTGAAAGAGTCTAAACAGTTCAAGACTTCTTTAACTACCCCTTGGGGAACATGTGTGTATGTAAGAATGCCATTTGGTTTGAAGAATGTTGGTGCAACTTTTCAGAGGGCTATGGATGTAGCCTTCAAGGAATTTATTAATATTATAATGGTTGTTTACTAGGATGATTTGACATGTTTCTCAAAGAAGATAGATGACCACTATGGTCATTTGGAAAAAATATTTTGCAAGGTCTTGGAGTTTGGTGTATCTTTAAATCCAAAGAAATGTCAATTTGTTGTAACTAAAGAAAAGTTACTAGGGCACATTGTATCTAAGGAAGGAGTTAGAATTGACCTTGAAAGAATTAAGGCTATCAACAAGGTTCTTCAACCAAAAAATATTAAAGGAATTCAGTCTTTTCTAGGTAAAGTAAACTTTGTCAGGAGATTTATTGCAAATTTTGCTGAAATTTGTTAAGCCCATTATGAAGCTTTTGAAGAAGGATGCCAAGTTTGTTTGGGATGATGAGGAAGCACTAGCATTTGATAAGATTAAATCGGCTATTCAGGAAGCCCTAGTGCTTAAGTCCCCTGACTATAGTAAGCCATTTTCACTAATTTTTTTTACTTCATATCATATTATAGCAGCGGTTCTATTACATAAAGATGGTGAAGGTTATGAACATTTGATTGCCTTCTACAACAAATCATTGCAAGCTGCTGAATTGAAATATGAAACTATGGAAAAATGGGCATATGCTTTAGTCAAGGTTGTTAAAGTATTTAGGCCTTACCTGGTAAATGCCCAAATTGTAGCCTATGTACCACATGCAGATGTGAAAGACATCATATCCTAGTCTGAAGTAACTAGAAAGAGATGCAGATGGATAAGCAGGATACAAGAATTTGATCTTGAGATCAAAATCACAAAGCTGGTGAGAGATTTAGGCTTAGCCAAGTTAATGACTAAGACAAACTTTGAGGATATTATCATAAATAATGTTGAGGTTGAAGAGGTTATGGTTACTACTATTGAGAGGCGGCCATGGTATTCAGATATAGTATACTTCTTGAAGAGTGCCTCATGTCTAGAAGGTATGACACACAACCAAAAGATAACACTAAAGCTAAAATAAAAAATATATGTTCTTATTCAGGGAGACTTGTATTGGAGGAACAATGATGGGATGCTACTAGTTTGTCTAGATGAATTCCAAGCTGAGAAGGTTCTGAAAGAGATGGACAATGGGGTATGCAGAGGCCACTATTCAGCTAAGACTACTGCTGGTAGGATAATCAAAGTAGGGTATTATTGGCCAACTTTGTTCAAGGATACTCATAAGTATGCTAAAAAATGTGATCCTTGTCAAAGGTTTTCTTCTAAACTAAAGTATGTTGGTGATTTGCCTTTGAATTATGTTACAGTTGAAGCCCCTTTTGTTCAATGGGACATTAATTTTATTGGAGAGATAATAGAAAAATCAAGCAGGGGTCATAGATGGATCTTGGTGGCTATAAATCATTTCACCAAGTGGATTGAAGCCATACCTACCAAACAGGCCACTAGTAAAGTGGTCATCAATTTTTTGATGGATAATATAATAACAAGGTTTGGTGTGCCAGCTAAAATGGTCATGAAAAATGCCATGTGCTTCATGTCTGAGGGGTTTACATATTTTTGTGCTAATAATGGGATTATTATGTCATACTCTTCACCATACCACCCATAGGGAAATGGCAAGGCAGAATCAAGTAAATAAAGTCTCCTCAATATTATCAAGAAGATCCTAGAGGAAAATAAAAGGTCCTGAGATCAAAAGCTCATGTTAGCTTTATAGGCTGATAGGGTTACTATAAAAAAGCCCATTGGTACATCCCCTTTTGAGCTAGTTTATGGAGTGAAAGCTAGACTACCTGTGAATAATTTGCTTCCAGTATACAATTTTTTGCAGATTGAAGAATTAGAAATGTTTGAGCCCATGGAAGAAAGAATGATTCAGTTAGTAGAGTGGGAGGAAATGAGGAGTGCAACCCATAAAAGGAATATGAAACTTCAATTACAATCAAAGCACCTTTTTGATAAAAGGACTAGTATAAGAAAATTCCAAATTGGTGATATGGTGTTGCAGTGGAATGCAAGAGATCAAGACAAAGGAAAGCACAAGAAATTTGAATCACTGTGGATAGGCCCTCTAATCATTTTTTATGTTAATGGAAAAGATTCCTATTTCCTTCAAAGATTGAATAGTGAGTTATAGGAACTGCCAGTGCATGGACAATTTTTGAAACAATATTTCTCATGAGATTTCCATGCACAATAGTTTAGGTTTTCTTTTTTTTGTTCTACTTTGTTTTAGTTTTCTTTTGTTAGGGTTTTGTTGGTTTGCGTTTTGGAGTTTTTCTAGATTCTTGTGTTGGTCCTGCATCCAACCATCCCCAATCAAAGCTGTTGTTATCATTGTTTTAAATATGTTGAAAATCTTGCCTTTTATATGTTGGGGTCTATCAAAGTTCAAAGAAAATCTAAGGGTTTAGGGTTTTTGGCTTTTCAAAACCATTTGAAAATAAACCTTTGTGCCACATTATCTTCATGTCACTTCTATTTGCCCATTACTTTTTCCACTTAAGTGGAAGGGTCATCACATCATTGAAATGGGGGTCATTTTAAGTTTGGGCTTGGGTGGGTTTTGATTAATTTTGAAATATTTCGCATATTTTCCTAAGTCCCGTGTTTTTTCCTATGTATGTGTCAGGTCCATAAAGATCAAGAAGGTTCCTATTCATCTGATGGTTGTCACTGAACCACAATGGAAAGATGCCTAAATGTTATTCTTCATGGATCAGTGACCAAGTGGTGGGGCCCATGAGAAGGGGGTGGCCAAGGCATGTTAACAAGCAAGCAAGTTTCTTTAGATCTCGCGGCTATCACTATACCACGACATAAAGTTGCACAATGGTTATTCGTCGCGATATGGTGACAAACCACTAGTGGTGGACTATGGTCAGCAGTTAATGCAAGAAGTTAAGGCAGACGGTTAAGAAGAGATTCATTCCAGTGGTTAGTGAGGTCGTGCTAAGGTGTCAGGGTAGGGACTCCATAGCCAATCAGGGGGTACCATGTCGCGACACGTGACAAGAGAGCCACTTAGGAAGAAGAAGTTAAAGATCAAGCAAGTCTGAGAAGATCTAACGATTGTCAGTGAACCGCAATGGAAAGATGCCTGAATGTTATTATTCACGGATCAACAACCAAGTGGTGGGGCCTGTGAGAAAGGTGGGTCTGATGGTGCAGATATGGTGGGTGATTTGGAGAACAAGTGGATCTACTAGCCCAAGCCTAAGATGACACATGGCGGAGTAGAGGGTAGAAGAGCCAAGGTCCGGTGGTGGGTCCGGTGGTGCCGAGATGGTAGTCAGGTGGCATGTCATCAAACTCATAAAGTGACTTATCGAACAAACCTTGGCCACGATGGATCTCTAAAAGGATTCACCAAAAGCATCAGTTCCATCGACATAAACTACTTTGAAGAAATTAGAATTGGTCCCGCTGATAAAATAAAAAGTATCAATGAAACTACAGAATTGATGAGACATGTGAACAACTCGTTGAGGGAGGAAGTTTGGCTGAAAGAATAATATCGAACAAACAAATAGAAACTTTAAGTGAAGCGGCAGATGAGGTGGCAAGTTAGATGGTGGCCAGCTAGATGCACAAAAATATCAGGAAGTGACACCTAACAGAAGGGAGTAGCTCAGATGAGTTAAAGGTCAAGCAGGTTAGAGATGATCCAATAGTGGTTGTTGTACCACAGTTGTGAAGTACTTGATGAATATGCTTTGCAGACTAGCGAGCAAATGGTGGGACCCATTCTAAAGTGGGTGGCTCAGGTAAGTTAAAGGGTATGCTATTTTTTTATGATCTCATGATTATTGTTGAACCGCTATGAGGAGAAGCTCGACGGTTAGTCATCACGGATAAACAAATAAAGGAAAAAGTGCTTAGAGGAAAGCTTCTCCAATCCGTTGGCATGAAAATTCAAATTTTCAAAAGGACTAATCAAAGAACTATGCAGCTTCCCATCCAACATTGTTTTGAAGTATAAACTTATAAAGAGGTATTCAAGGGGATTTGCAGAGAAAATAGGCATGGAAAGGGATAGGGCGAAGGAAGAATCAATCGACACTCCAATATGCAGTAACCCTCGCGCAACCAGAAGTGGTTAGTTCTTGCAACGGTTTTTTGGAAATCATAGTTTAGAAGAATCAAAGGCACCTAGCACTTGATCTATGAATACTGAGTAGTCAGTTGTCCTTTCTCTGGCTGGTTAAATGATTTGTTATGTTGTTGTTTTGTTGGTAAACAATGTAACCTTTTTATGGGGGATTATGGTTAGGATTGAGAAGATTTTTTTTTCTAAGGAAGTCTGAAGCGTGTTGCATCCATATCTGTATAAATGGATACCAAGACTACTTAGAAAAGGGACACAAAATTTTGTAGCTAAACTCTAGCAAAATTAATACAGGCCATTTTCTTAGCAATTTCCGAGTCAGGTAGGATGTACTTGTAATATTTTGATGGAGAAATAAAATATATAGTCCAGAGAATTTAAAATTCAGAATTGTATTGTCTCTATGTCATTGTATTGGTGTTCATTTCATTTAAGTAATCAAGGATTGGTTATCTGAATGACTTTTTAGGCATTTAATGAAGTTGTTTTAAGTCTTTTTATCAAGAAAGAAATATAAACGTACTTTGAACAAAGTCATTGCTATCAGTATTTTGGTGTGGATCTGATGATGAAGTTTGGTATAGATTAGGACTCTGTATATGTTAGGCATATACAAAGTTGATAGATCATTAACTTGTGACTTGTGTACTAGTTTCTTTTGTCAAATTGTAGTCTATTGTAGATGACTCTATTGCCCAGATAATGCACTTGTTTACCTATTGGTTTTTTGATGCATTTTATGGTCCTTTTCAAAATTCAAATCAACTTTCCATTTACATTTAGTTGTACTAGTCAGTAAGGAAATTTTACAGTAATTTACACTAGTTTTATGTAAACCATTTACTATTTTAGTAAGAAAATAGTCATAAAAGGGTTCACCTGCCCAAGCTTTTATAAGCTTAAAGTGTAGGAGGTTTCCTAAGCTGAAACCTCGTCTTGTTGTTTTTATTTCAAAAATTTTGTTGTCCTCTTCCATTGTAGCACAAAGGTAGTAACATTCACTTTTAAAAGAGAGGGAAAAAAGGTTTTCAAAATGGAGAACAACAAGGCGTATATGTCATATTTGGTGTTTTTTTGAGGCAGGGAATGGGAAGGGGAGCATGATGGAGAAGGTGCATGTTTGAAGAGAGCTCTTGTTAAGGAACAATTGAGGATTTTAGGTGCAAATTTCTCTGATGCATGTTTCATGATCACAACAAGAAGAACCATAAATTGGCCACACGACAACATTCGATTGAATGAGATTGATGATTTTTTCACGAACTAAAAAAATGTTTCCCTAATAAAATCATAGGGAAACTTGAAAAATAGAGATAGGCTTTTGTAGGGACCCCTCTCGTGGCCCTGTAGGTTCAAATAGATCATTCACAGGTGCAATGGATTTTGAGTTAGGGCCTATCAAAGTTTGACAATTTTTAACACTTAGGGTGCTCAAGGGACAATGTCGGTAGGGTATGACCCCAAGCATTCGACCAAGTGGGGGGGCAAGGAATAGGAGCATGCATAGGGTAATAATGCCTAACTAGACATGTCAAAACTAATGGTTCATGATCACGATGAGAAGAACAAGAAATTGGCCACGCAACAACATTCGATTGACTGAGACTAACAATTTTTTTGCCAATTGAAAAAATGCTGCCTTAATAAAACCATAGAGAAGCTTGAAAAACTGAGATAGGATTTTCTAGAGACCCCTCTCATGGCCTTGTAGGTTCAAACAGATCATTTGTAGGTGCCATGGATTCTGAGTTAGGGCCTATCAAAGTTTGACAATTTTTAGCACTTAGGGTGCTCAAGGGATGACGCCGGTAGGGTATGACCCCAAGCATTCAACCGAGTGGGGGGGGAAATAGGAGTATGCATAGGGTAATAATTCCTAACTGGACATGTTAGAACTGATAGTTAGTGATCACGACAAGCAGAATGAGAAATTGGCCATGCGACAACATTCAATTGAATGAGACTGATGATTTTTTTTCCAACTAAAAAAATGCTACCCTAATACAACTGTAGTTAAAATTGAAAACTAAGATAGGCTTATGTAGGTACCCCTCTCATAGCCCTTTAGATTCAAACAGATCATTCACTGGTACCATGGATTCTGAGTCAGGGCCCATCAAAGTTTGACAATTTTTAGCACTTAGGGTGCTCAAAGGACGACATCAGTAGGGTATGACCTCGAGCATTCGATTGAGTGGGGGGGGAATAGGAGCATGTATAGGATAATAATGAATTGTATTATTTATTAAATTAATTGTATTTTATTGTTCATTAAATGAATTCTATTGTTCATTAAATGAATTGTATTGTATTGTTCATTATACAAACAACACTTACAATGAGATGAAATGAATTGTATTGTTCATTAAATAACCATTATTAACCTTTGTTAATTATTGGATTGAAGATTAAATTTTTCCATGATGACACCATGCACACATGAGTAACAATTTATATGATCAAATATCAACTTCTATATATATGAAAATGTCAAATGATTACAAGTGTATATCCATACACAAATATGGCATAAATGCCAACTCAAACAAAATGTATGTCTATATACGTGAATGCATGTCAATATACAAAATATGATGGTATGATGAAAGAATAAGTGTCTGGTAGATTACTAAGAGGGGGGGGTGTGAATCAGTAAATAGAAAAACTGATAATAACTTCCCAAACTCAAACTCAATCACTCAAAGTAAACTTATCAATGAAATACCACTGTCAAAACTCATAAGAATAGTCAACATCAACTGGTTAACTATTACAACAACTTAATAGTAAACAACATCTAACATGTAAACATCCAAATGCTTCATCATATGTCAATACTTCATTTCTCAATGCTTCTGGTTATCATGCCTGATCTGAAATAATTAGATAGTTAATCAAATCAATAATAAAATCATAACCACAAAAACATTCACCACATGACACAAGTATTTATATGTGGAAAAACCACAGTGAGATGGGACTCACAAGAAAATATTTGAACTCTTCCAAAGTTTGCCCTATTAGGAGCCAAGCTTGTTAGAGCTTTTACAAAAGTCATGTTAAGAACTAATCATGTTAGGAATCACCCAGTTAAGGGATTGACTACAAATGCCTTGTTAGAATAAAATAACCTATAAGGAGTAACCTCAGTAGAGGATTTCAAATCCAAACTAATGGACCACCTTGTTAGAGGATTTAATAAGTAACCAAGCTTGTTAGAGCTTACCCAGTTAGAGGATTTCAATTCTGTTGTAATTGTTAGAAAACAATAGGAGTTTCATGATCTGTTTGAATAGCACTAAATTTGCTTGATCAGATCCATTTAAGCTTCTATCTTCCTTTACTCAAACTGCAAACTCATTCTTCAGTTAAGCAACCACACACTCAACTATTTTTTGTCAGTTCTTGCCAACACCTAAACAAAACAACTTCATCAACCTTAAATACAAATCAATTAGGTCGCTAACATAACAAGAATCTAATCTTCTCTCATCGAGATTACAAACAAGTCGATACAAGCATGAGCATTGGATTTCATATAAATCTCTACACATCAATCAAGAAAACATCAGCCGCTCCTTGATTACAGCTTCATCAAGCTTAGTAACTCATCACATGCTTTGTATTAGATGCAATACACTTTTCTCATTCCCTAGATAAATGAAAAACATGCCAAAACAATCAACCTTGTCTTCATACAATGACCATACATATCATCATTACTTCTCAACATCAAATCATAAACCAACATAACCAATTCAACAACCTTAATCGATTAGGGTTTAACAAAAACAATTGATAGGGTTTACTTGTTACATAACATAGAAAGGGTTTAACCTTATACATTGGTTACCAGTTCAACTCACAAACTTACATAATGGTTTACAATAACCTTCAAAAAATTCTTCCTATTGGTTACAAAAAAATATCAACAATAACAATAATATCAACAATATCATTACCGGTTCAATTGACATCAATGATAACATAACATATCATTAATGCGATCTTCATGCAAATTCCAACAATCATGCAAATGCCAACAAAATATACATGCCAACTAGACATGTAAGCATCCCAAAACTATCTATAACATCCTAAGCTATTGATGGATCATCAAAATCGATCCTCTTCGCCGCACTACTCGGCTCTGAAGGATCTTGCACAAGAAAAAACAAACCACGATTAAGATTAATTATATTATATAACTCACATTTGTAAAGTTAACATAAAAATGAACTATAATTGAACTATTCTTGTTTACCTCATCTCCACATTTTCTCTTTGGCTTTGGAGGACTCTTAATGTATGTCTTCGATAGAGGAGGTATATTTTTAATATTTTCATACACAACCTACATATGTTCACAAACATGACATTGATACAAGTTAGCATTTAATTGTCACTAATAATAATGAATCATACATACTAAACACAAAATAAAATAAACACACATGTACTAGAGGCATCTCTTCTTCTTCTTCATCTTCAAGTATAGTGGGTGTAGTCAACAAGGATGTGAAGCCAAGAATTTTTTGTACATATACACAACAAGTATGTGAAACTATCAATCTATGTCTAGATGTGTATAATCATTATAAGTTATTTAAACTATTCATTCAATCATATTTGCATTCAGTTACCTTTCCCTTGCCTCCAACTGCACTACTAGATCCTGAATCACAAAGCCCCACACTCATGCTACTTGTGCCCTACAAGAGTAAAATAAGATATGCATGCAAGTTACTACATAATCTAATTAATACCAATATAAATGATGATCATGTATGTATAATAAAATCCAAATGACCAGGTGAAATAATATATGTACTGTAAAGCTATCAAGGCCAAATGAAATGGTCATCAAGGTACCCTCTTGGATCTGTGTCAACTCCTCCTCTATCATTAACTGTTAAATGTACCATGTAGATAATTAGTTAGTACTTAATATTATCTAGATTATAAATATTCATTTAAAATATAGAATGATCTATGAAAAACAAATCTTACCACTACATCATCAATGTATGATGAAGGTTCCTCCTTGCCTCTAGAATGTGAGGACTCTCTAGAGTATCCTCTAGTCTCTGTCATAACATCTGGTGCATCGTGCATCTCATGCACCTCATAATCTGCATTATGCACAAGAGGATCAATATGTTGTCTAGCTGGACCCAAGCATAGGTACCCACACATGACTAACTATGGGGCACACAAATGTGTGGAGCCAAGGAGGATGTGTCAGCACCATCAGATGCACTGCTACCATCAAAAGTAGGTTGAGCTACTACCCCAGCCTGAGAAACCAAAAGGCTACTAAAAGAGTGAATAGTCTATATGGTATGTGACACTGCCTCACAAATGACATCTGGATACTGCACTGGAAGTAGGGGATCAACAAGAGGAGGGGGGACATATGGGCCCTGGACTACTCTGACTACCCCAAGTCTATTTTGGGGCATACCTAAACTCACACCTTGGAAAGGTTGGATATCAAAGTAGTTCACATGTTTTCCTAAAACAAACTTAGCATACAATTTTTTGATGAAGTAGAAGGGGACATCAAGATTGTTTTTGCGTGATTTATCAAAAACCATCCACCAATGATCGCAAAAATTTTTCACAATACCATCATTTGAGCACCATTTAATAGAAAGTTTTGTTTTTTTGGGGTCTATGGGTTGATCAGTGCGGGGATTCACAAACAATGCAGTGATAGCAACTTTGGATATCTCAAGATCCTTGATCTCCTTATAGGACAAGCCATTTGTATATTGTTCCCTCATATAATCTCGCCACAAAAGAGTGACATTGTGCTCCTCAGTGACGGTTTATATACTCCTTATGATCAATGTGAGGGGATCAAACATTGGGTTCAGGCGAGGGATCCTATGATAGACATTTGTAATCCCCCTCAATTGGTTCGAATTTTGTGCAATTAAATCCTTAATTAAGGTGGGGTTTATCAAAGGAGGGTTTGGTTGTTGTGGTTATGGTTGATCAGTGTTTTCACTATTATCCCCCATTTTTAACCTAATTGAATGTAAACAATTGAATTTAGTTAACAAATTTGAACAATTAAATGTATTTGATTTTAAAAAACTTAGTTTTCATTAAAAAAACATATTTTGAATGAAAAAACAAATAAACATTAAAAAAATGCAAAAATTTGAATGAAAATGATGAAAAACAATAAAAATCCTACCTTTTAATAGATTTTTTTGCAAATTTGGGTCACAAAATTGGATATCAGGTCCAACCAGATATCGGATTTGAAAGAAATCCTATAGGCCATGGGTGAACAATAACCCACAAGCTATCATAGTCCACTTATATTGTCTTAGAAAATCGGATATCCGATAAAATCTGATATTCGATAAAATCGGATATCAGATTTTTATAATTAAATTATATTAAAATAATATTATATTATATAATATATTAATATATTATATATTATATAATATAATAATATATTATATAATATATTATTATATTATATATACTATTATATTATATAATATATGATAACTTAATGATGAACCACTAGTACCAAACCGGTACTGAGAGGGGGGGGTGAATCAGTGCAAACTCAAATACAGTCCAAAACTGGTTTGACAGCAAATGCTCCAAATGACTGACAAACAAGGATACCTTTTCCACATAGACTGCAATTGGTAAAGCCAAGAGTGTCTAAAACAAGTATTGACCGGTTGATCACTTAGCTTTTCACTTAACTCAAAACAAAACTACCATTTCACTTTTATGCATGAACAGGTAAACTATCATTTGATCATTACAACAGTTAATTCAGTATGTTTTATACACAGGCATAAAACACAGAACCATCATATGCTCAACAGGTAATAACAAAGCATCACAAGATAGAAGCATCACACATGACACACATATTTTCACGTGGAAACCCAACTGGGAAAAACCACGGTGGGGATGAATACCCACAAGTTGCTTTTGAACTCTTTTGAAGTCCACTCTATTAGGAGCCTTGTCTGGTTAAAGACATTACAATAGGTTCTGCTAGGAACCAATCCTGTTAGGGATCACTCGGTTAAGGGATGGCTATAATACCTAGTTAAGGGTTAAACCTGGTAGGGTCACCTTGTTAGAGGATTTCAAGAACTCAATAGCTAAAGGATCTCCAGAGCTAACTCATTAACCTCAAGTTACCCGGTTAAGGGATTTGAATCAAGCCTATTAAGACCACCCTGTTAAGGGATTTTGCATCAAGCCAGTTAAGGCTACCCTATTAGGGGATTTTACAACTGTTGAAGTGGTTAGAGATCAACAGGAATTACAATGATCTATTAACAACACTCAATGCTAATGTAGATCCGTTTAGGCTCCTCTTCTCCTTCTGCACATTCCCTTTACAGGTATCTCTTCTCTTCTTTGGTCTAGCAAGAATCACGTATCACTTCCTCTTGGATACACATTCACAATTTTTTGTGCCAACAACCTTAGAAAGAAACACAACATTGACCTTATAAGAAACAGACAGGTTGATAGCAAAAACCCTAAACCCTAAACCTGTTAGGTTAAGCAATTCAAGCGGTTCAATCTTGAATGTTGAATTATACTGCATTAAATGCAATAGTCTTGAATCAATCTCAAGACATTCTCCATCATCCATTTTCCATCGATTTCATGATGGCTGATAACCCATCATGCATTATCACCGTTTGACAGACTTCGCACATTCCCGAGGTAGATAGGAATAGTCTTCTTCATACAAGATCGTTCACATGCACAGAGCTTACATGGCAATAGGATTTGACCTCCATTATACTGCTAACTCATCACACAAAGATCACTGATTGAGTCACACAGACTTGAGGTACTCCAATCGGAAATCTTGAAGTGGAAGCTACCTACCAACCAGTAGTCATACAATGCTTCCATGTGCCAGTTCCCATAACTACATGCCAGTTCACCTTGACATGCTGGTTCACCTTGAACAAATATACTGCTTCGCTTTGGCATATAAACCGGTTTATACATATGCCGGTTCCCTCTTCTCACATATCACATATGCCGGTTCACTTCATAACACATATTGACATCAATGACAACATACAATGTCATTATGTCTTCATGCCGATTCACATAATGCCAACAATCTCCCCCTTTGGCATTGATGGTAATATATGAAGATATCTCTCCACTTCACATCTTCTCCCCCATTTGCTACAGATATCTTTTCCGCTTTGCTCCTTCTCCCCCTTTGACAACAATGCCAAAGTGGAGGGACAAGCATCTCTGGTCCATTATGCTGCTCCACCTGAGGAGTAGCATCCTTCAACACATCAATCAACAAAAATTTGACTTTGCAATTCCTAACTGATGTGGAACAATTACTTTTAGTTCACCTCCTAATGGGGCAATACCCCTAATTCACCTCTTAAGTGCACAAATGTAGTCTTTGGGAGAGGCTTGGTGAATATGTCTACTAACTGCTCCTTACTGGACACATGCTCTAGTGCAATCTCTTTATTCTGAACCTTTTCCCTCAAGAAATGATACTTAACCTCAAAATGCTTGGTTCTAGAATGTAAAACCAGATTCTTTGATATATTGATAGCACTTGTGTTATCATAGAATATACTTACCGGTTTAGATACAGGGATCTTGAAGCCTTCCAGTACATGCTTCATCCAAATTGTC